>NW_005841921.1:2657947-2678201 GCF_000455745.1 Alligator sinensis
AGGAAGAACACAACCTTTAGTTTTGCTGCATGCTTTAAGGATGTTCCCTATCCAAGTACTCATGTGATTCATCTCCACTTCTCCTGGTTGCCTAAACCAAAGGAGGATGGTTGCCTAAACCAAACTGATGAGGAGGCAGAATATTGTGTTCTGCAACAAAGCTCCTATGAAACAAAGGTCTAACGCATGGATGTCTAATACTCCAATGATAGAGGTAGTTCAAGAATAAATTGATTTGTGGTCTTTATCTGTGAAGCTGCTCTTGAGATAATGGGCAGCTAGATGTCAAAAGAAATTTAGTGAAGATAAGTACGAAGTGATGTCCATGGGCAAAAATAACCCAAAATCTACCTATTTTATGAGAGGCTCTACATTATCTGCTACCACACAGAAAAGAGATCTGGGAGTCCTTGTTGACAGTTTTTTTAGAACATCAGCTCAGTAGGCATCAAAAGGGCAAACAAAATGTTAGAAAGTAGTAAGAAGGGAGTTATAAACAAAACAGATAGTACCATTATGCCCCATTATAAATCCCAGTTTTGCTCCTCATACTTCAAAAAGGATATAAAAATACTAGAGAAATTAGGAGGGCAACAAAGACAATAAGTGGTTTGGAGGGGCTTCCATATGAGGAGAGACTAAGGAGGCTAAGCCTATTCAGTTTAGAAATGAGACACTTGAGGAGGGATATGATAAGGGTTTACAAAATACTAAATGGTAAGGGAAAAGTAAATTGTTTACTCTCTCATGATACAAGAACTGGGGGTCAAAATGAAACTACTATGGGGTAGGCAACCCACAGAACAGGTGCCAGAGAATGGCACCTGAAGGCCTTTTGTTTGGCATGGGTGCCTCCAAGCAGGTGGTAGGGAAATGGCTGGGGCTGCATTGCCACAACAAGGATTGGGCCCCTCATGGCTCCCCCGCTATCTGCAACCTGGCACACCAACATCTTACAAATTGAGGTTGCAGGTGTTTTTGGCACTGCCCAAAATTTTGCTGATTCCTGAACTAGTAGGTAGTAAATATTAAAATAACAAAAGCGAGTTGGGTTTTTTGGGGTGTTTTTTTTCCACACAGCATGTAATTGAAGCAGGGGTGGGCAAATTACAGGCTATGGGCTGTATACAGGCCACCAATGGATTCTGTCCAGCCCAGGGTGCCAGCAGACCCCAGAGCTGCTGCTTGCCTGTTGGCCACATAGAATCAATCAGCAGGCCCATGAGCATTGGCTCCGGCTCCAGATATGCTGGGTGGAAGTAGCAGTGTCCACCCATCCGCCACCCCTGGCACCGCATGGTAGCCTGGGAGATGAAGTCCAACTGACCCTGCAGTTCAGGGTGGATGGGTGGGGATGCTTCTACCCAGCACCCCCCGCCTGCCTGCTCAGCACCGCACAGCAGGGGGAGTGGGTTAAGGGAGGAACTGAGCCCCCCACCTTACCCTGGCCCCCCCCAGCTGGGTCTGCACAGTGGGTGAGGGAGGCCAAGAGTTGGGGGTATTTCTCTCCCCCACCCCTGCAGCCCAGCTCCACAGGGCTGTGAATGTAACAGCCTGTTCCTGGCACAGCACAACTCTTAGCCTCATGTCAGCCAAGCTGGGTAATGTGATGAGCATAGCAGAGATAAGACAAGACACTACAGCCCTGGGTGGACTCATGCTCCTGCTTCTGCTGCTGCTCTAGTGCCAGCCCCAGCTCAGCTGGGGTGTGTGTGTGTGTGTGTGCATGCGTGCGCATGCACTTGTATGTGTGCGTGCATGCGCACAGCCTTCAACAGCTCACGAAAACTCATTGAGTGGCCCTCCAGTCCAAATAATTGCCCACCCCTGAATTAAAGTATGGAACTCATTGCCACAAGGTGTGTGGAAACTTACAGTTTAACCAGATTAAAAAAGGAATTAGACAAATTAATGGAGGGGAGGTGAATCAGTAGCTATTGAGCACAGGAGTTAGGGATATAGCCTCTGAATCAGCACTTCCTAGACCTTAAATGCTGGAGGCTGCAAGTGGGAGAGGAACAGTGGAAAAAACCCTGGTCATACCCTGTTCACTCTCCCTTTCAGCATCCATTCTCTGCCACTGTGTGACATGGGAGACTGGGCAAAATAAGCATATAGTCTGACCCAGTAAATAGCACCAATGTAATGAATTAAATCAATAAAAAATTAAAACTAATAAGTGGAAATGTTTGCACTGTCAAAGAATCCAGGATATAGAAGGCTGGAAAGGACCATAAAACATCATCTAATCCATCTTTTCATTCTTGCTGGTTTAATGACAACAGCCACCATGGCTGTGCCCCTACAAGAATTTGATAACTAAACACTCTCATAGAATATAAAAACATAAGAACTGCTATTTTGGCAGTAGCTTGGAAAAATTACCTCCCCAAATGTGATCAAACAGGTGAGGAAAACAGTTGCTATAAAATACTACAGCCCAGGTAGATTGGTAAAATGAATGGAGAGCTGGTTTTGGGTAACAAGCTAAGAGGAACTGTGGAAGGAGTAAGGTGGCCAGAACACTAACGAACAGGAAGGCAAGAGGCAGCTGGGGATAGGTAGGAAGAGTTCTTAGCTGCTTAAGAGGGTTCCTGGAATGGCCTGGGTTCCAGAGGTGAGTGTTGGTCTGGTTTTGTTTGCTTCTCTTCTCTGCTGAAGGCCAAGTTATGGCCTGGAATTAGTGGGTAGATTGCTATAGAACCCAAGATTAGGAAAGAGTCCATGGCTTGACTTTCTGCACTTTGGGAGAAAATATAGGGAAAACTCCCCAAAACATCTCTCTCTCTCTTTTCCCCTGCTGCCACATGCTTCTTAACTTAAAGCAGACAGGTTTTTATTAAAAAAAGGCTGAGCATTTTCTTCTCTAACTACATATTTTTAGTATTATATCATTATTTATACCACATCACCTTAATTAGTATGATGTTTGTGAATATCTAGTAGTCATAAAAGTACATGAATTAATGTATGGGGACTTCTCACAACAAAACAATGAAGCAAAATCCAGTCCAGTTAAATCCAACTCTTCATTTTGGCTTAAGGTTTAATATCCTGGCCTGGTACAACCTCTGCAGTTCAGTTTCACAGTTCTGTCAACAGTTCCCTACTATTTATTCAAGTGGATAACATGTAATTATTTTCCTAGAACAGAGGTAATTTTCTTGTGAATTAATTAAATGAGTTTATTACAACTTGTACTGCCTCCATATATGTAGCTGTTGCTTAGCATACTGGGGTGAAATCAGTATGACTTCCTCTATAGTATTTTATCTCAGTCTGTGTCAGGTAGTTTATATATGTGTGTGTGTGTGTGTATGTATGTATGTATGTATATGATCATTTGCAGTATGATGAAAACCCACCTCAAAACAAATATAGAGACATGTAAAAACCATTCCATTAAACTCTGGTGACCATCTGACCAGAGCTTTTTGGGAGAAGAAAGTACAAAACACTGTTATAAAATATTCATAGAAGCAAAAGTGATTTTTATGTATTAAATCTGAGACCTCTTTGAAGTTCATGATTCTTAGCAAGAACTAAAATATCCACCCTTCAAAACTTAGGCTCCTTTAAAATTTCCTGAAGCTTGACAGGTATTTAAGCACTAAAAATTCACCAGTCACTTTAAAATACCAGAAACACCTTCTATTTCCTATAGACACTTTTGTATTTATGCTCAGTGCAAGGAATTTTTCCAGTGCTGCATAGATCAAATGAATAGTACCTTCTGCAAAACCCATATACTGAACGCCAACAGACAAATCATTAACAGAAAGGCTTTTAGCTTGTAATAAAATATGAAGCTAATGCAACTTGTTTTAACTGGATAGAAAAACACACTTTTTTTTTCTTAAATAGCTGGTCACAAATGTCAGTAAAACTTCAGTGTTACAATTTTGTTATCCACAAATTGTTTGTCTAGACTTTACTCTGTTTATTACTACTCATTCAAACTGCTTGTTGTTCAGTGTAATTAAGGGAAGAAAAGGAAGTCAAATGAGCAGAGAATGCCAGTTTGATGAGCAGTTTAACAAACACTGAAGCTACTGAAAAGCTATTTAGAGCTGGATTTTTTCAGATAAGTGAAACAGTTACAAGTTAATGTATTAAATAAGCTTAAAAGAAAACTGTTTAAAATATCATCAGTTGCAAGTTCTTGAATGGTATCAAATTTAAGAATAGAGACAGTGCTGTATTCAGTTGAGCTTAAAAAGCAATTTGTTAAAGGGTGATAACAATTGAAAAGTGGCAAAAAATGTAGCAGTTTAAACAACCAGGGATATACTATAATTTACAGAGAGGGAAGGGAAGCACAGGCCAGGAGCAGAACAGGATAGTGTCAAAATAAATATGATCTATTCAAGTAAGGTTTGTTATTTTAGAGTACTTGAGATACTAGCCAAATTCCATTCCTGACCTCAGAGTAGCTGTTCTTAAACAACATTTTAAAAACCAACTTGAAATTGTGGAACAAGAAATCCACAGACTGGATTATATTAAGTATGTTCTCAACATTTTGAGTTCTTATTCCATTACCTGGATTAACTTTTTAATAAGCACTATGTCTTAGAATTGCTAGGAAGAGATGGGATTCACCTAACAAAGAAAGGGAAGAGCATCTTCACAGATAGGCTCATTTACCTAGTGAGGAGGTCTTTAAACTAGGTTCTCTGAGGGATGGAGAGCAAAGCCAGGGGGAAAGTGGGTGACCTGCAGGAAGCACAAGCAGGAGGGGGCAACAAAGGAGACCTTCTCGTTCTTCCTGACAAAGTAGCAATTGACTAGTTACCTCGGGTGTCTGTACATGAATGCATGTGGCCTGGGAAACAAGCAAGAAGAACTGGAAATCCTGGCATAGTCATAGAACTATGATGTGATTGGAATACAACAGATTTGGTGGGATAGCTTGGATGATGGAAGCACTGTCATGGATGGGTATAAACTTCAGGAAGGGCAGGCAAGGGAGGAGAGGAGGAGGAGTTTATGTAAAAGAGCTGTGTGATATTGAAGATAGGCCTGTTGAAAGTCTCTGGGTTTGGGTCAGAGGAGAGAACAGCAAGGGTGATGTTGTGATGGGTGTGTGCTACAGACTCCCAGACCAGGAAGATGAGGTAGATGAGGCTTCTCAAACAGCTAATGGAAGTTTCCTGATCACAGGCCCTGGTTCTCATGGGGCACTGCAATCATCCTGACATCTGCTGGGAGAGCAATACAGCAGTGCACAGGCAAGGGCCCTGAACTTCAGAAGAGTAGACTTTAACTCACTCAGGACAGTGATGGGCAGGATTAGGAAAGTGATGTGCAGGAGTAGGAAAGGAGTCCAGGAGATCTGGTTGTATTTTCAAGAAACATTACTGGGAACACAGGAACCATCCCAATGCAAAGGAAGATTAACAAATATGGCAGAAGACCAGCTTGGCTTAGCAGGGAATTCTTCAATGAGCTAAAACACAGAAAGGAAGCTTACAAGAAGCGGAAACTTGAACAAACAACTAGGGAGGAGTATAAGAGTATTGCTTGGGCATGCAGGGAAGGAATCAGGAAGGCCAAAGTACAATCAGAGTTGCAGCTAGCAAGAGACATGAAGGGTAACAAAAAGGGTTTCTCTAGGTATGTCAGCAACAAGAGGAAGGTCTGGGTCCTTTACTGAATTGGAGAGGGAACCTAGTGACAGATGATGGGGAAAAGGCTTATTTACCTCAGTCTTCACAGGCAAGTCAGCTCCCAGACTACTGCACCTGGCAGCACAGTTTGGGGAGGAGGTGAGCAGCTAAAAGTGGTGAAAGAACAGGTTAGGGACTATTTAGAAAAGCTGGATGTGTACAAGTCAATGGAGCTAGATGTGATGCACCCAATGATGCTAAGAGAGTTGGCCTATGTGATTGCAGAGCTGCTGGCCATCATCTTCGGAAACTCACGGCGATCAGGAGATTGGTCCTGGATGATTGAAAAAAGGGCAAATTAAGTGCCCATCTTTAAGAAGGGGAAGGAGGAGGATTCAGGGAACTACAGACTGATCAGCCTCACCTCGGTCCCTAGAAAAATCATGGAGCAGATACTCAAGGAGTCCAGTTCTAAGCACTTGGAGGAAAAGGTGACTATCAGTGATCAGCATGGATTGACCAAGAATAAGTCATGCCTGACCAACTTGATTGCCTTCTATGATGAAATGATCAGCTCTATAAGTGTGAGGAGAGCAGTGGATGTGATGGATGACAGCAAGCTGGTTGGAGTAGTAGACAGGCTGGAGGGTAGCCCTAGGATTCAGACAGGGCTTGACAAACTGGAGGATTGGACCAAACAATCTTATGAAGTTCAATAAAGACAAATGCAAAGTCCAGCACTTAGAACAGAAAAAATCCATTAACTGGCACAGGCTGGGGACCAACTGGTTAAGCAACACCTCTGCAGAACAGGACCTGGGGGTTACAGTGGACAATAAGCTGAATATGAGCCAACAATGTGCCCTTATTGTGAAGAAGGCTAATGACATACTGTAGGAGCGCTACCAGCAGATTGAGAGAAGGGATTATTCTCCTCTATTTTGCACTGGTGAGGTCACATCTGGACTACTGTGTCCAGTTTTGGGCCCCCCACTACAGAAGGGATGTGGAAAAATTGGAAGAGTCCAGCAGAGGACAACAAAAATGGTTACAGGACTGGGGAACATGACTTATAAGGAGAGGCTGAGGGAACTGGGCTTATTTAGTCTGGAGAAGAGAAAACTGAGGGGGGATTTAATAAAAGCTTTCAGCTACCTGAGGGGTGGTTACAAAGAGGATGGAGTTAGATTGTTCTCCATGGTGGCAGATAACAGAACAAGGAACAAAGGTCTTAAATTACAGCAAGGGAAGTTTAGGTTAGATATTAGGAAAAGCTTTCTCATGAGGAGGGTAGTAAAGTACTGAAACAGGTTACCTAGAGAGGTTGTGGAAACTCCATCCTGGGTTCTTAAGGCCGAGGTAGACAAAGCCTTGTCTGGGATCATATAGTTGGGGATGATCCTGTTTGAGGACGGGGTTGGACTAGATGACCGCCTGAGGTCCCTTCTCACCCTAACTTTCTATTCTATGATTCTAATAATTATCTTATAATGACTCCATGATTCTAATTCTCATCATTCTAGTTCTAATTATAATTCATAATTATAATTCTCATAATTCTAATTCACATAATTATCAGTTGTCTGCTCTTAAATTGTATTTCAAGTAGAACCCCCAGGGCTCTAACCCTAAATAATTAAAGGATGGAATAGAGAATACATTTAAAATGATGCTACACTGGGAGGGACTGCAAATAGGGTGAGACAGAAGGCAGGTTTGAGGAGAGATTTGAAATTTGGGTTTGGTCCAGATTGGACAGAAACCATCGTGGAATTTCTTGCAAAAAGGCAGTTTTTTTTGCCCCTGAGCTGAAATCAATGTTTCATAGTTTCATAGTAGCTAGGGTCAGGAGGGACCTGAACAGATCATCTAGTCTGACCCCCTGCCACAGGCAGGAATGAATGCTGGGTTCACAAGACCCCAGACAGGTGATCATCCAACCTCCTCTTGAATTTGCCCAAGGTAGGGGCGAGGACCACTTCCCTGGGAAGTTGGTTCCAGATTTTGGCCACCCTAACTGTAAAATATTGCTTTCTGATCTCTAACCTAAACCTATTCATCAGCTTATGACCATTGTTCCTCGTCACCCCAGGTGGTGCTGGGGAGAAAAGAGCCCTGCCTGTTTTCTGTTGATTCCCCCTGATGAGCTTGTAGGCAGCCACCAGGTCTCCGCCTCAGCCTCCTCTTGCTGAGGCTGAACAGGTTCAGGTCTCTCCTCGTAGGGCCCGTCCTGCTGCCCTCTCACCAAGCAGGTGGCCCTCCTCTGGCTTGGCCACATCCCTTTTGAAGTGTGGCGCCCAGTACTGGACGCAGTACTCCAACTGCGGCCTGACCAAAGTCGCATAGAAGGGGAGTATCACCCCTCTGGACGAGCTTGAAATGCACCTTTGGATGCATGACAAGGTATGGCTGGCCTGGCTGGCTGCGGTCTGGCATTGGCGGCTCATGTTCATCTTGGAGGCAATAATGACTCCAAGATCCCTTTCCGCCTCTGTGCTTTCAAGAAGGGAACTCCCCAGCCTGTATGTATGCTGTTGATTCCTTCTCCCAACGTGCAGCACCCTGCATTTGTCTATATTGAACCCCGTCCTATTCTCGTCTGCCCACTTTTGTAGTCTGTCTTTTGTAGTCTGTGTTCTTATGGGTATCTCTGTTAAGACCAGCAGTGAAGTTGATTGGAGCATCAATTCCCCTGGACAGCTACAGGCTGGGTCCAGAAATCCCAGCAGATATAGGGCTAATGTGGCAGTGCAATGTTCTATGACTGGAGCTGCAAGGATTCCCAACTGCAGCATAGGCGTGTCAGAAATCCTGGAAGGTTCATTATTTGTCCTTTGTTGTTATTCTCTGTCCTTCTGGAATTTGTGTGGAGATATCTTAGGTGCTTGGTAGATTGTCTCATTAGTCTCTTTCTTAATACTCCTTGATACTATTGCACCTTCCTATTCTTTGTCCCTTTGCTGTAGGTTAATTATTTCATTACTTTAACAAGCGGTACCACAGACGTATCTCATTTAAGTTTAAAAATATGGTTGCTTTACAATCACTCTGAAGGCAGTTAACTGTGACTGGTTTGTGTTTTGGTAAGCAGAAGCAGTCTTATTAAATTTCTTAGCTTCTCTGTGTATGTTCCATTTAACAGTTATATGGAAACTAATTCATATCATTAATGACTTAAAAGAATCATAATTATGGCATTATATTCTGCAAATGAAAAATTGATTTTAATTCTGTGCAACTCATTTTTAGAAAGCCCCACACATGTTCATCTATTAATTATAATAAAAGTCAAGACACAGAAGTAAACACCAGTGTATTTACTGGCAGTGATTGTTCAAGTGCTTCATAGCCATTAGAATGTTGTTTTATACTCTCTTCTTTGGTTTTGCTATTGCACACAAATAGTAAAACTGAACTTCTACAAAGCATTGCTTTATGCTGCTTTATCTCCACATGAATCTTGAGTCTTTCTCCAGACTCAGAGTCAAAAGTTTTAGAAAATGAGACCTATGCATTATCTAATGGGAAATGATTTCCCTGCTTCCCCTTCTTTCCTGTGTAATAACTTGCATGAACTCTTACTACAGGCTGTTCCCTGGATTTCTTTTCCTGTTCCAGAATGACTAAACAAGTCTCAGCTACAGTTTGTTTAGAATAGCTACTCAGCTGCAGATGACTGTTCGCGTGATAGACTACATTGTATTCTGGATTAACTATTTGAATAGACTTCTGCAATTACTAGGAGCAACAAAATGAGTATTTTCCCACCAGAGAGTGCCACCTTCTGTCTGAGATGCTGTTAGTATCCTAGGACTTCTGCTTCATTATTTAATTAACAACTTTGTGTCTCATGTAATAGCAACACTTCATAGTAGTATAGGGAATACGTCTTTACAGTCAAAGCCTGAGAGGTAGAATTTTTTCTTCTTGTACAAAACCTCTATGCATCATGATCACCTATCTGCCCATGGTGGGGACTGAACTACTGTCAGGAGTGAAGCTATTCCGTCCTTTTAATTTCTACTTATGTAGAGTTCTAGCTCTAAGAAGCACAGTCAAGAGATGTGTAGTATGAGTGCAATCAGTTACTTGTTTTGCTACTGCCTCACATGACCCTCTTATGCCAGGGTAAGACCTTTGCTGCTCTAGACATTTATATTTGTTCACCCAGTAGAGCCTAGATAATTTTGCAGGGCTGGTCCTAGCCCCTCTTCTGCAAAGCTGTGGAATTGCAAAGTAACCAGGAGCATGCAGTCTTTTAGCATTTTACTACTTTTAGAGGCTAATGATTTGATGGTCTGTATTGGGATCTTTTTAGATTAGGCTACAATTCATCAAGTCTTTCTTTATTCTTTTATTTTAAAGATGGGCTCTGTGGTTGTGCTTTAGTTTGCAGACACATCACCTCACTGTGCAGATTTGACTTAGATGGGTTTGCTAATTTTCATCTTCAACTAGACAGCTGGCCTTGTCCATACTGGGGAAATAGCAGATGAAATATGCTTTAACTTTAGTAAGGCTGTAGTCCTGTATGCCCTTGGTTACTTTGTCTGGAGAAAACTATGAATGGTTCAGAGATAGACTTCTCTCCTGCCAGTAGTTCCATCCATACCCTGTGCAAACAGGTGATTGTGATGCATGGGATTAAAACAATTATTTCCCCAGGCTTTGACTGCTCTTGGTGTTTTTACATGTGAACATGGGGCAGAAGCATTGCCTTGGTTCTGCATACATATTAAGCCCCTTGGGCATATGCAAGGAACATATTTCAGTTCCTGTTGTAGCTCCTGTCACCTCTCCTGGAAAGCCAGGTGGAAGGGATAAGGAAAACACATGGAAAGAATTTGCTTTCTAGACTGACTTCTTTCAATTTCAAAATTCTATGCAAAAGTTACTAAAAAAATTTCAAAATGAAAACCTTTCTAAAGCAGGTTTGACTTTGGAAAAATCCTACTGTCCGATTAAATTGACAAAGAATTAGCAAAGACATAAGCAGTTGCTAGAAATAATTTTATTATGTAAATGTTCAGAATTAGAAGAATAAACAGGGCTTTGTTATTATATGCCAGTATCCCAGATCAGAATTTATTTCACACAAGCATTTTAAGAATTAGATTGTATGTTTCATATTCTGCTTTCCTTTAAGTAAAAACATCAACATTAATATTGTTGTAATTCTTGTCCATGATTACTTGTATTTTGTTTTTATTTCTGCATGATGCATTCTGAAAATATCTAAGGCTAGCTTGGCTAGCTGGAGTGTCATTTAATAGTCCACAATAGCAAAAACACATGGGAGCAGGTTTAAGATGTTTCACTCTCAGGTTATAGAGTTATACATCTTCCATGAAGGTGGCTTTTGTGGTCTTTGGATGGGAACAGTCTCTAATGCATTTGTATAGTGCTCATCACTGTGGGCAACTGTAGTACAATTAAATTGTTAAAACCTTTGAGGGAAGAGACTGTGACTCAGACTACATCCAATCAAATGATGGAGACCTCTTAAGAGCTAGCATGTTTGCATAGGTGAGTTTGTTGCTAAATTAGAGGTGACTATTCTGTCTAATTTTATGTGTTTGGTGGTGTCGAATATAACCTCAGCTAGGATGTTTGTTTTAAAGGCTGATTGTACATTTCTTTAATGGTTTATTCCATCTCCTCACCTTGTTGTTGAATAAGTGAAGTGGGTTTTAGTTCAACTTTTTTCTTTTTAAACTTTAAACGTAAGCGCCTAGATGCTGAATGAAATAATTGTCCAAGGGTTGTCAAAGATACAGCCTATGGACTGGATCTGGCCTGTAGAGCCCTATTATCCAGCTTTCAGTGCTGCCCCTGCATCAGGAGTTGACCCACATGCAGCAAGTGGTCTGCTTTGGATCAACCCCATGCACAGGGCCTGGGACCTCACTAAACACAATGCCTGCTTGAGCCAGCCTGGAACCTGTGCTGCACACAGCACCTATTTCAGATGGTTTAGGACCTGTGCTGCACACAGCACCCCACATCCCCTCCCTGGCCATTCTAGAGTGGGCACCACATGCAGCATGGGTCCTGGACTGGCTGGAGTCAGGTGCTGTATGCAGCATATGTCCTAGATTAGCCCATGTGGGGGACAGGTGTTGCATGGTGCTAGACTGGATCTGGCATGCAAGATGATGGGGCAGGTCCATAGGCCTGATCCAGCCAGTGGGGCTGCCACATGCCATGCATCTGGCCCATGGACTGGCCATGTGCTATTCATCTGGCCTGTGATGCTAGCTGAGTATGACTCACTCCTCACTCTGCGAATAGTCTTTTAGCCTCTCGGTGTCCCTCTCTTCAAACTTCATGCTGTTTAAGACATACACTTGTTGCAACATAGCACTAGTTCAGTGGTTCATAACCAGGGTTCTGGGGCACTTGGAGAGGTGCCACAAAATCCTTTGAAGGGTACTGTAACAGGGAACCCTGGCCCTGTAACGAGGAAGCAGTTTCGCCCCTTTAAGGCCAGAACTTTCTGGGCACGGAGGGCTGGTGAGGAAGGGGTTAAATGCTGAACCTGGATGGCTAATCAGCTGACTGGAAAAGGCAGGACTATAAGAACCCTGGGTTGAATGGCAGTAAGAGAGCAGCAGCTGAAGGGGAAGCAGTGCCTCTGAGAGCTGCATAAAGAAGCTTGGGGAATAGGCCATTGTAGGAAGGGAGAAGCTCCAGAAACCCCTGAGAGATGGCAGCTGCACCACAGCCTGGCTACTGTAGCCGACATTGCAGAGCCAAAGCATGAAACAGGTTCATGTAAGCTGACCTGCTGCTTTACTTGATCGTGTACAGTTATTTTTTATTTATTTTTTGTGATTATGGTATAACACTGGTGGATTGGGTGAGGCTATTAGGGGACGGAGGAGGCCTCATTTTGGGGACCCACAATGGAGTGGGGACCTCAGCGCCAGTGAGGACACAGCTTTTGGGGGCACAGACGCCAGCGCCAGTGAGGTGCACAGTGAGACAGAGCTGCGGAAAGCCCGAGTGCCAGTAAGGGTGCAGTTTGGGGGGGACAAACCCCGGCACTCGAAGGACGATCTTAAAAACACCAGGAAGGTCTGGTGCACCTGGGGTGCAATTATATTTTTGTTTGGACTGACAGGATGTGGGTTTGGGGTTGCACCCTAGTTGTGAGCTTGTGGCCCCCTGGCTGTGGGGCTGGAGCCTGTGCCTCTGGGCCAGGCTCCAGAAGGGAGCAGAAAAGGGGGTCACAAGCCTCCAAACACTGGGGAAAAAAAAGCTAGAGCCTCGAAGTCAAACCCTGTTTAGTGGGTTTGGATGGGGAGGCCTAGCTAGAGAAAAAACAGGGGTCTGGCCATTCTAGGAGAGACCCCAATATAATAGGCAGTCTCCCGCTCGCATAATAATTTCCATCAAGATGTGGCAGGAGAGATTAGGGCAGGACAGAAGAATTCCAAAGAAGGCTCCCAGGAGGCCCGATATAAGGCACGGATGACCAGGAAGATGGCACTGGGGATGGCGCTGTTACAGGTACCATGAGATATAAGAAGGTAAGCACAGTCTCAGGTTCTTCCCTGCCTCACTGTTCCCTACCCCCACTGGCTGGCCCCTCTGCAAGGAGGATGTAAGCACTGCAATAAAGAAGTTAGCTTTTTTTAAATGCGGGCCACTCACTTCACAAAAGTTATGGAGAAATGCCTTGAGAACAACTGTACTAGTTCCTACTTGCTTGGCTGAAGTCATTATCTTAAGAAGATACAGAATTGGAGCAATTAACACTCTCACTAACTGCTAATTGAGAACAGGTGTTCTGCTGGTACATGTTTACAGAAGTACAACTGAGGAAACTCTTTGAAAACTTCAGCCCTACAGTAACCTCCAAACTGACTTTGAATAATTCTCTCAAAGTTATGAAATTGCTTTAAGTCTTTTAAAAAATCTGTGACATTGTTTCATGTTATCATGAAACATGCATTTATTTGCTTTAAAGCAAAATTGAAATTGCTGGTGAGATTATTTTGAGTGTTGTTCATGTATAAATCTTTAGAAATGCAGTTTTATTTCTTTTAAATTTAAGAACAAAAGGGAACTGTTTTCTTCAGACTATGAATAGACTATAAGACTAAAGGTACAGAAAGCCTCTATTCAGAAAGTAAAAAGCATTTCATGACCTGCACTTCTGTAGTGATAGGCTTTAGACACTTGATCTTGGAGAAGTTTTGTGTTTAGTAGTGTTAGGGTGACAGTATTTGGATCTTGGGGGACATTGGATTTACAGCTGAATAAGAAGGCTTTAGCCTGTGGCCCAGCAAAGCCGCTAACCACAAGGCAGAATGATATATTAAAAGTAACATTGCAAGACACTTAGGCAAGCATTTTCCTCACAATGTGACAGTGTTGTAAGATATATAGCTCACTGTGTAAGGAAGACAGGATACAGCTCACCAGCTATTGTCAGGAGATAAAGCAGAAGTAAGACCTTGGAGATGAAGGAAACAGCAAGTGACCAGAGGAAGCAGAGGTCAAAGTCTTAGGCATGCGCTCATAGCAAAAAGGCATGTAAATGAGTGAACTGTATAGGCAATTCCATGCTAATGAAGTAAATAGTAAACAGAGGCGGAGCTTGAGATGGGAGAGAATATGGGTGGAACAAAGGAGGGATGAAGGTGGAGCAAATGTTAATAAGCATGAACCAAAGTGTATAAATATGGAAAAAACTAATGTTCACGGTGGCTCCCTGGTTTGTTGGAGCTAGTCCGATGCTGTCTCCATTTTGAATAAAGCTGTTGCTACCAATGTGTGCAGGTGTTTGTTCTCTGACCAATTGGATCATCATCTCCCTAGTTGTTGAGCACTGCATGGAATAAGGGTTTAACAAGTAGTATGCATGCTTTATTACCCTGTACTAGATGCAGCGTAGAGTATCTTGGAAAAGATATTGCTAGCTAGACTCTAGGACTACAGCTGCATAGCATTTAGTCTATTTTTCTCCTGTTCCCCATATCATTAATACTGGGTCACATAATCTTTCAGCAAAAACATGAGTCACTAAATTATCCTGACTACCAGTACAACAGGTAATAGGGGAAAAAGACTGGGCTTTGAGAGGCTCATAAAATGTTTTGTCAACTATTCTAGTCTCCTCAAGAAACTGATTCCTCTCCCATATATTACTAATAAATATTAAGCATAATTGATTCTACCTTCAGTACCAACTGGCCCTCAATTTGTTGACTAATTTATTGTTGAGATAATGAGAGAAATTAATATTGAGGAGAAAAAGCAACAGTCTCATGAAGCTAGGCTATTTAATCAGTAGGAAGATAGTATTATGATATGAAATAGAGAATTTTCAAGTGAGATAAACAGGCTCCACTTCCAGTGCCCCTCAGCAATAGCAGAAAGAAAACAGCATCATTGATAAGTGGCTTATGTGTTGCCAGGACAACTCCTCACCAGCATCCTCCTGCTTAAATGAGAGCTGCAACTGAAGCACCACAGCTGATTACAGGAGCCACAGACTAACAAGAGAGACTGTCTTAGATGGTAAGTTTTCAAACAAGTCATCAGTCCAAACCAACACTTAAAGAGAAATACTGCATGTACAAAATGCCATGGACTGATGTATATTTCTTGAGACTGTTCTGCTTAACGGATCAAAGCTCAGTGTTGGGGGGCAAAGATGAAAAGCTGAGTTCTGAGTTAAAGTAGTTTTGATCAGTCTTAGATTTAGTCCCTTGGCTTCTCAGTGATCCAGCTGTGGGGGATGACTCTAAAAGCTTTGGTTTAGTTAGCAGCTAAGCTAACAGCTGTGACCAGCATGCCACTTGGCATACTTCCAGAGGAGATAATGTATACCTGTTACGTTTTGCACATACTCTGGCACACAAGGCTGGTAAAGCTAGCAGATTTGTGCTGAGTGTAACTATTTGACAATCGAGGTTGTCTAATTCAGTCTTCTACTCCTTATTGGTATTCTGAGACTCTCTTGCACTCTTAGAACACTTCCCAAAGTAGTTTGTGCACTTGAAAGGTTCAGAATGCCATAAGGAGTTGCTAGTACATCATCCACAGGACAACCCCAGCACAGGTTCTGGGCAGCTGCAGCCAGAAGGGTCCTGACAGTGGCAAGCTTGCCCACTGCCAGGTTCTGCTTTTGTCTGGCCTCCAGCACCATCTGCTGCCACTCGCTGTGGGCAGGGCCACCTCTCTCTGTATCTGTGTTTTTCCCCCTCCCACACCTACAGTATGTCCCTGCAGCTTATACCAGCTTCTGGCCCATGCACCAGAAGCAGTGATGGGCATCAATTGTGGATGCAGCTGTTAAGCTTCTGCTGAGGATTGGGACATCTGCCTCAGCCCCTCCTTGGGGCAGAAGGGTAGGCTGGAGGCTGATCCTGCTGTAAGTGCCCATGCCAGCTCCTCTCACACCCTGCCCACTGCCCCATCCCACATAGGGAGGTTTGATAAGCTGTTGCAGGATGGGGGGAGGTGCTGAGCCAGCCTGTGACAGCTCTCCAAAACTTCCTGTGTTGCCTGCAGGCCCAAATAATTGCCTACCCCCTGTCATAACAGAACAGAAGTTTGGCACGCAAAACCGGTCCATACCTGTAACAGAACAGAAGTTCTACATACACACTGCTTTAACAAGGGCAGAACCTGGTCTAAGATTTAAGCCCCTGCCCCCACCTCCACCAAAGGGTGAATGTGTGTTCTGTTTGCTACCAATCTAAACTACACTGCTTACAGAAAACTGCATAACTTAGATCAATTCTGCCTTGGGCTTTTGCATGTCTGTACCTAGCCACAGTGAATTAGTGGCAGAGCTGAGAATAGAATGTGGGAGAGTTCCAGTCACTCATGTTTCTTAAACCAGTTGAAATGGCAATTGGGACTCATAGTAGAAATTATATCTTTTATTAGACCAACGAGATTTTTTGCAAAAAAGTGGATACCTTAACACGGTTGATACACTTGTACTTTACATTCCTGGCTTGCCAGGCCTGCTTCTGCTTTGTCCTAAAGCTGTGTTCTCAACCTTTTCTGGACCTGGAGAACCCCTCCCTGGACTTGAGGCACTTTTCTATAACTCTTGTGAATTGAATGGGGTTGTCCCGGCATGGACAAGCCTGAACCTGCACTTATCTGTTTATCTCCTAACAATTCGCTTTTCTCCTCACGCCTCAATTCAGTGGCACCCCAGGGTGCCTCCACACTGGGAGAGAATCATTGCCATAAAGGTTGCTTGCTGTCTCATCCTCCCACTGTTTTCTGAGGTAACTTCAAATGTTGAACCTCCACTTTTTTGCCCTAACTTTGCTCTTCCACCTCCTTCTTTGGATTATCTAAACTAACTATTCATTCAGTCATACTGAACTGCTCTTCAGCTTGCTACAAGGGAAGCTTTCAGACATCTCACCCAGGATGTACTGGAGGTGCCTCATATGTTTTTAAGGACAAAGAAAAATGTTTGTAACACTGAATTAATTGACTGTTTAGAGCTGTTCTTCTTGAAGAGCTGTTGCTTCACTTGGATCGTCCAGGATTATGATGTTTCATGAACTGGCTGTTCAGACTGCCCTATAATAAACCAAATGTATTAAATTACTTAGTTTTTTGTGGGGGAGAGGTTGTTTCATTTTGTTTTCATGGATCTGTCTGTAAACTTGGCAGATAATACTACCTCCTACATTGAAAATAAGGAGCACTCATAAATAAAAGCTCTTGTATGCATTGTACAATTGCTGTTGCAAAGCAGGCAGTCTGTTGCTTTTGCAGATTGCTCTAGCACTCACCTGAGGCACAAGTAAATAGCAAATTAATGAGGGTCCTTGTCTGGGTTGGGCTGCTCAGGTGCACCGTACCTCAGCTGAGAGTAGCTATCTGAGGGCTGAGACATGAAAGTACAATCAAACTCCTGAAGGAAACCACTGAATAAAGCATTTTTACTAACCTGTGTAAAGTGCCTTCTAGAACTGAAATAATATCATCCTAAATAGACATAAAGGAAGATCCATTAGCCAAAGAGGATGCAAACAAAATACAAGAAAACTTGTTTCTGCTGATTAGTAATAACTAACTACTGCTTGTTGTCCTAACTTGTAAAGGAAGAGAGAACACCGAATTTCTTAATGCCTTTTGAGTTCTGAGAGACTCCATTTTGTTCTTGTATGGAATTCATCAAAAGGGGAAGTCTGGCCTCAGGAATAGAAGCAGTCTGCTGGCCAGCTACCCCTTTTGGACAGCTTTGAATTCCTCCCTTTCCAACATGCATGAGGCTGGTGGGGCATGGTGGCAGTGAGCAGGGAGTCCCCCCAGGTGGCTGCAGTGGTGTTAGCTGGCGGGGGTGGGGGGGAGTGCCAGCTGGCAGTCAGAGATCACCAACAGACACTGCTGGTGGTGTTGGCGGTGGGGTAGTGGCAACTGTCCACAGGCGCCGGCGGCAGCATTGGCGGTGCCTCTCTCAGTGGGTGCACCACTAATCTCAGGGGGTGCACATGCATCGCCAATGCTTCCCAAATGTGTTGGTTCACCCTGCCTCACTCTCTCTTATAATCTTAATCCTCAATGCCTCTTGTTGTTCCCTCCTATTATCTAAGGTGCTTTGAATTTTTTGTCCTTTTTCACTTTCTCATCCAGTGCATTAAAGAGCCTATACATTTGTTTTTAACAAACACCGGCTTTGTATTGTATAAATACTGAACTTCTTAGAGTGGGTAATGACCTGAGAAGTCTGGTGAACAGTAAACAGCACCTGTTTTGCCTAGCTGCATGGTGAAGAGTCTGCAATGGAGTAACAACCTGTGTTTTATCAAGCTTTATTTTTCTCTGCTGCTAAAGTCTTCATGACCACACTTCAAAAGAGATTTGACTTTCAGTGACACTGGAATGAGCATGTCCAAACTGTTGCAAAAAAACAGGGCTGTTCAACTGGTGGCCTGTGTGCTGTAAATGGCTCAAGAAGGGTTAAATTGTTGCCCCCAGACTCTTGTCTGACTGCCACTCTCCTGATTGTAACAGTAGCCAGAGTCTCCAGGCTCTGCCTCCTTCCTCCAGCTTGCCACTTCCTAACCCTATTCCAGGGGGTTGGACAGTGCAGCAGCTTGGGGAGCAGTGGAGGTGTGCAGCTTGGCGTCCACGGCTAGTCCTGCTGCAACCCATGGGGCATATGGCCCCCCCAGCCACTTGGAAATTGGACAGCCCTGCAACAGAGCACTACCCAAGCTGTTAGGCAAAATGCAGGTCACTTGTGGGGTTCCTGTTAGCAAAACAAATTTGATGAATAAGTTATTTCTGTAAGGCAATCCTGTTTATTTACAGAAAATGTACCAAGTGCTGTTTCCTTGAGCACAGGAATCATGACAGCATCTTTGCTAACAGTTCCAAGCCTCTTTCACCCAGAACTTTAACCCCTAGGTCTTTAGTTCTTTTCTCCGGGCCTCACTACTGGGGAAGCACACGGTTGACAGCCCAGAGGTCACAAGTTCAAGGCCCTGTTGAATTCCAATTAATCTGCAAATTCTGCTAGATACCTTTTCACACACAGACATGGGAGGAAAAAAAAGAAAGGACTGAGTCTTCTGCAGTTGTGCCTCCTACTTGTAGCCCGTCTGATGTTTCTCTTCTACTAAAATACCTTGTGAAATCATGCCAACCCAAAAGCTTGCAAATAAAGAAAAAAGATTGCAACTATTTAGTTGGTCTAAATTCTGCATAGTGAAATCCCACATACTTCAAATTCTTAAATGGCCTTAAAGTGTTCCTGCTTTGGGCCCCAAGCCCACATACTGCTTGCACAGCAGCCCCAGCCCTGCCCAAATCCCTTCCTTGCTCTCTCCCTATGTGGGCCTCAGTCCCTCCAACCTCTGCCAGACTTACCTATGGGAGCTGTTCTCCAGGCTGCCTGGCAGCCATGGGCATTTGTACATGTGCACATAGTACCCCATGTTGATTGCCCTTCTCCTGCTACCCCTAGCCCCTTGCAGGCTGGAACCCTGCCAGCCTGCAAGAGGAAAACTACCATTTCCTGTGTTTTTCTCCATCAATTGAGAAAATCTGGGTTTTACCATGTGTTTCCATCAAACAGAAAACCCAGATCCCTGATCACCAGGTGACCGTTTTTGGAACTGATGTCAGCTGAGGGGTAAGGGGGGGGGGGAGATGCCTGTTTTTCTGTGGTATTCTTTTTTGTTTTGGAGATGCCAGCATTCTCACAAGACTATACAGTGATATATTCAATGAGAGTGTGGTACAAATACGATTAGAGGTTAGACATAATAATTGAATTTAGACATAGTGCTTTTTTTGCAAAATGCTTCTGTATTCGACATGGCTTCTGCATTAGCTTCTGCACATAGACTGAAGACATAAGATAAAAGACCCCCCCTGTTAAAAACACACAGGTGCTATAACATAACCCATAATAAGTTAAGCATAGCATGAAAACCTAAACATCCTGTGGAAATTTAGACGTAACCATGGAAACTTTGACGTCTTATGGAAACTTAGACGAAACAGTAGAAGCTTGTAGAAGCTGTAGGATAGCCAATAACTGCATAACATGCTACGGTTCTTTGTTTAGATAGACTATAAAAAGACCCTCAGACAAAGACTGGGGGCCGACTCTGCTTTGGGCTACTAGCCCCCTAGTCGATCTTGTTTGC
>NW_005841921.1:2678297-2678702 GCF_000455745.1 Alligator sinensis
CTAGCTGTTTGGGCAACAATTTGGCGAGCCAGGCAGGAGCTGCTCTCAGACCACTCCGGGGTCGGATGACGAGACCGGCAAAGGGGTCCATGAAGTGCGCACCAGACCATTCTTGGAGTCTGTCACGGTCCCTGGGTACGTGAGTCGGGACACCCCGAAGGTTAAAGGCGCTCCTTAAATGAGTCACCCAGGCTGAGTGGGTCCGAAGAAACGGCGTCAGGGGCTCGGCAGAGTGAGTATTTGGTTTATCGGTGTCACTTGAATAATTCTTCAGGGAATTTGGGGATTGTTGAGAAAGTCCAGAATGGTTCTGGCATTTGGTGTTTAGAAGGGGACGTTAGATCCGGGAATTCTTCTTAGAAACATGAGCCGCTGACCAGGTCTGAGACTACGGTTGAGTCTAGC
>NW_005841921.1:2678854-2680813 GCF_000455745.1 Alligator sinensis
TGAGGTAGCGTCGATCGCAAGGGGGCTCAACTGGAACCTCGTGACTCAGCGGACAGGACTCTGATTGAGTTTGTATACTGGTTGACACAATGTGTTTGGGTAGCTCCCGAGAAGAAAACTCTGCAACCCCATTAGGATGCATGCTAAGGAATTTTAACAAGTTTAAGGGAGAATACGGGGTAACCATGACAAAGGAGAACTTAGTAAAGTTTTGTCAGTTGGAATGGCCAACCTTTAATGTAGGATGGCCGGAGGAAGGCTCTTTTGACGTAAAATTGACTAATGCGGTGTTGAAGGTGGCAACGAGGGATGGTCATTGGGATCAATACCCATATATAGACTCTTGGACTACAACTGTAATGAATCCCATTCCCCCATGGGTCCAAAGGTGTAAAGAAAAAATGTGTAAAATGTTACTGGCAAAAGACACTGGGAAAAAGCCCCAAGTCCTTCTCGATTCTGGTAGTGAGGGAGATCTGACTCAGGGACTAAGGCACAGGAATAGAGCACCGTCTCCAGTCAATACCAACGCTTCGACAGAGAGAGAAGGTTCATCCTGAGCTAGCTCCAGCAGTCTGGAGAGATCTTGAGCATCATCCCTAGCGAGTCCTAGTACTTCGGGAGGGGGAGGCCCAGGGAGTACCTCAGCGTCATCCAAAATCAACCTTGGCACTCCGGGAGAGAAGGAAGGAAGTTCAAAGAGCCTCCTGGCAACAGCCCCCCCCCAGCTTATGAGTGCAAAGGGAAAGACAGCTCCCAGGGTCCTGACCCGGATCCCGATCCGGATTATCCTTGGCCATCGGGCTGCTGGCCTCCGCAATGGTTTTGCGAATACTGGGATGGGTGGACACTGGCACCACCCCCACCACCACCACCAATCCGACCCATTCGTAGCACCTGCAGTAAACATCCCCGATACCAGTGTCTGATGAGACAAGTGGCAGTTCAAGGAGAGGAACCCACCTTTGTCTATGTGCCTTTCCACACATCGGACTTATTTAATAGGAAAAATCAAAATCCTTCTTTTAGAGAAGACCCCGAGAAAATGCAGAGCTTGTTTCGGTCAGTAGGGCAAACTCATCGTCCCACCTGGGCCGATGTTCAGATGATGTTACATACCCTTTTGACCTCTGAGGAAAGGCGATTGGTGCAAGGAGCGGCGGATTGAATAGCTGAAGGGCAGGGAGAGGATATACGGACCATATGTCCTATTGAGAGTCCCGATTGGGAAAACAATTCGCCAGAGGGAAGAGAGCGAAACAGTAGGTACTTAGGAATTATAGTGGAAGCTCTGGGCAAAGCAGTACCATGAGTAACTAACCTCTCTAAATTATACGAAGTCCGTCAGGGAAAGGATGAATCTCCCTCAAGTTTTCTGGAACGGTTGTATGACGCCTTTAAAAAATTCAGTAATTTGGACCCTGAGGCCACAGAAAATCAGCGCATGGTAAACATGCTGTTTATTGGACAAGCGGCCCCAGACATAAGGAAAAAGTTGCAAAAGGCTGAAGGGGGGCCAGGAAAGCCTCTTTCAGAACTCATGGAAATTGCATATAAGGTTTATGGAAATAGTGATCAGGTAGCAGAGAGGAAGGAAGAAAAGCGCGGGCAGAGGCAGATGGCAATGTTGGCCGCAGCCTTGGGCAAGAACATGAATAACAGCGGGGGATGGAAGAAGAAACCTGAGGGGGGGAGAAGAGAGGAAAAGGCTAAGTAAAGCCGGATGAATGCCTGTATTGCCAAGAACAGGGACATTGGAAAAGGGACTTCCCTAAACTGAAGGATAAGAGGAAGGAAACCCAATCGGGGAACCGCCAGATGAGAGCGGAATCCTCAGGGGAAGATTCTAGTTGAAAGGGACCGGGGTCCAAGGCCACCGCCCTGTGGGCAAACACCCGGAAGGATCCCATGGTACAAATAAGGGTTGGTGGCAGAAAATACGAGGCTTTGGTGGATACC
>NW_005841921.1:2685295-2685708 GCF_000455745.1 Alligator sinensis
ATGCCAAGAAACTTGGATTTCTAAAAGAACGGCCCATCAAAAGGGCGCCTGGGCATGTATTAGTGCCTCAAACGATACGTCTGAACACTGTGGCTGCCTATGGAAACTCTTCTCCCAGCGTTCCCTTTTGGGTAAGAATCTATTTCTTTGGAGGAATTGCACCATATACCCACAAAACGATACCCGAAAAGGCTCATTAACTTTAGATTTAATGTTAGCCCACTCTAGTATCACAAATAAAGCCTGTGGGCTATGGTGGATTTGCGGACAATGGGCATATAGACAACTTCCCTCCAACTGGACTGGGACTTGTTATTTAGGAGCTCTGATTCCCCGTGTTTGGATAACACAGCCTACAGCCGCCGGTATTAAGACAATACCTCCCAATAATCATCGCGCTAAACGAAGCGCTG
>NW_005841921.1:2685765-2689891 GCF_000455745.1 Alligator sinensis
AATGGCCAGCAGAAAGGATTATTCAGTACTATGGTCCCGCAACTTGGGAACTGAACGTTGTTGGTAGAGAGCCCACGTACTTGACAAACTGCATTATTAGACTCCAATCCGTAGTAGAAATAGTTACCAACAAAACAGCCGCAGCCCTGCGCCTGATCGGCGATCAGCTCACCCAGCTACGTACTACAGTACTACAAAACAGGTTAGCTCTTGACTATTTACTAGCCAGTGAAGGAGGAGTGTGCAGGAAATTGAATTTGTCCGACTGTTGTGTCGAAATTGATGATAATGGTGAATTGATAAAAGCCTTAGCAGATGACATGGAAAAGGTAGCACACATTCCGGTCCAAATTTGGAAAGGGTGGAGCTTTGATTGGTTTTCAAGCTGGTTACCCCAGCTTGGATGGTGGAAGGGGGGTTTAGCATGTTTTATACTACTAATATCGGGAGTGGCTCTGCTTCCTTGTATACTACCCTGCATGATGTCCATTGTAAAACAAACTGCTCGGAATGTCACCAATCGTGAAATGCTTATACGATACCAGGCGCTAGCCCTCGCTGAAGATTAGAAAGAAAGCATCTTGAGGGGGGAGTTGTGGTACAAATACGATTAGAGGTTAGACATAATAATTGAATTTAGACATAGTGCTTTTTTTGCAAAATGCTTCTGTATTCGACATGGCTTCCGCATTAGCTTCTGCACATAGATTGAAGACATAAGATAAAAGACCCCCCCTGTTAAAAACACACAGGTGCTATAACATAACCCATAATAAGTTAAGCATAGCATGAAAACCTAAACATCCTGTGGAAATTTAGACGTAACCATGGAAACTTTGATTTCTTACGGAAACTTAGACGAAACAGTAGAAGCTTGTAGAAGCTGTAGGATAGCCAATAACTGCATAACACGCTACGGTTCTTTGTTTAGATAGACTATAAAAAGACCCTCAGACAAAGACCGGGGGTCAACTCTGCTTTGGGCTACTAGCCCCCTAGTCGATCTTGTTTGCGCAAACAATAAATTTGAAATGGACCCAGCTTGAGTGTGTGACTCTCTCCTTGAGGTCAATCGGAAAAGCCTCCGGGGGCACGAAACTAGCCGTTTGGGCAACAAGAGTAATTAATAAAGCACTTGGCTTTATTTAACTGACAAGTGCCTGACTCAGTCTGATACTGCTCAGGCTTCTGAACACAGTGTAGATGCTTGCTATGGCATGCACAGAAAAGCCATATAATCTTGATCCTATTCTGACTGTAAGTAACTTGTTGATATTCTCATAAAATGGGCACAAGATGACAGAGTACCTCCTATCTGTGACACTCCTATTTGTCCTGGGCAGAACAAAACTTATGTGTAAAATATATAGCACTGGTTGGTAAACCTACTAAGATTAAACACAGACCATGAAGGTGTGCACTTCCTTTGTCATAGCAGTTATATGTTCACATGTTTGCAAAGGCATAATGTATCTGTGCATTGGCAGTGGCAAACTGAGTTTTTCTAGCATTGCAGAAGTCATAACCACTTTGTTTCCTCTGCGGTTTATATGGCCATCTTCTCAGGCCTTCACGTCAACAGCGTTCTTCAGTACTTGCAGTCCTGTAACATGCAATAATTTATAAAGCTCTTCAAATCAAGGACTAGTCAAACACCCTTTAGTTTTGCTACAAAATACCTGCAGGTGGAAAGTCTCTTATTCCTCCTCCACATTTGATTTCTATCCATTTCTTAACTTTTTAATTTACCTCTAAACCTATGGAAAACCGTATACTCTCAAGCAAATGAGAACAACCACTTCTCAAAATTCTGAAGACCCATCATCTGTCCCTAAACACATTACTCTGTTGAGTTTGATTCAGCATTTGACAGCTCACATTGAAAACAATTACTTCATCCTGGGAGAACAAATGCAAAGAATATAATGATCCAGTCACCAGAAAGGAGTTGTTCAATACAATTTGACACCTTTATTATAGTCCTCTGGTTTCTTGTCCCCCATGCCTGATAATTCATCTAAATGCATTGTGGATTGTATGAGGTATTTGTTTCCTAGTTTGCCACTTTCAGTCTTTACTGCATGTAGTCCAGCACACAATGTGGTTGGACTGTCATTATTGTTCTTTTCCACACATTTCGAGATTCAGTTTTACCCTGATGTCCCCATTTCTCACTTCGCACTTTATCTTAAGTGACCCATTTTCTGTGCAGATGATTACCATATTTTATGGTGTATAAGTCAACACGGTGTATAAATCAACTCCATATTTCGGATCCAAAAAGTTAGGATTTTCATAGATCCGATGTACAAGTCAATCCCACCTCACCAGAGCCACCTCCCAGGGAAGGCTTGCCTCTAGGGCAGCATGGGGCGATGGCATTTTTTCATAGTTTCGTAGTTGGTAGGGTCAGAAGGGACCGGAGCAGATCATCTAGTCCGACCCCCTGCCTTGGGCAGGAAAGAGTACTGGGGTCAAATGACTCTGGCTAGGTGTCTATCTAGCCTCCTTTTGAAGACTCCCAGAGTAGAAACGAGCACCACTTCCCTTGGAAGTTGGTTCCAGATCCTAGCTGCCCTGACTGTGAAGTAATGCCTCCTGGTATCTAGCCTGAATCTATTTTCTATCAACTTGTGGCCATTATTCCTTGTTACTCTTGGTAGTGCTCAGGGGAACAGGGACTCTCCCATTGCCTGCTGGTCCCCCTTGGTCAGTTTATAGACGGCCACCAGTTCCCATCTCAACCTTCTCTTGTGGAGGGTGAACAGGTTCAGGTCCTGTAGCTTCCCCCCTTAGGGCCTGCCTTGCTGCCCCCTGATCATGCGAGTGGCCCTCCTCTGGACGATCTCAATGCTGTTCACATCCCTCCTGAAGTGCGGTGCACAGAACTGGACACAGTACTCCAGCTGTGGCCTGACCAGTGTAGCATAGAGGGGGGGAGGATCACCTGTTGGACCTGCTCATGATGCATCTGTGGATCAAGGTGCAGTTAGCCTTCCTGACAGCGTCCCCACATTGTTGGCCCATATTCATCTTGGAGTCAATGATGACTCCAAGGTCCTTTTCTGCCTCTGCACTGATGAGAAGGGAGTTCCCCAGCCTGTAGATATGCTGCTGGTTCTTCCTCCCCAGGTGCAATACCTTGCACTTGTCGGTATTGAAATCCATCCTGTTCTCATCCATCTACCCCTGTAACCTGTCCAGATCTAATTGCCGCCTGTTCCTCTCCTCTAGTGTGCCCACTTCTCCCCACATCTTAGCATTGTCCACGAATTTGAACAAGGTGGTTTTCACCTCTTCCTCCAAGTCGCTGATGAAGAGGTTGGACAGTGCGGGCCTAAGGACCAAGCCCTGGGGAACCCCATTGCCCACATCCCTCCAGGTGAAAAATGACCCATCCACCACCACTCTCTGCGTGCGGCCCTCCAGCCAATTGGTGACCCATCTGACTGTGTAAGCATCGAGGACCTGCCTTTAATGAACCCATGTTGGTTGCCCCTAAGCATAATCTCCCCTGCTAGTCCCTCGCAGATATGCACTTGGATAATTTTCTCAAAGAGCTTCCCCAGGACTGAGGTAAGACTAACGGGCCTATAGTTTCCTGGGTCCTCCTTCCTCCCTTTTTTGAAATTGGGGACCACATTGGCCCTTTTCCAGTCCTCTGGCACCTTGCCAGAGCACCATGGCTGCTTGTAAAGCCGTGCCAGGGGTCCTGGAATGACCTCTGCTAATTCCTTCAGCACTCTGGGGTGGAGATCATCAGGACCTGCTGATTTGAACATGTCTAGTCCCACCAGAAGTTCCCTGACTTCGTCCTCACTGACCCTGGGCCTGGCTGTGCCTCCATTGGGACCGTTGGGGATCCCAGGGTGGGGATGACCTGGTCCCTGTTCAGAAAAATAGAGGCAAAGAAGTTGTTAAAGAGATTAGCATGAGGGTAGCTGGGTGCACTGACAGAGACGGTGTGCAAGGTGCTGGGGCAGCATCAGCCTGCTGGAAGCCTGCCCAGCTGGTGTTAAGGGGCGCTACCACCATAGATGGAATGACCAGGGCTCCCTGCAGATCAGGGGCTGCCCAGCTCAATGGCAGCTCAACCCTCAACCATAGGAGAGGCAGTCAGGCTCTT
>NW_005841921.1:2690454-2695432 GCF_000455745.1 Alligator sinensis
AGAAAGGATTGGGCCCCTCACTGCTTCTGCCTTCAGGAAGCTCCTGCAGGCACCAGGATGCCTGGGGCTGCCCAGGAAGGGGCTGGCTTGCCCTGTAGGTAGTGCAGAGAGGTGGCAGGAGTGTGGCTGGTATGCTGGAGGTGGGAGATGATGGTAGAGATGTTGCATGAGGTGCTGGAAGCCCGGTGTCAGGGATGAGTTAGATTGGGCCTCACCAAGCTGGGGCAACATCCAGCCTGCCTTCAGCCTGGGCGGGGCATTTGCTGCCACCACAGAGGGAAGACTGGCCTGCCCACTCCCCCACGAGCTCAGGGGCTGCCTGGCCTGATGGCAGCTCACTAGCCACTCTGTGTCATGATGCTGCTGGTGGCTGGCAGCAGCGTCAAAGCTCCCATGACATCAGGTGGTGGCTCTACCCCACTGGCCAAGATCTACCTGTGAGGCAGCCACTGGGCCATGGGTAAGTCTCAACGAGCATGTGGTTTGGGTGCCCAACTTGGCTCTGGGGTGTTAGGCTCCTGCCTCCCCACACTCCCTCACCTGACCTGGTCTCAGTCGGCACTGGTGAAGCCCCTAGATGCCAGCATGCCACCTCCCCATGTGACAAGGCACCAGCACAGGGCCCTGCTGAAGTACTGATATCATGTATAAGTCAAGGTGGAAATTTAAGGGTAAATGTTTTTACTTCAAACCTTGACTTATACACCATGAAATATGGTAGTTGAACTTTGCTTTCTTCCTTTTCAGATTATAAAGAAGAGTTGCAAGACTAATATTCTCTACTTGTAGTCAACGTCATTCCAAGCTCCACCAATTGTAAAATGAGATGTTAATCACAGTAGATTAGGTAGATCTTCATAGTACAATTGTCACTCTTTTCTCTCAAATTAATACTAGTTTAATTTGCCACTATTCAGAGTCAACAGGGATGAGTCAGTTCATACTCCAGAGCTTTTGCTTTAGACCAGTGGTGCTCAAACTTTTGGCTCCAGGGGCAGGATAAGTGGCATGGGGCCAGTTTGCAGGCCAGATTGAGCCTGACGTGCTTCGGCTGGGCCCTGTAAGGCTTCAGTTAGCTCCCACATGCCAGGATTGGTCCCTGGGGCCTGACGCTGCTCCCTTCTGGGCCTGCATGTGTGGATTGGGCTCTGGGACCCAGCATCACCTCTGTGTCAGGAATGGGCCCTTGTGGCCCACATAACCCCTGCCTGGCCCCGTGCACTAATATTGAGCACCCAAACTAGTGCTCAGGGCCCAGGATTCCCCACGGGTCTGAAATTTGTCAGCAGGGGAGCAGTACCACCACTCCCTTGCCACCAGATTTCTGGACCCATGGAGAGCTCCGCAAGCTGGATGTTGTACATCACTGGCTCAATTTACACCTCATTTACATTTTCAAAAAGACTTTTACCACCATAAGGGACAAGACAACTGAAATGTTAGTTTTAAAGGAGAAAATACAGCCAGTAGGGAAGAATACAACTTTTCTGAACTCGTAAGCACCAGCCATATCTGTCCATTGCCAGTTCCTCACTTATTATGGTCTGCAACACTGTATTTACACAATGTTCTGTTCCTTCTAACCTCTACATTTCTGAGTTGCCCTCATCCTCCTATTTTGGATGCTTCTTCTTCTTGCCACAAGATGGCCCTCCAAAAGTACTGAAAACAGAACTACTTGGGGAAATAGTCTTGGAGGGCCTTCCTGTATTGGAAATGGTGCATGTGCTGTTGTATTAGATGTTTTTAACACTTCTAAATCCACAAATGCAAAAAGCTAAGATTATTTAAATTACAGGGATCTAGAGTCATTAAGTTTATAGAGGGCTCCCATTTGACTTCCAAGTGAGAACTGAGAAAGAAGTCAGTTCAATACACTGTATGATTAATAAGAAGTTAATTCTCCTATGGCATTTAATACCCATCAATTCAGTGTAGAGTTTATTTCAAAATTCAGAGAACTCTGAACATCTAGAGAGAGATTGCACTGCTTATTGTCTTGCATGGAAAGAAGGCAAGCAGGCATAAATTGAGCTGGGGAGAAAGAAGTGATGCAAGGGTGGCTCATAGTTTGTAACCTGTGTCACTCACCAAGAGTAATACTTTAGGCAACGCAGTTGTTTCTAATGATTCCTTTGAGAGCATTTGTCTAAGCGTTTTCCTGAAAGAATACTTCAAGGCTAATTGGGCAACTTTTTCTTTAGCTTATACTTTTCTGCATAACTCACTGCATTTGTATTCATGATTGCATAAGCATTTCATGACACTTTTTTTATCATTTTCCATTTGCTAATAATGCTCTTTCCCATTATCTCAGCCTTAGTTTCTCATTCCAAAATTAAATAGTAGTCATCATTAGACAGATCCTAGGCTTTCCCTGATACCGCTGCCATATTGTTATCACCCTTCCTCTGCCCAGATGGTGAATGGTGAGATACAGTGATTACAGTTCATATGATTGTTAGATCTCCTAGGGTGTGTCCAGATGAGCATGGACATGTGATATGTGGAGCTGCAGACCCATCCGCAGCACCACACCCTGCATATTAAGGCATTCCCCATGCTTCTACTTTGTAGAAAAGTGTTGCCTTTTTTTTTACTCTGCGAGAACCTGGGCTCAGAAAAACTCACACTGAAAAAAAGCAAGGCAGTGCATGTGGCAGCAGCACACGCCACCCAGAACTTAAGCCTGGCCAGCTAGAACCACACTCCAGCTGCTGGGCAGGCTCCCTGCTGCAGGAGCGCCATGGCTGTAGCTCCCAGAGACCCCCAGGATCCTGAGTGATCAAGGCACGCGGCTTGGAAAGAGCTATCAGGGAGAGGCAGCCTGCCCAGATATGGGCTCACCACTAGTTGCCCCACTGGTGGGGGCTGAGTAGAGAATCCCTGCCCAGACAGGGGCTCATGGCTAGCAGCCCCACTGGTGGATTGGGGCAGTGGGCTGGGACCTGTCCCTCCCCTGCAGCTTTTTCCCAGCCCCCTGCCCCCAGTTGTAGAGTAGGGGCTGGGAGCTGCCTGCTGCTGGGGCCAGGGGACATTGTCCTGGCCCAGGCTCCACCATCGGCAGCTCCTGGGGGCAGGGAGTAATCTCCCAGCCCCTGCCAGGATACAGCTGTTTCCTGGCCCCATGTTCCCTACCAGCCCCTATGTTAGCACCCAGGGGGAGCCTGGAGCTCTCCCTGGCTGCTACAGGTGGGCGGAGCAGTGTGGGAGCAAATCTGCTCCCAAGAGGGAGCATGTGTAGACTTGTTCTCCCATAGGTTTACTGTGCAGTATTTTTACTGTGCAGTAAGCCTACTTTGAATGTGTTGCACATGTGGATGCACCCAGTTTGTACCTCATTTACTCTAAGCATTGAAAGGATACTGTTGAAGAAACCTGCTATTTTTATAATTGCAAAATAAAATAAGAAGGAAAGAGCAGAAGAGTAGAAAACTGAATTGTGGGACTGCTGTCTGAATGTGTCTATACAGTTGTTAATTTTAGCTTTAGGCTTTCACTACATGTTAATTGCCAATTTTACAAATCACATTGACTTTTAAGGTAGCTTTGCAAGAATAGTTAAACCAAATTTTACTTTCACTTTTACCAAGAAACTCATTTAATTAAAAAAAATTACTTGGCAAGAATTTTTTTGCTCTGGACAGAAAGAAAATTCCAAGCCATCTCTTAAGATCTAGTTGTACCATTTATTTCCTTTTGTTTACTACATATTTTGGAATATGTACAGAACAAAGCTACATAAACAGCAAGGAGCCCCATCGTGTTTCAAAAACATAAGACACCATGGGGCCCTTTCCACTATTAAATGAAACCTTGAGTTGCATTCATGTTCATGATAACAGCATTTGATTTATTTCCAATATATGTTCAGAGTTCCTATGATTAGGTTTTATGAGAGACTCATCACTGCCATCAGATTAGGGAATTAGATTTTATATGAAGCCAAATTATTGGGAAAAGTCAGCTCATTATCACATTTGCATAACAGAAAATAAATGAATTAAGCAGAGGCAATACTTCCGATTAAGAAAAGCACAGGACTTCTTATCACATGGGTTCACTGTCATGCCTCATAAACGGCACAAATGTAAAGTGACTTCCCTACAGAATCACAAGATCTCACTTTTAAGGTCAGGCCCATGTATCCAGCTAGGACAAATTTATGAGCATAGATTCTCATTATGCCTTTTGATTCCTATGGTGTGTCCCAAGCACAGTCATTTCAGTACCTATAACATTTACTTTGTTGTTTTGGTAGTGTCTGGCTTTCTTTCTGATAATGTAACGGTTGACCAGAGAAATTATATGTGACCAAAAAATGATGCTACAAAAAACTGCAGGTAAGTCCAGCTTTGAAAGTAGATGTAAGATGTATACCAAGAAATTAGTGGTGTGTGAAGATCTGAAAGATGCTACCACGGAAACTGTTTGTTCATTTACTTTGGAAAAGGCAGAATAATCATACATTTCTTATCTTTTTCAGTCATAATTAAAAAATGACATTTTTAAATGAGGACACAGTCATTATATAGAACAATTAATGCTCCAAGCTGTTCCTGAGCCTCAGCTCCACCAGCTGATGCTTCTCTCACAGCTGCCAGCAGCAAACTGCTGTTTCACCCTATATATATCCAGGGTCTCAAAATGGCCACTATACTCAAGCACCTGGCTGCTGACTGCTCCAGCCCTTAAAGTGGTAGGCACCAACAGTGCCCTGCCACAAGAAAGAGAGCACCAACAGTGCCCTGCCTGAAGAAAGAGAGCATTGGGAACCTGAAAGCCATGGGGAGGCCAGCACCACGACACAGGTAAGAAACGAGAAGGTAAGAAACAAAGGGCCCCTTGGGACTCGGAGCGGGGGGGCAGCAAAGGCACCAGTCGCAGGGCTCAAGTGCCTATATACTAATGCTAGGAGCATGGGGAAAAAGCAGGATGAACTAGCGCTCCTGCTTGCACTAAACACCTATGACTTAGT
>NW_005841921.1:2697098-2697933 GCF_000455745.1 Alligator sinensis
GTGGGAAGTGGGGTCCCACAGGGTTCGGTCCTTGGACCGATACTCTTTAATGTCTTCATCAGTGACTTGGACGAGGGAGTGAAGTGTACTCTGTCCAAGTTTGCGGATGACACAAAGCTATGAGGAGAAGTGGATATGCCGGAGGGCAGGGAACAGCTGCAAGCAGATCTGGACAGGTTGGACAAGTGGGCAGAAAACAACAGAATGCAGTTCAACAAGGAGAAATGCAAAGTGCTGCACCTAGGGAGGAAAAATGTCCAGCACACCTAGAGCCTAGGGAATGACCTGCTGGGTGGCACGGAAGTGGAAAGGGATCTTGGAGTCCTAGTGGACTCCAAGATGAACATGAGTCGGCAGTGTGACGAAGCCATCAAAAAAGCCAATGGCACTTTATCGTGCATCAGCAGATGCATGACGAACAGAACGAAGGAGGTGATACTTCCCCTCTATCGGGCGCTGGTAAGACTGCAGTTGGAATACTGCGTGCAATTTTGGGCGCCGTACTTCAAGAGGGATGTGGATAACCTGGAGAGGGTCCAGAGAAGTGCCACTCATATGGTTAAGGGCTTGCAGGCCAAGCCCTATGAGGAGAGATTGGGGCACCTGTACCTCTTCAGCCTCCACAAGAGAAGGTTGAGAGGCGACCTTGTGGCTGCCTATAAGTTCATCACGGGTGCACAGAAGGGAATTGGTGAGTATTTATTCACCAAGGCACCCCCGGGGGTTACAAGTAATAATGGCCACAAGCTAGCAGAGAGCAGATTTAGATTGGACATTAGGAAGAACTTCTTCACAGTTAGAGTGGCCAGGGTCTGGAACGGGCTCCCAAGGGAGG
>NW_005841921.1:2698016-2721384 GCF_000455745.1 Alligator sinensis
CTTATGCAGGGGGTCGGACTCGATGATCTATTGAGGTCCCTTCCGACCCTAACATCTATGAATCTATGAATCTATGAAACAGGCTACCATATGATATAGCCCCATCTGCATCCCAGTCTAAGGATCTCCTTGTCATAAGTTCCAGGATGCCTTCCTTAGCACTTCAGTAGGGTGGTAGTGTTGGGATTCTGGCTCAGGATTTAGTCAGGATGGGATCAAGCTCAGAAAAGGAATATTACAACAAGTCCACAAAATAAAAAAGGCAAACTAATAGCTCTGAAGAGCTTATTTCCAGATTCTAACACAAGTGACATAAGCTGCTTTGAAACTCAGGTGACAAGCCTAGCTCTCAAGAGAATGCTGAATGTATCTGCAGGACATACTGCAAATAGGGGGTACTGGGAGCATTGTAGCCACATCAGTGTGCATCTCTGTGATTCCTGTCCCCAAAAAGAACCAACTTTTTCATTTCAGCAAACCAGATAAAGCTTCAAGAGGAGAAGTTTCTAGAACAGGGGTGGGTAAAATACAGCCTGTGAACCAGATCTGGCCTGTGAAGAACTTTGTCCAGCCAGCAGCAGGTCTCTCAGTCCTGCCTGGCCTAGGAGCTGTTTGGCCCATGGTGTGTCCCATTGCCCCCGGGCATTCAGTGGGGCTGGGGTGGCTCTGAACTGGACTGCAGTCCAGGCAGCAGTGGCTCCTTCCAGCTGCCACCACTGCTGGCCTCACTGTTGGCAGGGACCCATACACATAGCCCTGATCCTGACCCACCCCACACCTTCTCCAGACTTGCCCTGGCCAGAGTGGACCAGCTTCAAACCAGCCAGAACCTGCATGCACAGCCTCAACCCCCACCCGCCTTGAACTTGCTCCAGACTGCCTGCCAATGCTGAGCAGCAGCAATGGCCAGGCAGAAGCTGCTGCTGGGAGTGGGGGAAAAGTGGCGAATCTTGGCCTGCCCCACACCTGCTCTGGGCTGCCTGCTCATGCTGAACAGTGGCAGCAGTGGTGGTGGCTGGGAAGAAGCTGCTGCTAGGGGCAGGGGTGAAGTGCCCATCTTCCCCTCACTGCTGCCAAGCTCTTCTTGCTGCAGCCTCCTGGATCCTGTGCCTGGGTAGCCCTGTGGCTCCTCTCCACTGTCACTGCATCCTTCAGGCTGTACAGAGGGGCAGCAGTGGCAGTAGAGAATAGACATGGAATTTAGCTAAGTAAAATTATAGGGTACTGGTATAATTTTATAATAAAGGAACGCATGATATTTGGCTAATCCCATAAAAATCATACAGAACAGGGTAACTGTTCTTTAGCTATACCATTTTCCCCCTTAGAACACTATGTCAGCATTTTCATTTATGTTGTTGTATTTTGTATTATTTTCTCTGAGAACCCCCCCCCACCCACTCCTCTCCTCCTCTACTCACCCTGCCTGGCAGAGCTCCCCTTACCCCTTGGAGTTCCCCCCAACAATATACAGGGAGGCAGGAGGCAGTATAAAACTTTATTGAGCATCCAGTGCCCTCCTAGCTAGGCAGCCAGGGGCCTGTCACATACAGAGAAACTTGTCAGTGGCAGTGGTGAGCTCCTCCTCAACTGCAGGGATCAGGGACTCATAGCATAGGGAGTGGTACCCCTCCAGGTGGCAGCACATGCTGTGTGAGAGCCTGGGATTGTCTAGGGCACTGTCAAAGCTCAGAGCCCCATGGCAGGTCATGATGATTATCATGATTCACCATGATGATGATCATCACCAGGGAATAGTGTGTTGGGCACCCCTTGGTGCTGTCAAACAGCTTGTCATAGTGTGCCCAGGGGACTCTCAGCAGGGGCATGCTTCAGGCACAGGCCACAGGCAGGGGCCCTGGCCTGGGCCATCTCTCTGGAGAGGCTGCTGCGGGGAGGGGAGGGGCATCATTAGTTCTGCATCCCAGCCAGGTTGGAGCCCCTCACCCCCAGACCCTAGCTAGTGTGGGGCCTGGTGCCACAGGAGGAAACTGCCTGGCCTGCAGGAGAAGAAGGGAGGGAGTTGGTTTGGAGCTGCCACGGTAGCTGCTGCCAGGAGTCAGCCCTGGCTTACCCTGGTTAGGGGAGTGAGAAGGCAAGCTGCCTGTGGGAAATGCCAGGCAGCCCACCTTTCCCTGTGGAGGGAGCAGGGATGGAGGGCTTGGCCAGCAGTAGCCTGTGACAGAGGCTGCTCGACCACCTTATCATGGTCCTTGGGCATTTTTGCACGCATGACTCCCGATCTGAGGCTGAGCAGTGCACAGCCCCACAGTACAGTGAATGTTATCTTTAAATGTTGGAAATTCTCACGAAGAGCCTCAGTCCTGGCTCTGCAGGTCCAGCATCTGTACACAGGGGAAAGGCACCAGCCGCCACTGGGAATGCACTTTCCAGGACACTGCCATTGTCAGACGGTGCCCTCCACATGTGCCACCTCCAGTGGCAGTGCACTCAAGACTGCACCCTCCTGCTGGGCTGGCTAGTCATCATGGTAGAGGGGTAGCTGGTAGACTCATGGGCCTGGAATGCTCAGGATGTTGAGTGCAAATGGGAAAGGAACCAGGAGGACTGCACATGCTAAGACAGGCTCCTTATCCTTGAGGAGGGCATATTGTCTTCCTTGACCAGGTGCACAGGAGAAGCAGATCAATATGATGGCTCAGGCAGTGGAGGCCATGGAAGAGGACTTCTGGGTGCTGGACACCATCTTACCCCTGGTGGTCACCTTTGTGCTGGCCACTGCCCAGCTCCTGGCTCTGGCTCCGCCTGCTGCCTGGTAGCCACCCACTGGCCAGCTGCCAGGCCAAGCCCTGCCTCCCACCTGGCAGTCACCTGCAGTCCTGCGCCAGGCCCCCTCAGTGGTCCTGGGAGGTGATCCAACAGTGCCTGAAGTGACCAGGGCCCCCTCCCCTGCTCATGAACCAGGGTCGTCGGCAGCCAGGCCACCTGCCCAGCCTGCTGCCCACTACTCACCCACCCGCCATGTGGTCTCTGAGCATGCGATGGTCCCCACTGAGCCCAGCACCATAAAGGAGGGGAAGAAGATTGGACAGTGCCGGCCTTCACCCCTGGCTGAGGCCCTGGGCTGTCAGGCTCATTGCAGTGTTTGCACCCATGGTGATGCCACCAAAGGCTGGGGTAGAGACCTCTCCCTATGCTTCATGCCATAGGCACCTCCAGCCCACTGTTCCATCCTGACACTGCACCAACCACACTCTTGTGAATAGCTACACGGGGAAGAGGGTGTTTTATTGCTGATGATTGTTAGGGTTCAGAGTAGGGGCTGTTATTGGGAAGAAAGGAGTGGACAGAGGATGTTGTTGGAGAGGAAGGGCAGGAGGGAGTATGTTGTGGTGGAGAGAGTAAAATTTGTTGAGTGGAAACTGTCCAGACTGTGTGTCATTATGGGGGTGTACTCTGGGCCTGGGGTCCATGGCCAGCTACCCAGGTGAACTACTGTGGGCAGTGGGGGAGGAAGTGATCCTTGAGCACCTTGTGGACACGGTGCCTTGCCACTGCCAGGTGGGAGGGTGGGGAGCATCCATGTGTACTAGCCACAGGCTCCTGGGACAGTGTCCTTGGGCAGGCTGAGCCTGTCTCCCTGGAGACCCCTGCCAGGCTGAGCTGTTCCCCCTGGAAATCCCTGCCAGCCTGAGATTGTTCCCCTGGAGATCCCTGCCAGGCTGAGACAGCCCTTCCAGGAGCTGCATGCCAGGCTGAGCCTTTCCCTCTGGAGACCCCTGCCAGGCTGGGACTCCCTCTGCCTCCCCAGGAGCTGCATGCCAGGCTGAGCCTTTCCCTCTGGAGACCCCTGCCAGGCTGGGACTCCCTCTGCCTCCCCAGGAGCTGCATGCCAGGCTGAGAATTTCCTCCCAGAGGCTCCTGCCAGGCTGAACCTGCCCTCCCAGGAGCTGCATGCCAGGCTGAGCCTTTCCCTCTGGAGACCCCTGCCAGGCTGGGACTCCCTCTGCCTCCCCAGGAGCTGCATGCCAGGCTGAGAATTTCCTCTCAGAGGCTCCTGCCAGGCTAAACCTGCCCTCCCAGGAGCCCGTGCCAGGCCAAGTCTGCCCCCCCACCAGAGCTTCCTGCCACCTGGGCATCTGCATCTGGAGCCTGCAGGTCCCCCTGGCTGTTGCAGGAGGACAGAGCAGGGCAGGAGCAGGCCTGGATCCATTTAATCCTAGAAGGAGCAAATCTGCTCCCAACAGGGTGCATGTGTAAAAGCCTTCCCAGGGCTGATTTACTGTGCAGTAAACTACTGTGCAGTAAACCTAAATCACATTGATTGCATGTGTAGATGCACCCGGTCTCCCTCAAAGATGAAATATTTCACACCTTAAAAATTGAATTTATGAAGTTTCATAAATGGATTTGTATCTTCTATATAAAATACCAAAAGACCTAAATCATTCTTAAGGAAGTTGGCATGCCTACAAATAAGTATCAACGTTTCACTTGCTGTGGCATATCCTGATGGTCTCAAAGCACAGGTAGCATAAGCTGAATTGAACAGAGACATCCTCTCTCTCAACTTCTCATTAAGTATTGGAGTTTAATAAGTGTTAAACAAATTAGAATGTTTTAAAATAGTAATTAGAACCCCCCTTGCCCATAAATGTTCAAGCTTTCCATTTGGATTTGCAGTTTCATCTCACATGTCACCATACAGTCTTTTGTAGCTGCAAGATCTGACTTAACATAAAAACAAGCAAAAAAAGCTTTTAAAATCACAAAGCAGCAAAATCAATATGAACCCTTTCTCAGCTTAGTGCTAGGTATTTATGAAAAACCTGAGCAAGCTTCTAAGGGATGGAGTCTTCTCCAGAGTTTTGTGCTCATCCTAACCTATGCCTTGATATTTGACTCCCAGTCTGAGTTAATGGCAGCCTATTAGAAAAGACACTTTTTGGTTCTAGGCACTTATTTCTGGCCCTTGATCACTCTCTCACAAAAGCCTTCCTTGCTTAAACGCCCTCTTCATGGGTGGATCTAGGATTCTGAAAAGAAGGGTGCAAATGGTGCATCATCACACAACACACAGTTTTCTTCAGGTTATAAGAAACCAGGACCTTTAAGCTAGGGGCCTGGCACTATGTTATTCAGTTCAAGATTCAAGCAAAAACAAATATAACTTAATTGGAATGTGCATTAACTTGCTATATTGTAAACACACAACAAGCTAGGCAAGAATAATCAAAAGGTGCTGTTCCTTTAGTCCTGCTGTCATTAGAATTAGATTCATAAAACAAAATCTAGCCTTCTTAGTTTCATAGTTTCATAGTTTCAGGGTCGGAAGGGACCTAATAGATCTTCTAGCCCGCCCCCCCGCCAGGGCGGGAGAACAACCCAAAAACACAAACAAAACCACTCACCCTAAAAACAAAAACGGGACTCAAATGAGTCCAGCCAGGTAAGTATCCAGCCTCTTCTTAAAGATCCCCAGGGTAGGGGCCAGCACCACCTCCCTTGGAAGTTGGTTCCAGCTCCTAGCCGCCCTAACTGTGAAGTAGTTTTTTCGGATGTCCAATCTGTACCTCCTCTCCATCAACTTGTGCCCATTATTCCTTGTTATGCCAGCAGGGGCTAGGGGAAACAGCGTCTCCCCCAAACCCTTCTGGTTCCCCCTAGTGAGTTTATAGACGGTCACCAGGTCCCCCCTCAGCCTTCTCTTGTGGAGGCTGAATAGGTTCAAGTCCCGCAGTCTCTCACTGTAGGGTCTGCCCTGTTGTCCCCGGATCATGCGGGTGGCCCTCCTCTGGACCCTCTCCATGTTGTCCACATCCCTCCTGAAATGGGGCGCACAGAACTGGACACAATACTCCAGCTGCGGCCTGACCAGCGTCGCATAGAGGGGGAGGATCACCTCCCTGGCTCTACTCGAGATGCACCTGTGGATGCACGACAAGGTCCGGTTAGCCCTGCCAACCATGACCTCGCATTGTCGGCCCATGTTCATCTTGGAGTCAATAATGACACCAAGATCCCTTTCCGCCTCCGTGCTCTCAAGTAGGGAGCTCCCCATCTTATAAGTGTGCTGCTGGTTCCTACTACCCAAGTGCAGCACCCTGCACTTGTCCGTATTGAAACGCATCCTGTTCCTGTCTGCCCACCCCTGTAACCTATCCAGATCCTTCTGCAATCTCTCTCTCCCTGCTAGCGTGCTCACCTCCCCCCAAATTTTGGTGTCATCAGCGAATTTAAACAGGTTGCTCTCCACCCCAACATCAAGATCGCTGATGAAGAAATTGAACAGCGCAGGGCCCAGGACCGAGCCCTGAGGGACTCCACTACCCACCTCCCCCCAAGTCGAATATGATCCATCCACCACCACCCTCTGAGTGCGACCCTTCAGCCAATCTGCAATCCATCTGACCGTGTAGGCATCTATGCCACAGTCGCCTAGTTTATTAATTAGGATGGGGTGAGAGACGGTGTCAAAGGCCTTGCTGAAGTCCAGAAAGACTACATCCACCGCGACACCTGCATCCATGGCCTTTGTGACCTGATCATAAAAGGCAATCAGGTTGGTCTGACATGATCTCCCCCTAATAAATCCATGCTGATTGCCCCTGAGCATCATCTCGGATGCCGGCCCATCACAAATGTGCTCCTTGATGATCTTCTCAAAGAGCTTCCCCAGGATTGAGGTAAGACTGACGGGCCTATAATTGCCCGGGTCCTCCCTTTTCCCTTTTTTGAAGATGGGGACCACATTAGCTACCTTCCAATCGTCTGGCACCTGGCCCAAGCACCACGATCGCTCGTAGAGCCGTGCCAGGGGCCCTGCAATAACCCCAGCCAGCTCCCTCAGCACCCTGGGGTGGAGAGCATCCGGACCCGCTGACTTGAACGCGTCCAGCCCCTCCAGAAGCTCTCTAACCCGGTCCTCCCCAACCTGAGGTCTGAAGGCGATCCCCTCGCGTCCGGCTTCTATCACAGCAGGGAAGTCCCGGTCCCTGCACAAGAAAACGGAGGTGAAGAATTGGTTAAAGAGGTCCGCTTTATCCTCTGACGCAACCACCAGATTGCCCCGCATATCCTGCAGGGGCCCCACATTACCCGGCGCCTTCTTCATCCTCCCAATATATTTGAAAAAGGACTTTTTGTTATCCTTAATCCTGGACGCTAATCCGAGCTCTATCTCCGCCTTGGCCTTCCTAACAGCCCGCCTGCAGGCCCGAGCAGAGGAGGTATACTCCTCTTTGGAGATTGAGTATCTTGAATATCTTGAATTAAGATATCTTGTTAAGATATTCTTGAATATCTTAACAATGCATCCAATGCTTTACTGAGTTATTTCCATACCTGAGTTAATGTTTCCACAGCTGAATTAATGTTTATTTTAATGTTAAGAAAAAGTCTACAAGGCTATGCAACAGGAGATATATTAAGAGGAGCAGCTGATAGCAGAATTGCAGAAGAAAGGATAGCTTAATTAGTGGAACCTCAAGAAGGTTAAAAAAAGGAGAGGGTTGTTAACATCTATGGAATGAAGAGTTGAGAAGGAATCAGGTAGATTCTAATGAGCCATGAGGTCAAGTGACTTCCTCACTGCTGTTTGAATAGGAATAATATTGCCACTGTTAGGCAGTTGGTTTTAAATTTTGGGTAGACCAAGAATCAAAGAGGGCTGAGAGTGCAACTGTACCAGTGCATCCCCTTGGAACATCCCCCTGATGACTCCAGGTGTGGATTCAACACCAACATAAATAATACATGGTCCTGGAGGCTGGGGGGGCACGGTGACTGCCTGCAGGTGGTGGTGGTGGAGGCATGGTGGTGGTGAGAGGGGAGCTCCTGCAGGCGGCCGCATTGATGTTGGTGGCAAGGGAGGGGTGGTGGTTGGTGAGCGGTGACCACCTGCAGGCACTGCTGGCAGTGTCGGCAGTGCTTCTTTCAGGGGTGCACCGCCAGTCTCAGGGGTGCATGTGCACCCATGTGCACCCCCTATGTGTCACCAGTGAACACCAACTCCCATCCTAATTTGTGTATTTGGCTTTCTCCAAGCTTGGATGTTGATCTGTATTTGCTGGTCTGGTGCTATATCTCATCTCTTCCTTTTTCTTTCAGGTGGTTTGGCTTCAAATTTAATAGTTTAAGACTCTAGTGGAGGACTGTTGATCAATGCTTTTACGGAAGTTCACAGGTATCTCACTCTCCATAAACACCTTCCTTAGCCTTGTGCATGCTGGGTGTGTCCTGGCCTGTGTGCTTCTGATCTGAAGGAGTCTTGCATGCCACACAAAGCCCCAAAGTATTTGAGGTGGAATTCACAGATTAAAATATTGGTAAATGAGATGCTATAACTTCAGGTAGATCTGGAAACTGACATTTAGCAACAAATTGTCTTACACTATAATTCAGGTTTCCTGTAGCAAGCACTTCAGGATTGGGTGATCTGTTTTTGACACATTTAGTCACATCTAGGCTTGCTGAAGTTAATGGGATTTACATGGGCCTGGGCGGACCACTTTATGCCACCAGCAGCCAGAATTTCTGAGTTCCTGAGAAAGCTAATACCGGACCCTATTGCCATCCCCCAGTAGGGTTTTTTCCTGAGGACTCATCCCCCACTCCTCCTCCCCTAGCAGGGTGCAAAAAACAGCTAGAACAGAGGTGTCCATCCTTTTCGAATGTGGGGCCGGATCACAAACTTTTTATCACCCAGTGGGCCGGCGAGCCATATTCAAAGATGTCACAGGAAGTGGTATCATATCAGGAAGTGATGTCACGTGACCTTTGACACCAATGAAGTTGCAGGGGTTGACATGGTCCTGGTTGACATGACATGCATGCCCGGGTTGACATGGTGCTGGAGGAACTGCTTGGCTACAACTGGGTTGACCTGGCGCTGAGAAGCCACAGGGTCAGGCTGGGGTTAACCTGGGGCCCGCCTGGCCTGCTGGTGCCATGCCCAGGTTGACATGGTGCTGCAGGACCTGCCTGGGCAGAACTGGGTCGGCACCAGCCAGAAAAAGCAGTATGCAGCTGAAGTCGGCTTCCCATGTGCTGCTGGGGATGGGATGAGGCTGGCCAGGTTTGCACCGACCAGCAGAAGCAGCAGTGGAGCCATGTGCTGCTTGGGATTGACCGGTGCAGGCTCGTCCCATCCTGAGCGGCACACAGCTCCGCTGCTGCTTCTGTTGGCTTGTGCAGACTCAGCCGGGCTCCTCCTCCCGTCCCCAACAGCACATGAGAAGCGGCCCCCTCAGGGCCTCGCGACCGGACCCGGAGAGCCGCAGTGTCCAGGGGGAGACTGGCCGGGGGAGCAGGTGCCGCCTTGCTGTGGGGTCGGGCAGGGCAGGGCAGCGAGGCTGGCTTGAAGCGGGTGGGTGACAAGGCAGGCGTGGGCCGGCAGTGCCAGTGGCTGCTGCTTGCCCTCCTGTGCGGGGCTGCTCCCCCGGGCCCCGTGCAGGTAAGCAGCTCCCCGGCTCCACACTCTGCGCCGCCACGGCTCCGCGCTCCGTGCCTCCGCTGCTCCGCGCCACCACCACCTCTGCAGCCCCGCCACCACTGTGGCCCCTCCGCCGCTGTGGCCCTGTGCCACCGCTGCTGCGGCCCTGCGCTCTGCTGAGGCCCTGTGCTCTGGCACGGCCCTGCGCTCCGTGGTGGCAGCACTGCTGCTGCCACGGGCCAGATAAAATGGCTCGGTGGGCCGCATGGCGGCCCAGAGGCCGTATGTTGGACAAGCCTGAGCTAGAACAATCTGACATGTAATATTACAATAGTTGGTTTTCCATCTCAATGTGCTCATAGAAGATGCATACAGAGTATAATAATATTTACATAAACTAGCAATTCATTCAAAGACAGCATGCTTTTATGCTACTTTTACATTTTACCAATCAAGGCAATTAGGCTTTGCTTACTGTGAAATTACAAGCATATTCCATAGTTAGAGGTTTTGAATCTCATCAGTTAGACTTCCAGACATGAAGCAAAGAGCATAGTCCAGAAAGATTAGAATAAAACGTCAGCAAAAGAACATTTTTCATTTCAGAGCATTCTTTTAAGATGTGGCTTGTAGTAAATCCCCTTGTCATTCTTGCAGACTAATTAGTTATGGAAAAGGAAAGCTACTAAGAACTACAAAAGCATTTCAATACCTAACCAAGGCCAGTTGTGAAGTGTTCTTTGCAATATCTATTCTATAAATGATTGACACCTTACATGTTTTAAATACATTTTGAAAGTACATGCAGGAATTGAGTGTCCTGAGAATTGTCTCAGAAATGCTTGAGAGGTGATAAGAGAAATGTCTGAATCAGGCAAGGAAAGGAAATAAGGATCGATCCCATCCTGTCTGTGAAAAAGGGAGATAAGAGCACTTGCTGAGTGAGAAATACCAAGAAGAACAGAAGGTAACATACTCCAGAAAATGAAGCTCACGTAGAATATATTTACCATCTGCTTGAAATACAACTACGATGATCTCATGATTTGCAAGTTCTAATTTTGCTAGATGGAATAGCTGCTGCTAAGGTTCTGACCAGCAAGGCATTGGGAGAAAGTTCTTCACCATCCATTTATTTGGATATGGCTATTAAGCCAGGATTGGTTAAAGGAAACTGAAAGACTGGAAATACTTTTTAGGATAAGTCCTATTAGAAGCTTAGAAAACTAGTGGAGCACCTACCCTTCAAATGAAGTCTCAGTTCACTTACCAAAATCAGACCAATTAGTTATTGCCCACAATAAGTTAGAAAGAATCCTTTAAATGGTGCTTTTAGTTTATTTGCTGCTTTACAGATAGACAGCCCCCTATCATTAGATTCTGTATATGGAAAATGTATACATTCGTTATAATTTTTCCAGTTATAGAATCTGATTATTGGAGGTTTGCCTTGAATTGGTCCACTTCCCATTGTTACAGCAGGGAAAATCAATCTGGGGGTGGGGGTAGGTAGCCCCTTTGCCCTCCCCCATTCCCAACTTCTTCCCCTGGCAGCCCCTTCCCCACTCCTTACTATCACACCCAGCTCTGCTGGAGCACATAAAAGTTAGGGGCAAATTTTAAAACCCTAATCTTGAATAAACATGCTTGTAGTAATTTGCATAAAATTACTACAGGTACCCATAGACTTAGTTAATTCAGAAATGATGCATTTAACCTTTTTTGAAACTGCTGCAAGTTTTAACACAGAAACTCTATAAACATACTTTAAAGCAGCACTTTTGTACCTATTTATATAGAATATATAATCTAGCAAAACCTTTTCATCACACACCTTAAACCACATTTAAAGCCCATGCACCATTACAATAAATGCACAGGGGACCCAAATATCCATGATATTAGACCAAAGCCAAAAGGCTCATGATCTCATATCGTTCATTGGGCTGGGCCACAGCAGAGTTGACAGCATTTCAAGCCATGGTGGCCCTGCAGCTCAGCATTGCTCAGTATGTTTATGTACTCCAGATATACCCCACAAAAGATCCATGTGCTAATTAGCACCCTCACTCATGACTGGAACCACGTGTTCTTGTCATGCCTCCTGAGATCCTCTACAAATTTCTATGCAGATGAGTGAGGGCAACTTGGTTTGACTCCACCCCATGGAGGACGAGGCTCCTCTAATCATATATGATAGACTGAGAGAGAGGGAGTGACAAAGGGATTCTAGGTGAACTGTTGGGGGTCCTTTTTGCAGATGTTTGTCAGACATTTAAAACTGGTGAAAAAGCAGGAATAATTGGAAATCAGAAAGAAAGACACAGCTCTGCTGTGGGCATGAACAGGAAATTAAAATGTATTCAATGTAGTGGCTCACCAGGACTTGAAAAGGAGTTAGCACTGAGTGGTACTGCACTCAATGGGTACTAGCATGTTATTCAGATGAGCTGTACTAATTTATCCTTGTGGTAGGCTTGCATCAGCACTTTTAGTTAAAATCAAATATAGCATCTCAGTGGGAGCTTTACACAGTTCACAGACCAGAGCTTCATCCACTATACCTACCTCAACTGTCTGCTGCTTAACAGCACCATTCAGTATGGGAACTGTGACAAAAGGTGCTGATGCTGTGGTTACGAGGCAGAGACTCTCCCCCACATACTGTGCACCTGCAAGCCCCACATCAGAGCATGTCAGCTGTGCTACAATGCTCTCCAGGACTGATTGGCCAAGGCCATCCTGGCCTCAGTAGGGACCATGTCCATCAACCACAACATCCCAGGCTGTGAGCACCAGCTGTACCTGGACATCATTGTGACCAACAAGGACAGCAAGTCTGTTGTGATGGTACATGTCACCATCCTATTCAAGAACTGGTGATAAGCTTTCACTGATGCCTGAAAATGGAAGCGAGAGAAATATCAGTCACTGACAGAAACTTTGAGATGCCAGGGATATGACATGACATTTGAGGCTCTGATCATCAGGGTGCTCAGAGCATGGGACCCCAGCAATAAGAGCATTCTGCATGCTTGCCACGTATCCTGCCACTATGCCAAGCTGATGCGGCACCTCATGGTGTCCAACACCATCCTATGGTCAAGGGATGTCTATGTAGAACACATCACACGACAGTGCCAGTATGCGACCCCACCAGACTGCTGGCTGGAAGTGATGCAGAGGGGACCACCTGAGTGTCGTCCCCCCCCCGGGCTGCACTGAATTTTCTTCAAGGACTTTTAATCCTGGACTATTCCTTAATCCCCCATGCATTTGTATTCTGTGTGTTGTTATTTGTAACTGTATGGAGTTTTTAATCCATCTCCCTATTACAATGTGTTATTGTTCAAGGTCTTCTGTATATTCTCTGCTTTGTAAGCATCGCACTCCTTCCCTCCCGTTCCCACTGCCCCCCCCCCCAGAGGTTTAGTTGGCTGTATGTTTCATATGTAACTTAATTTTGTTTTCACCTCTACCCCCATCCTCTACTATGTAGTCCTCTGCTTGGGTTTTTCTGTATTTCCTGTTGTCATTTGAACTTTAACATTTTCTAATAAATTACATTTTTGGCATGAATATGAGGGTGTAAGGACTGGCTCTCATCCTTTTGGTGCTAGCCTGGTATTGTAGTACCTCCAGGCCTGGTGCCAGCTGTTGGCACCCAGAGGCCTTCAGGCCTGGGTTTGGGCTCACCTCAAGCTGCATGCTTAGCTTGAATTGTGGTCAAGACCTGCACCCAGTGAAAGGAGCAGATGGAAAAATACTGTCCCTGACTTAAAATGAATCAGGAAGCTGGCTAACTAAATGGAATAAATATAATCTGGGTAAAAGAGGAACAGTCAAAGCAAAACCTACCCCTACCTAAGAATGAAAAGATTATCTCAGAATAGAAAATTCCAGTTAAAGGTAGCCATATTTGGCAAACAGAAGTAAGATTATTAATATATATTAGGAGGAAGGCTTAAGTTAATTTTATGTATTAAGAAATGCAAGCAATATGGTATATAAATAGAGATGAGAGAGTGTACCCTGAAAGAAGCCTGAAGAGATCCCATCACTGATTCAAGATCCTGTCTTGACATTACACATGAAAGCCAGGAGCCCCAAACAAGACTTCATGGCCTGATCAACCAGTGAAGTTGTGTTCACAACATCTTGGGGTGGTGAGCATTTTCTTTGACTAGCTACAAACCTAACATTTTTAACTGCTACTTCAATTTTAATTAGAATTGTATCCATTAGGATTCAATAGACTTGCTTTTAGTTTAGGACAAATGTGTCTTAGTCTCCTGGCCTGGTATAAGACCCATTATAGTGTCATAGGGATGCAATACAACTGCCAGGGAGGGAACACCAACCCATTTTTTTAAGGGCTGCACAATTCCCATCAGCATTTTTGGCAGCGGGAGAGAGCGTTTGAGTTTGTTCCAGCTTCTCTGAGTGCTGGCCTGGTACTGCAGTATCTCCAGGGGGAGCTCATTCCCTCCTGGGGGAGCCACTGCCTGCTTTTTTTAAAGGGACACACCAAAAAAAAAGGCATTTTCTCAGCCTCTTTGGATAAGATCAAATGATCAGCTGAAAGGCTGATCAATGCTTTAAGGGCAGAGATAGCAATCAATAGAGTGTCAGGGTAGAATGAGCAGAGGAGGGATACCCAAGGCTCAAAACAATGGCAATAGTGGCAAGTAACCAGGAGGTGGAAAGTGAAATGAAGAGTGGAAAAGAAAGTCTAGAGACAGATGGAGAGTGGACAAAAGTGGAAAAACAGAGGAGAAAGACAGTAAAGAAGATGGGAGGAACAGCAGAAATAGCAATGACAATACAGGCAGCAAAGAAGGTGATGGGGAAAAGAACAAGACCAGAGGGAAGACAGGAGCAGAGGAGAATGGAAGCTAGATCAGGAACAGCAGGAGAAGGTACATTAGACAGGAGGTGTGAAGTGGCAAGAATGGGATGGAATGCTGGCCCACTGGGAGCGGCACAGCCAGGAAGACACAGAAGATGCACTGAGGGATGTCAAGGAGGATCAAGATTGCAGATAAAAGCAATAGAAACTAGTGACAGGCAGCAGATAGGATCAACAATGAACAGATATGAGTTCATAGGAAAGGTACTGTTTGAGATATTGGAGGTGCAGGCAGAACATCCTACCAGCCTGATTGCTTTTCAAAACAGAAAGACTTGGGAATTTAGTTACTGAAACAGTGAAGGGTATGAAAATATTTGGAAGAAACATGCCGAGGAATGTGGGAGGGAGGAATTAAGATGTGTAAAGTTTATACAAGGGGAAAAATCAAGGGAACAAGTGATTATAATAAGAATGTATACAGATTTATTAGAGGCAGAAGACACAGAAAGGTGGATGGAATTGCATATGCAAAGAGTAATGTGTGTAGAGAGAAGGTGCGGGATGCACATAGTATAGCAGTGGGGCTAGGGGGCCAAGTCAGTTTCAACTGGGTAGAGCCCCTGGAGTGCCAGTGGGCTGCTGGCAGAGGGTCACTTATAGCCCGGTAAGGGCAGGAGATGATTGGCATGTACTCGTAGGTGCAGAGTCAATGGGGATGGAGCAGTGCACCACACTGCTGCAGTGGTTTATTAGCACCTGTTCCCTGTGAGTCAGGCAGCATGCCAAAGGTGACAGCACTCCTCCACAACCCAGCAGAGTTTGAAAAACAGAAAAAGGGCCACACACAGGGGAAAGACAGAGAACCCTGGACAGAGGGCCCCAAAAGACACTGAAATCAGGTGGGAGCAGAATCATCTCCCCAACCTGGAGACCCGAAGGGGTTTCTAGCCAGCCAGTGACCCAGGACAATGCCAGGAGAAAATCCCCATAAGATTTAGGCACTCAGACCCCAAGAGGGGAAACATGTGAATTGGGCAGCTTCCAAAGCCTAGAGACATGGGTATGATGAAGAGGCTGCCGCTTTTCAGGGTTTTTTCTTCTTCTTTAAAAATGGATAATTGAGTCTGAGCCAGAGGTAGCAGCCTCAAAACAAGGGGGCATGGACTTAGAGTACATGGACTAATGACAGCCCAAGAGTTGATTGAGAAAAGAAAATGAATTTATATTTAAGTATTCTTTATTAATCGATTAAGTATGGGACTAATTGACTGTATAATTAATTGGTGCCAAACCAGTATTGCAAAAGGGGTGTACTTTGCTGATTTAATTCAACTTGTAACAACAATGACTTTCTTGCTTTCTTTAAGTGGGGCTAACATCTCACAACTGGTACAAGAGCAATCTAGATAAACTACCAGCTAAAACCAAGCCATACCCCAGCATCATCAAAACTCGGGTGTGGGTCATTCCCAGCTGACCCAGGTAGCTGGAGAGTAGGCCTGCTGTCATCACTGTAACATCGGTTGGCATGTGGATGGGGTCTAGGGGAGGAGGAGCCCCAAGGAAGGCCACAACAATGTGAGTGCACCCATAACACCCTAGGACCCTCCTTTCTTTTCAAGATCAAGGTGTGGCAGGAAAGTTGAGGTTGGTATCCTTGCATCACCTACTCCATCTTGGTAGTGATGTTACACATGTATTTGGATGGGGTCATGGAGGTCATGAATTGTGCTAAGAGCAAATAAGTGGAGTCCAGATGGGGTGCAGCATCTCCCATCTGTGATCCAGCTGGGGTCCACTGGGGTTTTATATAGGGGTGCACTGATAGAGATTTTTGGGGCTGATACCAATAACCAGTTTTTAAGGAGGCATAGCGGCCGATACCAATCCAATTTCTGATACACAGCTCTTCAGCTTGAAGACCTGAGGCCAGCTGGTAAATCTGGTGTGGTGGAAGGAGATGGAAAGTGGGGGCAGATCAAGGCCCCTGCTGTGAGGGAGGGAATAGGGGCAGGGGTGGGGGTTGAGGTAGGTGCTGACCAGCCGGGGCAGGGAGGGGTGCAGGACAGAGCCACAAGCAGTGCATCCAGGGGTTGAGGGATGATGTGTGCCCCATGGATCTGTGTGATGTGGGGCAGGCTGCAGCTGTGGGCTAGGGTTGGGGCCAGGGCTGGGGCTGGGGTCAGGGCTGGGGCCAGCATGGGCATAGGACAGAGGCATGGCTTATCTGGGGGATGCAGGAAGGGAGGTGTGGAGCGGCTCCTGCTGCTATGTGTGGTTCATCTGGTGCTCATCCAGTGGCTCCTGCCACTCATCCAGGAGGGCTTGGTGAGAGTGTGCACCCCCGGAACTGCCTGGCCAGGAAGAGCATGTCCCCAGCCCGCCCTACCCCACCCCAACCTGCACAGATCCAGGGGCACACAACCCCCGCACAGTATCGCCTCAGACAAGCGGCAAGAGCAGAGACAGGAGCCACCAGATGAACCACACACAGCTGTGGGAGCCACCTTCCCACATCCTGCACCCACCCTGACCCCAGCTGGGAAGCCCCTGCCCCAGCCCCACAACTTCTCTCACTGCGGGGTCCTTGATCTGCACCCCTGCCTGTTCTACCTCTTTTTCCCTTTCCTCATTCCCTCCCACTACACCAGACTTACCAGATACATACAGTTCTCCATGCTGCTGGGCTGTGCTCCTCATTGCCTACATGCTGCACTGTGGCTCTGCACGTGCAAGGGCATTTATTGGACAAATTATCAGCTGCATTGGGCTAATTTCCAATACAAAAAATTTTCTTTATATCAGTGCCAATTTGATATCAGACTGATGTATCGGTGCACCTCTAGTTTTATAATATACCATGGGCAACCAAAGCAATGCAGCAAATAAAGCAAGGAGGGGCACCTGTCCACACACTGTCCCTACATGGTATGTTACAGATATGAAGAGAAGATGCATGTAGCAGTGGTGTGCCAGGAGTCCCTAAAATGCACTAGCTGTGTGGGGAGGGCTGTTGGAGGGTGGAGCGGGACACCTATTTCGTAGGTGTCCCAAAGCCTATGCAAGCAAGATCAGACCCCCTGAGGAACAGTGTGAATCAGAAAGGGACAGTGGGGGAGAAGAGGGTGAGAGTTAAATAGAAAAGGTGGATGACACCCCACAGGAGGGAGGAAAGGAGAAAGAGGGGAGTGTAATATCTGTAACTGAAGCAGCTCAAAAAGAAACAAGAGAAGCAGGAAGTAGGGTGGGGGCATCAGGAGAGAGCCCAGACATGGAGGTGGGAGAGAGGGAAAAAGAAGAAATCAAATAAGCAGAAAAAGTGGAGGTGAAACAAATAAAAGAGCCCAGGAGTCAGGGAGGGAAAACAAAGAAAATACAGGAGAAGAAAATCAGGAGAAAGAAACCTGAAAATGAAGGAAATGAGTCAGAGCCAGAGCCAGAGAGGAGCTTCTTGCCATTTACTCCCATGGTCTCCAGCTTGGACACAAGGGTGGGGGGGAGCTTGGAAAATGGGAGCCTTCCTGAATGCAAAGAAAGTCAGGCAGCTTGAAAAAGTGACAGGCATGAGAGTGGGGGAGAGGGAGGAGTCAACCATGGGAAGCAGCAGCACCAGAGAACCTTAAAGGGACAGGTGCACTCTTTAAAAATAAAAGAATAATTGATTATAGCATCTATTAATGTCAGGAAGGTACTAACAAGGAATAGGTGGGAGCAGATTGAACCAATGTTAAAACAAGGGCATTCATAATCTTCTTACAAGAATGTGGCATACCTGGGGAAAGGGATTATAAATGTTTTGAGAAAAGGTGGAGATGGGGACCATCCAGGTGGTCATGGACAGATGAAAACAAAGAGGCTGGAATGGCAATGCTATTCAAGCATACAGAAGTGAAAGCAAAGCAAATGGAAGACATCATCAGTGGCAGAATCCAGTGAATGATACTATCAGTAACGATCAGTATACATATATACTTCAGTTGCATAATAGAAGTGGGTGACAGAATGGGGGAAGGAGGAGACAAAGCTTCAGACAGTTCATCCAAATTGTTAGCAAATATAATAAAAGAAGAATTACTAGGAGTTGTGTAGGCAGGGGAGAACATTTTCACTAGAACTGACCGCAGTGGAACGAAACAATCAAGAACTGACTTTATGTCTGTATCAAAAGAAATAGGGGTAAGGAAGAAAGAAGCCATACATGTGGCTTTTAGTGATCACCAGATACTGAAGATAGAAATGAGTCTTGATAAGAGCCCCATAGGAGGAAGAGAAGTTTAGAAGTTAAATGTACAGCTGCTACAAGATGAGGAGATATTTCAAGCGTACATGAGACAGCATGAGGGCTGGAAAACACTGAAGAAATATTTTAAGAGTACCAGAGAATGGTGGATGATGGTGAAGAAGAGGATGGGAGAATGCTTCAGGAAAGAAGGTTGAAGAACTGCGGGGAAAAGAATGAAAGAGCTGAGAGAGTTTAAAGAAAGATGCAGGAGCTGCTAAATGAAGCCACAAGAGGATGACAGGTATGAGAAGAACTAGAAGAAACAAGGCAAGAGATAGAACGCTGGTTTAAAAGAAAGATGGGAGAGAGAATGTTCTTAGCACAAGCACCCTGTGTGGGAGAACACAAAGAGTGGTCCCAATAGTTTTTTGACTAGAGTGAAGATGGTCAAAGGAATGCTAAAAGCAGTCTGGGAAGAAGGTGGTACCTAGGTGGAAAAACAGGAGGAAGTGTTGGAGGCAGGGCCATCCCTGGGGGTGCAAATTGGGGCAACTTTCCCAAGCCCTGTGCAGAGCTGGGCAGAGTGGCCACAGAGACTCTGCGCTGCTGCCAGCTTCATGTCTGGCCACTCAGCACTCTCCCTTGCTCCACCCCCCGCCGTGCTGAATCTGGCACCTTCAGCAACCCCTCCCACCGCACCGTCGAATCTGCCACTGGCTACCTCACAACCGGGGCGGGACCCTGCACAGTCTAATTTGCCCTGGGCCCTGCATCCTGCTCAGGTTGCCTCTGGTTGGAGTCAATGAGAAGATTTTATGAAGAACAATATCAGAAGAAGGAAATAGAAGATGAAGGTTTTGCTGGAAGAGATTAAAGAGCAAAAAGTAGGAGTTGGAAGCAAAGAAGGTGCAAGAAAAGACAAGCTTAAAGGAAGTGCAGAAGTACTTAAAAACCTTTAAAAGAGGGAAATCACCAGGAGCACATGGACTTCCTATGGAATTTTACGAGACGTTTTGGGCGCAGGTAGGAAGGGATATAGTGGAAGTTTTCAAGGAAATAGTAGAAACAAGAGAGGGAGGGAAAGATTTTACAGGAGGCATCATGAATTCACTTTTCAAGAAGGGGTGGAAGGAACTCCTGAAAAAACTGGAGATGGATTGGACTACTGTTACTGTGCAGTCCCAGTGGTGCACGGGTCATTTCCGACCCTATTATGCAGTTTGCTACTGCGCAGTAGTGTCAGCATCACGGTTTGTGCCTGCTAATCCTACGTTACTGTAGCTCATTGCTATGGTGATGTAGTGTCTCGTGTAGAAGCACCCTGTATTAAGAGTTCTGTAAGGGGTTCTATTGTGGGAAGTTGATGTATGCTGTTTAAGGGTTTAACATATGTACTGGTATGTTTTGGGAGATGTAGTTGTTTTTGTGATATGAAGTTTTCGTAAAACAAAGATGCTCAATAGGTGAAGCTTTGTAAGTGTAGGTTGGTAAGTAGGCTTTTAATAAAATTTGTAAGTAAAGTTACCATCGGTAGGTTGCTCCTTGGCCTGTTGGCCAAGATCAGGATGATGGCCTGGTCTGGCTAGGAAGCTTAGTACAGATTGGCAGTGGCAGTGGTGGCAGCAGCAACATTTGGCATGGCAGCAAGGAAAGAGACAGGACAGAGTGTACCAGGTGGAGGACAGTATTTGAAAGCTGGAAGGAGGAAACAATTCTGCGTGAGTTTCATGCTGAAGGTTTGGGTACTTGATATGAATTGCCTAATACAGATGCTGAGAAACTTGGACTGGGAGGTAACATTTAGGGGTGAGACAGCATATAGAAACCCTGTTCTGGAACATTTTGATTTTGAGGCTGTTGACACCTGAGAAAGAGTAGTCACAATTAAGATGTATATAGACATTATTGAAGAGAAGGATATAAGATTTTGGCTTTCAAGGTACTGTAAGAGAATGGAGAACATGGACAAGGTCTGAGAGCCAGACAGGTATGGACTGAGGCCTGAAGGGTCTGGGTATTACTCTGGGTGGACTCAGTAAGGGCAGGTAGGGTATGACATCTGCCTCAGGGAATTGCCTTAAGGCCCAACAAAGGACTGGGGATTTACTATGGACAAAGCTATGCTTGAGGTGCAAGGAGAAGGTGCATTTGGCAATGGCTTGCCCATGTGAGATTTGAATGGCATGTGGAGAGAACAATCATAGGGTGCAAGAGTGTAAGAAAGAAGGAAAGTCTAATTTTGTTCTTAGAATTGAGTTGTGGTCCACACCTGCCTCAGATCATTCACAAATACAGTCAAAAGAAGAGAAGGTGAAGAGAGTATGGCAGGGGAAAGTGGGCAGGAAGTGGGGGGTGGGGCACAGATGAAGGAAGAGGAAGCACACAGAGAGCACAGGGAGGGAAGAGGAAGCAGATGAGGCAGGGAAAAATAGGCTGGAGCAGGAGAGAGAGAGATGGGCATATGGAGGAGGAGTCAGGAGGGGGAGATAAGGAGAAGGGGAAAGGGAATGAGAATGGGAATGGCAAAGAAGAGAGGACAGGAGGAACAGAAAGCGGGGAGAGGGGTATAGAGAGAGGACAGGAGGAAGGGGAATAAGAGGCAGGGATGAGTGGAGTAGAGAAGATCAAGGGTGGGAAAAGGTCAGAGGGAAATTGGGAGGGTGTAACAGAAGGGCACTAGCATATATGGGAGGAACAGGGGAAGGGAAAATGGAGACGGGTTCTGGAAAAGGTAGGAAGTAGAGGAAGAAGAGCGAGGAGGAAGAGGACAATGATATGGAGTGGTCTGGAGGATGCATGAAGCAGAAGCTGGAGTGGCAAGTGTTTGAGAGGAGGCAAAGATGCAGGAGGGAAGAAAAGCAGATGAACAGACAAAAGTAGTTTCCCTTTGAATTGCCCCAGGCCCTTCCCAACCCACTCCTAGCCCCACAGCTCTCAGGTTTGTCAGGGCCGGAAGAGGGAAGCCAAAGCCGTGCTGGGGTAGAGTTTTTAGAGGAAGGCAAAGCATGCAATGGAGATGGTGAAAGGAGAAGGCAGAGGAGGAAGATCACAAGAGGAAAAGAAAGGATTGGTTTTGAGTTTGGAATCAGGAGTGGAGTCATGCCCAGACCTAGACCTCAGTGCATAGATTGGACTTGGAGGGTTGCAGGTAATATCTCAGATAAAAATGATCATCATGCTTATATTGGTTAATGTAAGGAGCATTCCCAATCATGCAAAGTGGGTGGATCAGTATTTGGACTGGATGGAGGCAGATGTGATATACCTTCAGAAATGTGGGATCCTAGGACAGAGGGAGTATAAAGACCATATGGGAAGATGGAAGCATGGCCATCCATGTGGCTGGACAGTATTGATAACATGGTGACAGGTGTGGTGGTACTAGTTAAAGATCTACAGCTATGACTAAGAAACTATCAGGAGATAATTAGGGGAAGAGTATTACAGGTGATCAGGGAGAAGGGAGGGGAAAGGTTTAGCATACTGAACATTTATACACTGGCAGAGTGGGAGGCATGCTACACCTTCTTAGAGGAACTGACAATCCTCCTACCAGGAGCATTGCCCTTAATACTGACTGGAGATTTTAATTGTATATTGGAGGAAGGGGATAGAATGGGGAACAATGCCTTAAGATTAGATAGGTCCTTACAGTTACTGGCCAGGATGGCAGAGGAACATAACATATTCAGGACACCCAAAAGGCAGTGTCTGGAGCTGAGAGTAGGTTTAAAAGAGTGGATGCAGCAGGCCACTCGTGGTCCCTCATAGACTTGATTTTTGGGTCTGTAGACTGGAAAATTCGAGCAGCAGAGAGAATACTGTTCTCCTTCTCTGACCACCTACTACTGAGGATGGTGTTGGAAGTGGGAGAGCAAAGAACACCATGTAGAGGGTACTGAAAGTTAAGTACAAGACTATTAGAAGATGAAAAAGTTCAGATGGTACAGAAGCCAGTATGAAGACTGGGGAGCAATGAAAGGAATGTATACAAGCAGAGAGAGATGGTGGGAAGATGTTAAAGACAGAACACAAGCCTTTTTTTAGAATCTGGGGAAAACAAGGGATTGAGAAAAGCAGATGTTTACAAAATTGCAGTGTAGACTGCAGCATCTCCTATGACTGGTGGAGAAGGGATTCCCAGTACTGAAATAAATTATATTGAAGGAGTGGTTTAGAACGAAAGGACAGAGAAACATCTTTCTTGTGAAGGCTGCTTGGTCCTCTTATTTTGCCCGAATGAGAGAAAAAAAAAGTATTACTGCAGTGCAGGATGAGAGGGGAGTGCAGCCAACAAAGACAGAAGAGATATTGAGTAGGCCTGTGCGAAGTGGCTAGTATTCACTTCGGATTCAGCCAATTCAGGGGACAGTGATTCAATTTGGTGATCTGAATCACCGTCCTGAATTGATTCAGCCAAATCTGATTCAAACATTCGGCTGCTGCTGAATCAGCTGAATCTCTGAATCAGATAAGCCCCATCCCCTGCCTGCTCTCCCAGCCCCGTCAATGGCTGCCCTGCCTGGGCCAAGCTCCATACTCTTCAAAAAAAAAAAAAAGAAAAAAAAAGCCCCCACTCACTAGGTGCTGCCAGCTGGGGGGTGATCCCTACTGCCTGATGCTGTGTGGGGGGCTCTGCCACGAGTCCCCTGGCCCCCACCCTCTCCTCCAGCCCCTCCTCCTCCAATGGCTGCCCCACCTGGCCCCAGCTTCTGGTTTAAAAAAAAAAATGCCTGGCTCTGTCCTTGGACCCATACTGTTCAACATCTTCATTAATGATGTGGACACTGGAGTCAGAAGCAGACTGGCCAAGTTCGCCGATGACACCAAACTTTGGGGCAAAGCATCCACACCAGAAGACAGGCAGGTGATCCAGGCTGACCTGGACAGGCTCAGCAAG
>NW_005841921.1:2721517-2722708 GCF_000455745.1 Alligator sinensis
CTGGAGTACTGCGTCCAGTTTTGGGCTCCACGATTCAAAAAGGATGTGGAGAAGCTTGAGAGAGTCCAGAGAAGAGCCATGCGCATGATCAGAGGTCAGGGAAGCAGACCCTACGATGAAAGGCTGAGAGCCCTGGGGCTCTTTAGCCTGGAAAAGCACAGGCTCAGGGGTGATCTGATGGCCACCTATAAGTTTATCAGGGGTGACCACCAGTATCTGGGGGAACGTTTGTTCACCAGAGCGCCCCAAGGGATGACGACTAGGTCGAATGGTCATAAACTACTACAGGACCGTTTCAGGCTGGACATAAGGAAGAATTTCTTTACTGTCCGAGCCCCCAAGGTCTGGAACAGCCTGCCACCGGAGGTGGTTCAAGCGCCTACACTGAACACCTTCAAGAGCAAACTAGATGCTTATCTTGCTGGGATCCTATGACCCCAGCTGACTTCCTGCCCTTTGGGCAGGGGGCTGGACTCGATGGTCTTCCGAGGTCCCTTCCAGCCCTAATGTCTATGAAATCTATGAATTGATTCAGACCTTTTTATTGGTCTCCTGATTCAATTCGGATTCAGAGATTCGGCCACCGAATCAGGCCAAATCTCCTCCAAATTGAATCAGCACCTGAAGCTTTGCACAGCCCTAATATTGAGTGCAGTGATGGAGTTTTACCAACATATGCCAGTAGAGTGTTGTATCAGGGAGCCCTTGACTACTTTTTGGCAGGGTTAGAGGTGAGCTTGGGGGAAAGTGAGAGGCATAAGCTGGAGAAGGCATGGACATTGGAAGACTATGGGAGGCAACCCAAATCTTCAAGACAGGAAAGGCCACAGGGAATGATGGGTTCCCAGCAGAATTTTACAAGACTTTTGGGGACATACAAAGCCCAGACTTGTTAGCCATGTTTTAGGAGTGTCAGGAGAGGGAGCAGCTGTGGGGGGGCAGATATGGACACAGGAATAATAAAGCTATTATACAAGAAAGCAGAATGGGAAAAGTTGGAGAACTGGAGACCAGTCACCTTACTGAACCAAGATAAGATAACGGACAGGGTGTTAGCAAACCGATTTTAAAAAGTCATGGGAAAGGTGGTCTACAGTGACCAGGCTTGCACAGTCCCCGGCAGAGTAGTAACTCTGACATTAAGAGACACGATTTGGTACTGTCAGGAACGAGGATTGAATGTGGCACTCC
>NW_005841921.1:2722739-2736996 GCF_000455745.1 Alligator sinensis
ACTCTTGATTTAGAAAAAGTGTATGAAAGTATGGAGCATGAGTTCCTGTTTGGCACTCTGAAAAAGATGGGGTTTCCACCAAAGTTTCTACGTGGGATTGAGATTTTATACAAAGAAGCATAGTGGACAGTAGAAGTGAATGGTTATCTAATGGAGCAAGTGAAGGTCAGATCAGGCATGAAACGGGTGTCCCCTGTTGCCATTCCAGTTCATCTACACCATTGAGATGTTGGTGCAGAGGATCAGGACAGATCACATGATCAAGGGTGTGCCAATCCCCAAAGTAAATGGTGCACATCAAAATGCATGCTGTACATGGATGATGTTAATATTTTAGCAAGAGACAGCAGGATCCTAGAATGGGCAGTAAGCCATACAAATGAATATGAAAAGGCATCAGGGGCAAAACTAAATATATCAAGAAGTAAGTGCCTGGTTGGGGGGTGGGGATGGAAGGAACAGGAAAACTGGGGCTACAGGTCACAATGGATCAAGATATTGGAAGTGGAGGTGGACATGCGACTCATAGGCAAAGTGGCCTGGAAGAAGGTGAAAGGGAAAGTGAAAAAACAAAACAAAACTGGGGAGCTGGTATAACTGTAAGCTGTCAATGATAGGATGGGTACATGTAATTATGGTAATGGTACTCTCACTCATACTGTAGGTAGTGATGGTATTCCCTTCATTATGGACCACTGTGTGAGGGATTGAATGGGAACTGATGGAGTTCCTTTGAAAGCCAAAAGTGAAAGACTTAGGACAACAACATTATACAAGGAGAAATTGAAGGGAGAATGGGGTTTCCCAGATGTATTTATTTATTTCTGCAAGGTATATCAGTCTGTGCTTCATGGAAGGGGTAAAAGAAGGCACCAAATGAGCTGAGTTTGTCTGGTACTATGCAGGGATGGTATTTCATAAATACAATATACGTAAAAGGTCACTCTCATGGTCTTGGGCCTGGATAATGCTGCTCATGTAGAAAAAGATTATAAAATTTGTGAACTGGTAAAGCATGTAGACAATAGCCACAACTGAGCTGGCTGACTATAAAAAAAAATAAAGTCCTGAGTCAGGGAAATGGAAACTGTCCCTCCACCCCCACAGTGGGGAGGTTCATAGGGGAAGAAGCACAGACAATTTGGAAGGGGTGTTTTGAAAAAAGTTTACAGAAGTACCCCAGGACTTTGGCTGACTGCTAATATATCAGACTGTACCTGTATGGGTGCTCCATTACAGTTGGGGGTCTGTGTAGAACAGCCAAATACCTGAGACAAACATGTTGCAGGGCAGAAAGCATATGGCATGTGATGTGGGAGTGTCAGTTTGTCAGAATGGTTTGGGGGAAGGCAGAGAAACTCCTACAGTAGCTGGGTGCTAAGAGCCAACTCATGCTAGAAGTGGTTCTGTGCAGACTGTGGGCTGGGGCCTAGAGGAAGGACAGAAGAAGAGTACGAAAATCTGTAGTGAGCCTATGCATGGCACTGTCGAAAGCAAGAAACTTAGAAGTCTTGCAACAACTGGAATTCTTGGTAGAAGATATCTTGCAGTTGGGCTTGAGTGAACTGGGGTGGTATTGCTGGTGGGAAACAAGAGAACTCGATAAGGAACAGGTGATGGATGTATAGAAAAGAGGCTAGAGATACCTAGTAGATATAGGATGATGAAAAATGATGAGGCCTGAAAGGTGGAAGAGCTATAGCTGCAGGCCAAGGGTTAGCTAGGGAAAGGTGTGATAGGGACTAAGACAAGACATATATGGGATAAGGGGTGATAAGCCTTAATAGATGATAGGGAATAATGCAGTGTTAAGAAACAAAAATGGCCAGGCCCCTGGATTAATGGGAAGGAGGGAATCATTGGACAATATATAAATGTTGTATGTATTCTGATTGATTTTATTTGTCAAAGTTTTGGAAGCTGATGGAATGATGTTTTAAGTTTTGACACATTATTTTGTTTTCTTCTTAGTTGATGCAACGTTTGTAAGGTAATGTAAGGTGATGAAAGCATATTTAAGTTTTAGGGGTGTAGGTTGTAGCCATGTTGGTCTAAGGACATAGGCAGACAAGGTTCTTTGGGTGAATCTGATATCTTTTATTAGATAAAATAAAAGATATCAGATTCACCCAAAGAACCTTGTCTGCCTATTTTAAGTTTTGATACTTTATTGTTTTTCTGGCCTAAAATTAATATAGTTTTTTATAACACAGTGTTAGCTGATGGAAACAGGTTTTAAATGTTGATACTTTCATAATAATAAAAAAGGTCCCCATCAGTATGTTTACCCAATATGGGCCATGTGTTTTCAAGTCATGGTCAGTGCTGGCTGCATTTAATCAGCTACATAGTTGGTTTCCATTATTAAGCACATGCTGCTTTTGGCAATAGTTTAATGATAGACAATGCGTTTAATGAGGGGTTTTTTGTATGTGAATGTAAAATGAGGGGCTTTTCCTCCCATGTAGATTGGGGAAAAAAACCTCATCGTGTATTCAAGTAAATTGGGTAATTTATATCACTTCATAAAACATGTTCCAAATCTGATATCTGTTCAAAGCTGGCAACAGTCTCTGGTTAGTTGTGTTTTCAAACTCTTCTCCCAGCCCCAACCACAGTTTTTAATCCTAAACCATATTCATCTAAACAATATCCAAAAAATGGAACTGGCTTCATTTGACCACACAAACAATTGAATGGAATTTTTTCATTGCATGTATTAGCCAACTTATGTATGTCTTGTTACTGCTACAAGTATTTGCTGTCTCTTAAAGATTTGAGAAAAGATCAGTTTAGGACCTTCAGCAGCATCTCAGTTTGAAAATAACACCCTTGTATGTGAGAGTGATGACAGGGGAGTGTATGCTGGTTTAAACACAGAGGCCTGTATGTTAACTCTCTGGGCCTCCTTCAACTGGCTGACTTGCTTTAACCTCAGACTTGTTACTGTCAGTGGTCTTTCCTGCCACAACTTGATGAAATACATTGACTAGGGACAGTCTCACCAGCAGAACACGCTTTTGGGAAGTTGGCCTTTGTCAGGACAGGGGTCCGTACAGTCCCTGACCACTGTTACTCTCCTAGTAGCTCTGGGCCCTGTACTCAAGGCTTTAGGTGTAGCATAGCATGTCACAGGCTCATAGCTGCCAAGCCTGGATGTGCTGCAGCTTATCCATCTTAGCAGACACTTCCCAACTGAGCTCAAAGCCAGTCCTTTGCCCTCGAGCCTTTGCTGGCATCTCCCAGCTACTCTTAGTGTCTCTCTCAGTCTCTGTGGAAGCTCAGTCCCTCTTCTCTCTGATCCAGACCACTTCCCAGAGTCAAGGCTCAGCTGCAGCCATTAGCGTTGGTCTAATTCCAGGTGCACAGGCTGTGCCAGGGTTCATTTCACCCAAGCCAGTTATATCAGTCTCAATTGAAAGTAAAATAAAACTAACTTTGGGAATGTAGCTGGTTCCTCCATACGATCTCTTCCATTGTTCTTACTCGGCTGCTACTTGTGATTCGCTCCCTAGTGCTGACTCTGACCACCTGCCTCAGCCTTGGGAGCTCCCTCTCTTTGGGCTCCTTCTGCCTCTCTCTCTTTCCTTCTTCAGCCAGCTTGAGCCTCACATCTTGTGGCAGAGGGTCATCTGACCCTTTCACTTCTGCCCCGAGTAATCAGCCCTGCCTGTGCCTGCACTTGGCAGTTATCTGGCTTCTGCTGCCTCAGCTTTGCATTTTGCCATGGCAACAACTGCAAGCCCATTAACCTTGACCACGGGATGAAGGCAAGTGGGTGAATGTGCATGTATGTTTGTGTGGAGCAATTGGGAGTGCGCACAGATTGGGATGAGAGACAGGGAAGTGCTGGCCCAGGAACAAACAGGGAAGGTTGTGTTCACATCACAGTGAGAAGGTGGAGGGAAGGAAGGTAGCAAGAAAAGGGAAGGACAGGGAGAGAAGTAGTGAGAGAAAGCTCTGAGTGTCTTTGTCCGGGACCCCCTTTGTACCTCTAGTAATGGGGGTAGGGACCCTGTTACAGGGAGATTAATATTTATTTGAAAAAAATGGGAATTAACATACAGAAGTTGTCCAGAGACTTGCAGTCAGGTTTGGAGTCTGAAATAATTTAACAAATTTGTGAAGCCTTGCAGTGATGGCCACTCTAACCAAAGCCATTCTTCTCGAACATTTCACATATGGATTTTTAAACTTGAATAGTGACAAGCATGGGCGACTGGTGCCTCCTGTGTCAGGGGGGCACATGCCCCCCCAGCATTCAGTCAGTGACTGGCGGGGGAGGGGTGGGAAGGGTCCCCGTGACCGATTGTGCTGATCGGGAAGCATGAGTGGAGCACCCAGAAGTGCCAGCGGTGCTCCCAGAAGTCTCAGTAGCGCTTCTCTTGGCACCCCTACTCCCCAGCTGTCACTGGCAGGGGGGCACTGGCACTCCCGCCTACCCCCCTGCCTGTCATGTAAGCAGGGAGTGCTGGCTGTGAGGGGGTGCACATGCACCCCCGTACACCCCCTATGCGTCGCCACTGGTGACAAGCAGATTTCCAGTGGTGGATATTCATCCAAGTTGTTGCTAAACTTTATGACAGACTGTAACAGGGAACCCTGGCCTGGTACCTGCAAAGCAGCATGGCCCCTTGAGGGGAGGGGAGGGGAAGTCTTTATAACACAGGCAGCCAGCAGAGCAGGGGTTAAGGGACAGCTCAGTAGTCAGTTCAGGTGACTAGGGTGTCACATGACTGGGAGAGGGCTTAGGCCCAAGCTATATAAATCCTGGGCTTAAATCAGTAGAGGAAGACAGCTTAGAGTTGTGGAGCTCCAGACAGCAGCATGGAGGGGCCTCCCTCAGTCTCTAGTGGGACTAGAAGAAAGCAGCTCTGCGGGCCTGGGAACAAGGAAGAGTTACCTGGGGCAGAGAGAGAGAGACTCATTATGCAGGCAAGTGGCCTTCATTTTATGTCAAGCCTGATGAGGTTTTGGGTGCTTAGCAGAAGGCTGAAGGGTTTTAAGTTACACTGATGGTTTGGGACAAAAGGGGTGGTATGGAGGTCCCATTAGTGTCTAGGGGCATGTGATTGCCTTGAGCCCTGCTGGGGGCAGGCTCAAAGTGGAGCAGGACAAAATGTGGGGCTGTAGAGCCCAGAGCAGGGCAGAGCATGGGGCAACAGAGCCTGCAGAAGGGCAGAGACACGGGCTAGAGGCCTGGTGCCTGAGAGGGGCAAGACCAGGGCTGGGGCCCAAAGGCCAGGTCCAGAACAGTGGGCCTTGGCTATTGAACCAGCCAGAGTAGGAAGGAGGAAGCTAGGTAGGCTGAAACCCCAATAAGGGAAGGAAGGCCTGAAGTGGCCTGGAGACATAGGGACAAGTGTCCCACCTGATTAATGACTCAAAACACCTACAAGGCATGGAGTGTGGTATGGGGGTGGAATGGAGTCATGCAATTAGCCCTTAAGGTGTTGACCCCTGACACCTGGGGAGTTTCAGTGTAAGATCAGGGTAGCTTCCTGTACTTTAACAATTTACATCAAGGTGTGGTGGGAAAAAGGGTGAACTGCCCTGACAGCAGGGTGCAAGGGACTTGCTTGGCCTCCAGGGACTTCATGGCCACTCCAGGAGATGGTGCCATTACAGACTTATAATATAATTACCTGTACCACATTCTCCCTCCCTTATTCAGTGGCACTATAAATATTTTGGTCAACAGTGAAACAACATTGCATTTCTACCTTATTGCTCAAGATCTAGTTCTAAGGGTATGTGTTGGGACATAATGAAATAAAAGTATATCGTTCTGAAACTTTTGAGGGAATAGCTGTATGCTTTGTGTTGTACTTGGGAGGGGCAATAAGCTGCATCCCTTGTTACGTGAAGAAAAATGATAAAAGGATATTTAGTGGAAACAACTCTACATCCTTGTATTTAATGCTATAAGCTGGTTTGCTATTTTTACTGCACTTACATTTCAGGGTGAAGAGAGAGAACGGTCTGGAAAGCTCTTAGGCTTTCTTTTGAGTCCTATGTAGATACAATTGACTTTAAGATTTCATAGTTGTTCAACTGCATTTTGATTTCAACAGAAAATCCCTCTTTGTACAACTTGGAAGAAAAAACAATAACCTTCATATCTATGTATAACTTTATGCAATATAGATATTATAAGACCCCTCATAAATGTTCTGTAGCAGGAACTCTTACTACCAATGTAATGTTTTAATAGTAACACAATGATTTATACATTGAGCATTTTATACATGACATTTCCATTGCTTTTAGTTCCTCTCCCCATAATATGTCTTGTATCATCACTCTCTATTTTGGAAACTTAGAATCATCTGCTTCCTACAAGCCTTTACAAATTACCATGTTCACACTTCTGTCTCAGACACAGCCTTTGCCCCATAATTAGGTAATTATGCTGATTTTTCTGCCCAGAAGAGAAGCATGGAGATGCTGTAAAATTGGCTGCTTCTGCTTTTCCTTTTCTTCCCTCCAGGAACTGCAAGGAGGTAAGAGCAGAGTTGAACAGGGGCAGATCATGGTGTGGTGATGCAGTCCTTCTCCACTCTGATTTCTGCTCTACTCAAAGTTTAAAACCAAATGCTCAATAGTAGAAGTGGCATTTCCATTCAGGTAGTGCTGAAGGAGTCAAGTGATTCATGACTCATTATGATCTGCCCAGTTCTTGCTAATGGCATTCTATTCCACAGGTGTTAATGACCATCCCTCTTTTTAATGGTCTTGATATTCCACTAATCCAGCTATCCTTTCTTAAACAATTTTAGCCATCTGTTAACTACTCCTGGCATCTCTTCTCCTATTTCAGAGCCCTGTATATTGTTTTTAGGGTTGTTGGTTTTTTTTTTTTTTTTTTTTTTTTTTTTTTTCCTCCAAAATCCTGGATCTGCTCATGGAGTCTAGCAGCAGCTACAGTTTCAGCTTTTGGCTGAGCAGCCAGATCTCTTGACAATTCAGCTGTGAAAGGGTTAAGGCTAGCTTCTGCCTGAAGAAGAATGAGTAAGATTGAGAATGGGTTCTTCCCTGCTCTATGTGGCCATACCTTTGGGGGAAAATTTTTTTTTTTCTTCTTCATTCTGCTTTACTACACCCCCCCCCATGCACCTTGGTGGTGTTGTGGTTTTTTTTTTTTTTTTTTTTTTTTTAGGATGCAAGAAAAAATGGTAGAGTGGGGTGCTGCACATGTTTCCACTTTACTTCAGACATAGATTAAAAAGCTGAGAAGCAGTGAATTCAGGATCAGGAGAAAAGACTCTGGATCAGAGTAAAAGAACAGGAACTATTAACTTTTCAATGGCAGAACAATGTTTGAAGTCGCTACTGTTATCAACAACAAGGCAATTCATGAAAGGAAGAAGGTGCCTGAATGCATAGACAGAAGTGGCTATAGAACTGTGTAACATTTCCGCTTACCCAACGCTGGGATTTTCTTGAGTCACCACCAGGGTAAGCCTCCCCTCAACTCGCCTGCCACAACTTTGATAACAAAATGAATAGGAGGGGTTCAGTGTTGTTAATACAGAGGTCCCACTTGGGGTACTCATGGATCAGAGAGTGGTTAACAAAGGGGGCTCCACCTCCCCTACACCCCCAGCCACATACCAGCTATTGATGATGTTGAGACAATGGAATATGATGTAGGATTCTGGCTTGATCTGGATTTTGTCCGAGGCTATCCTGATGGTGCTTCCTGGCCTTATTAGGACTGCTAGTTTGCCTCTTGCATACAAGGGGTTAACCTTTGGGTTAAGGCCTAGTTTTAGGTTTGTCCTGGTCCTATCCATCCTTCCAACAAAAATCAAGGAAAAAAAACTGAAAGAAAGAAATGAAAAGGTGCCTATTCCCTGGAGGGTTGCCTGTATTAGCCTGCAGGCAACTCTCCCAGCTCCCCAAGGATGCTGGATCAGCTGATTACTTGAGGCTTTGCTCCCTAGCCTCAGATGATGAAGCCTACCTGGCTCCATACAAATTGAGCCCTGAAAGCACACCTTGATGCCTAGGTGTCCCAAGTCTGCCTTTGCCTTGGACGTAGCCAGCCCAGAGGCAGACTCTCCTCTCCTTTCCCCAGCACTCTGGGTGTCTTTTAAATTCCCCACAGTGGCACCAGTAGCTAGTCATCAGCCCAGCGCTGCCTAACTTGACTGACAGCTGGCTTTTAAACCATGGTGGCAGGGCCGTGCATCATTGCAGCTCTGCTGCTTCCAGCCCAGGAAGTAAGTCTTCTGTTTTGTTGGGGGCTAGCTTAGCCTGTCCAGGGTTCCTGGGGTTGCTAGTGGAGTCTCTCAGATCCCTTTCATTACAAACTGTTATTAAAACAATTGAGCTCTCCCTCAATCTGAGAAAAGGCAGGTGGCTAAATACAAGAGATCCAGTAATTTGATCTCTAGTCACTGTTCATCAGAAAGAAGAAATGTCAAGACAGTTAGTTAACTTTATAGTCCTATTTTAAAAAAAAAAAAAAAAAAAAAAAAAAGAGAGAGGCAAAGATCCAGAGAAAATTAACATAATAGTTACTGATCCATCTTCCTTAGTTTCACATCAGGAAAATTCAACTAGCTTCTCATTACCAAACAGTAAATGGAATTCCAAAAGAAACAATCTAATTTGTATATACTATTTGTAGAGGATGCACAACTCTGTTTTCAAATCTTGTCCTTTCAAGTCTGTATGACTTCACATGCAGTTCAAATAAGGACAGAAAGATATTGTGTTTCCACATGCTGCCTATCCTGTGGTCTTTGAAGTGAATGATCCAGTTCCATAGTAAGCAACATGTCACGGGGTGGGGTCCCTAGAGACAGCCGTGATGCCCCTAGGGCCCTGTGACCATGCCATCTTTGCCTTGCAGGCACCTTCTAGTCTCACCTGCCATTCTTTGTTGGTTAAGATAGTAGATAGGGAGGCTTCCCTCAAGTTGCTACAGTCACAGTCCTGAAGGACCCCACTAAACCCTGAGGGTTTTTAGACCCCTTGCTGGGTCCTGTTCTAAGCAAGTATCTTGTGAGACACCACAAGCCTTATGGGCTAGATGCATGGCTCCAAAACTACTCCTTTACCATGCCCCACGCTCGCAGATGGTATGTAGACATTGTCTCTAGTGATGAGGCCTCTATTTAGTTCAGCCTTTTGTTGTCACTGGACCCTTAGCATCAGTAACTGTGCCCTCTGGTGCTGGAGTCTCTTCACCTGCTGTCTCTGTGCTCTCTGGCACTGGGGTTCTGTACAGTAGTGTGCCCTAATGAGGCTTCCTCCTCCTCCCCAATACCTCCAGCCTGGTCCACTAGATTAAAGAACAACAAAAATATGAGCCCCTGGACTATAACCTAACAATAATAATACCAATGACACTGGAGGCCAAACTCTGTACCTTTTTAAGAGGTCCAGTTTCTCCCTCAGCATTGTGCGCCTCCTCTCCCCAGGCACTTTAGGAGCTCCTAGAGCCTGTTAGTCTTACCCACAGCCAGACAGGCAGCCAAGCATGTCCGTGGAGCTTTCATACATGAACTCCTTCCCCCTTGACTGCTGCCAGAGAACTGACTACCTCCAGCCCAGGCCTGGGGCTTATATGTGCCAAGGGCCCTGCTTTCTTCTGGGCAGCTGACCGGGTGCAGGTGCAGGCTAATTCTCTCATTAGCTTGCTGCCACAGCAATCTGCACCTGTGGAGTTTCTGCCTGGCTCCTAGGGCCCTCTTTTTCTAGGCAGTTTTTGCCCTTTAAAGGAGCAGGCACACCGTAGTGCCCTGTGACACAGCATTAACATTAAGACCAGCTGAAATGATTTAGGAAAGATCCCATTACTCTCAGAAGTGGGACATATCTATAGAGGGTGAAGCTTGTCCTTCCTGGGCCCGTGCTGCCTATTGGCAAAAGAAATGGATTGATTTGTAAAAGCTCATCTGCCAAGGTGCAGAGAATTCACTAAAGCCAGGGTTCAAATTGACTCTTGCGGGGCTCGGAGGTGCTGGGAGTGGTGACAGTGGCAGAGAGAAGCTGCAGAGAAGCCCAGGCGTAGGCTCTGGGCAGCTGCAGAAAAAAGCACCAGACAGTGACGAGGGGGAGGGACCACTTTCCCCCAGAGCTGAACAGCAGTTTCTGCCTGGCTGCTGAGGGGGTGTGGGGCTCATCTCTTATGGGGGCTCAGCCCCCCTGAGCTCTGACTAAAGCGAAATACAGAAGTCAAAAAGCCCAAGGTTGAACCAGTTTGTGTACTGAACTTCTGTTGTGTTACAGATTTGAACCATTTTCTGATCACTTATACCAGTTTATGTGTAATTTGTGTCCCTACTAAGGGGGAGGCAGATACTGGAAGACAATGCTATTCTTTTTCATGGCTTGTCTACAACTTGCTGTACTCCGAACTCCTTGCTGAGCAAGCAAAATTAAAATTTTAATGCAAGGAAAAGCCACATTGAACTAAGACCACTGGTTCCATGCATGGCTTACAAGAGGCCTGGAACATATATCTGGACACTCGCCTTTCCTGGATTATAGTGTTACCAGAGTTTGTTTTATAGGTGGAGATCTTAAGTTTTATATTATTCATTCTAGTATCAGGAACTTGTACTGAGTGTAGTGAACAACATCTTAATTACTGGTTAGAGATCCAATACTATTTCTGAAGATGTAATAAATCCAGAAGAGATCATATAAGAACATCCTGTTAGGAAGACCTTAATTTGATTTCTTTAATTATTATTCTAAAATGCTTCATGTACTCGGGATAGGTAATACTACAACTATACCTCCGCAGTCTCCTCACAAAGTTGTGTATCTGGTATTGGCCCCTGTAGGTGGGAGATTTCCAAAGAAAAAGTAGATTCAATAGTAACAGTTTGATATTAAAGCACAGAAGACTATTTCAGCACAGTACTTTGAAACAACCCTAATAAGGTTGCTAAAGTTATGACTTCAGGGGAAACATCCATTTCGAAGGATGAAGCATTTGCACTCTTTTTCTATATGTTTAATACTTATCCTATCTTCCCCATCCTTTGTGTTAAGGCGCCAGATTTATACAATGATCTTCACTTTGGTTATGTGTAGATAGCAGCAATCGAAATGTACTCTACATTGTGCTAATATTAAAGCACTAGCCACCTGCCTGTCAAGAATGATGATGAGGAGAGCAGGGAGAGGGGGAGTAGAGCCCCGTACCCCCCCGGCCTGCTCCCACTTCCCTTCCACTGCTTGGGGTCCAGGCCCATTTCTCCCCTGTGCCCCACTCCCTGCTGCAGCTCCTTTCTGTCTGCTCCACTGCTGCTGCCTCCATCCCCTGTGTCCCCACCATCATGGTGGTGCATTGCCACCTGTCCAAACGCTTCTTCACACTCTTATTGGTTGTTTGTCAGTATCTATACACAGAGTTGAGTACCAATTCTGTTTAACTTTAAAAGTTACAACATTTATGCCTGGTGCATCTGATCCTACTGCACTGAAGCCAGTGTTTTGCTACTGCATACATGATTAAATCCTAAATCCATATTTAACTGAGGGAAACAGAAGGAAATATGATTGTTAGAAGGAAACTATCCAAACGTATTATTCTCCGAAGTAATTGCAAGCAATCCAATTTATTATTACAGACTATTTAAGAAGGGTTAATCCTGAAATTGGGTTGGCAAAATAGCATCTGATGAAACAAACTGCTGCTTATGAAAGTTTACAGACTGACTAAATCAGAGATTCATAAAAGTTACAATTACAAACATTCAAACTATTACATTCAATATGACAAGCACCTGCCAGAAATTTGAAAATTTCAGTTTTTCGAAACCGGAGTGGCAGCTGGCCACGGAGCTGCATGCAAACTTCCCCCTTCGTGTCCGGGGGAGCAGAGGGGGAAGCTTAAAAAGGTGCCAGTATTTTGAGAATTCTGGATTTTGGAGATCTGGATTTATGAAGTTATATTGTACTAAGGAAACTTAATCATTGTAATTTAAAACATGACTTGCTTGCCATGATTAAACTTTTAACAGAACTCAGCAGGCATGCCATTATAAATAAAAGCTCCTCCAAAATGCAAATGAAACGTGAGATAACTATTAGCCATTTTAAAGAACTATCATATGTATTGTATTATAATAATGCATGCTACCAGTCAGGTAGATGATTCATTGCATTTATAAACTTAAATATTTTACCTTTTTCTTTGATCTCTCCGATTTCTTAGAAATGTTTTTTACTTTTGTATGAAGATGATATAAAACCTAAAAAAAAAAAAAAAAAAGTTTGCATATGAACTTGCAGTTTACATACACAGTTAAGAAAGAAAAAGAATCAGTTTACAAAGTTAAGATTTCAATGAAAATCAGCTTCAATTTTTTGTTAAATACATATTGAAATTTTTAACTCCAGTCTTTACACTGGTTTCTTGTGAATCATTTCTTGTGGAGAAAATTATTGAGCATGGATGCTGCATGCCTCCAGAGGCTGGGGGTGCATAGCAGGCTCCCGCAGGTGGCAGCAGCAAGTAGGGAGCTCCCAGAGGTGGCTGCAGTGCTGTCCCGCAGACACCACTGGCAGTACCCATGGCAATTGCGGGCCACCTGCAGATGCTGCTAGCAGTGTTGAGGGGAAGAGGGTGGCCAATGGTGACTGCTTGCAGGTGCCACTGGCAGTGTCAACAGTGTCTTTTCACAGGGGGTTCACCACCACAGCCAGGAGGTGCATGTGGATTCACGTGCACCCCCTACACATCACCAATGATACTGAGTGTTCATTAGAAAGTACTTACTCTAATAAAGAATCCAATTGAAAGCATGTTGAATTCTTTTGGTGACCTTAGATCAGCTCTTTGAAGATTACATTTGCATTTCTATTATGGCTGGTACCCTAAAGTCATTTCTGCATACTGTCAGAGTAGGACACTTGCTGCATTACCACTTATTGCACATTTTGAAGTAGTAATTTTGACTTTCAGATTGGATAGCTAGACTCCTTTCAGAATATTGGTGGCAGAATTGGGAGTCATGGAAAATAAATGTGAGAATTTCTATTTAGTGTTCTAATAACATTTAGATTAACCTTCCAAAATACAATTACAGCACCTTTATAATCGGGCAGTTACTATTCTCTGGTCATTGGCACTAGGAAATGAAACTACCTAGATTGATTAATTAAAGAAAATCCATTTATTAAATGTGGTTCGCATGCCACTTGCTAATATGCTCAGTGTGGGAACCTAGCAGAAGAGAAACTAGCATCAATCTGAAATGCCTCCAGGGGAATCCAAGCACTTCATTGAAAGATGTTTCCTCATCTCACACACACACAAGGGCAGAAGTTAGCAATTTCAGTATATAAAAAAAACCCCTAAAACATACATACTTTGTAATAGCTTCTATTTCTACTTTAAAGCCTCTTTCTAAAAATTATATATATATTTTAAAATTGTTACAATGGTATAGAATTCACTTAATCTTGCAGGGACATCAATTTATAAACCGACTTGAATTGGTACCTAAAAATATTGTAGTTTAAGAAAAAAGTCTGTTTAACCTTTACATTCAGCAATGCTTGTATCCTCTGTGTAGCCATCTCTTTGTGTATGTCACCCAGTAACAAGGACAGAAATATTTACTAAAAACATAAAGTAATTGTAAAGCATAAATCAGTAAGAGATTTAAGTAAGTGAGGAGTTCCCATCAATCCTGAAAGTCTGAGAGGAAATAGTTGGAAATCTTTTACACTACTACCTTGCTCGCTCACTCCCTTCACTTTAGTTCTTCCCACCCTGTTGTAGAACTGGTGGATTCAGGTAAAAAATAACTTGGGAATGTTTCAGACCGTCACCCACAGTCCTGCTTAGCCCTTTACCCACCTTGGCATAGCAGCAGGTGATGAGCACCAGGGGCAGTAGGTACCCCACCACCAGGATAGCAACCTTGTAGGTCTGCTTAGCAGCTGAACCATCAGCCCAGTGTTCCCAGCAGAAAGAGCTGTTGGGTGCCTTCTCATGGCCACTCATGAGGGCCTGGTGCTGGGCAACAGGGATGGCAATGAGCAGCGACAGCAGCCAGATGACTCCAACACCCATGACAGCATTACGCTTGCTGCGGATGCAGAGGGAGCGCTTTGCGTGCACCACAGCAATGTACCTGTCCACAGACATGGCTACCAGAGTGAAGATGCTGACCAGCATGGTGGTCATGGCCAGGTAGTGAACCCACTTACAAAAGAAGGCACCGAAGACCCACTCAGGTAGGGAGTAGATTGTGGCTTTGGAGGGGGCACAGAAGAGCAGGGA
>NW_005841921.1:2737006-2737831 GCF_000455745.1 Alligator sinensis
GAATGAAGATGTTGGTGGCACTCCGTGAAGGGCGTCCACTGGGCCGGATGTGTCCCAGCACTACCAGGACCAAGGTGTTTCCCACCATGCCTAACAGAAATATCACACCAAAGAGAACAGGAACAATCACCACCTCTGGGCCACCTCCAGTCACTCCTGGCCAGCAATGTGGGGAGCCTGTCTGGTTAGCCCCATCACTACACTCGCTGGTGTTAGCGTCAAGAGAGAGCACAATTTCCTCTTTCTCCATGGAGCCAGGGTGTGCAGAAGGGAGGGACTGGCTTCTGGGGGTACTTGCTAGTTGGACAGGGCTGGTTTCTTCTTTTGGGGTCCCAAGTGGTGGAGAGTCTGTGGTCTTCCGTCAGGGAAATCTCTTCTCTGGGTGGTTGTTCAAGCTCCTGGAGGCTTTATCCACAGACACTTTCTCCAGGTCATCAATGCAGGTTTCTCCAGGTGCTCTGCCCAGGCTCCCAAGGGCTTCTTTGAGGTTCTGTCCAGGCCACCTGCACCAGATCCTTTTTGCTATTAATGCTACTTCATGGTTGTCAGTGCCAGCAGCTGCCAGCTCTGGTGCAGTCCTGGAAGGAATCGGTGGATGGAATATGTGCTAGAGGTGCTGTGGTTGAATCTGTGCTTAGAGCACAGACTGAGCTGCTCCAGCTCATCTCTGTTCTGCTCCTCCTCCTTTTCCACCCACTTATTTACAGATCTGTGTCACCCCCTCCCCTTCCCCCAGCTGCAGCCAGAGCACTGGTGCTAAGTTAGGATGACTGCTATTGAAGACCTGAGCCCTTTAGAGAAGAAACCCCTGCTCTCCTTTGTTCA
>NW_005841921.1:2737862-2738933 GCF_000455745.1 Alligator sinensis
GAAGGGGAGCTGATTTAAAGGGACAGGTATAACAGCAGTTACATGGGGAAGAAATGGCAGGGCACTCCAAGAAAGAGATCTGAAAGCACCTGCTGCATGGACAGAGAAGCAGGGGGGTTAGCTGCAAAATGATCTAGCCAGAGGTTTTATAGTTATCTTTTTTTTTTGCTTGGCTTTTTAAGCAAAGCCTTTAAATTGCACATTAAAAACTGAAACAAAACAATCATCCCAGAGTTAGCTGATGCTAATGCACAAAAATTCTGCACCCAAATGTGTCCTGGCAGAAGGGTACTGCAGAATACCACATCCAGCACCTGGCTCCTGCCAGTTCTTGGATGCCTCTCCAAATATTTAGTGCCTAGGTAGTGAACAAGTCTACTTGCACCTAATATAAGTAATTATAACCTCAATCTAACAGCACTGACACTGGTGCTTGAGCTTGAGCCCTCCCACCCACCCAAAAATCACTGCATCCAGTAGCATCTAGTTGAGCTTTGTGAAGCTTTGGGTGCTGATTTGATTTGAATGAAATTCAGCTGGATTCGGTGGCCAAATCTCTGAATCTGAATTGAATCAGGAGACCAGTTAAAAGGTCTGAATTGATTTGGAGAGATGAGGAGATTCAGGTAGTCCCCACTCACTGCAGCAGGGAGCTGGACCCAGACTCCATGCTGGCATCTAGGGGGTGGTTGAGGGGAGGCTGGAGGAGGGGAGAGGGAACCATGGGGGGACCCCTGCCAGGCCCCATCCCCTGCCTTCTCTCCCAGTGCCCCCACTCACTGGCTGCTGTCAGGTGTGTGTGTGTGTGTGTGGGGGGTGTGATTCCCGCTGCCTCATGCTGCATGGGTGGGGCTCTGCCATGAGCCCTATGACCCCTGTCCGCTCTCCCAGCCCTGCCCTATGGCTGGCCTTCCTCGGCCCCCAAGGGCTGCCTTGCCTGGCCCCAGCTCCCAGCTCTTTTAAAAAAAAAAAATGTTTAAAAAGCCCTGCACTCACTGGCTGGTAAGGAGGCCTTGGGGCACTGGGGGCTCATGGCAGAGCCCCTATGCAGCATGGGGCAGTGGGGATCAC
>NW_005841921.1:2738943-2748634 GCF_000455745.1 Alligator sinensis
GGGGCGCCCCCCCCCCCCCACCTGGCAGGAGCCAGTGAGGCTGGGCTTTTTTTATTTATTTATTTATTTATTTTAAATCCCCAGCTCCAGGCTCTTTTGGGGGGAGGGAAGCCCGCCACTCATTGGTTGCTGCCAGACAGGGAGGTTGATTCCCCACTGCCCCACACTGCATGGGGGGGTTCTGTCATGAGCCCTCATCCCCTGCCCACTCTCTGAGCCCCAGATCCTGTATCTGATTTTTTTTTTTTTTTTTTTTTTTTTTTTTTTAAGTGCTGGGAGCTGGGGTCAGCTGGGGCAGTCATTGATGGGGCTTGGAGAGCAGGCAGGGGATGGAGCTGATTCAGAGATGTGGCTGAATCTCTGAATCGGATTCAGCTGAATGGGTTCAGGACAGTGATTCAAATCACTGAATCAAATCGCTGTCCCCTGAATGGGCTGTATCTGAATCCAAAGCAAATACTAGCTGCTTTGCACAGGCCTAGTATCTAGCTCTATGAGAACACCAGTCACATGTAGAAGTCCCCTTCACAGTAAAATGGATCTGCATGTCATCTTGCCACAAGAGCAAGTATTAGGGTTTCATCTGCTTTTCACCAGAGTTGAAGGTAGGTGTATTCAAATGGGACCTGAACTGGGCCCTTCAGCCTCTGAGATATGCTTCTGCAATTTAAAACGGACTTGCCTTGCTCACTTGTTTCTGGTAAGTCCCTAACCACTAACTTGTAATGTAACTAGAGGTGGCAAGGGGTGCTCTAGCCTGGGATCACAGTATGGTGGCCTCCTTGGAAGGTCCATGCCACAGGGGTTCTCAAGAGCCAGTGTGTGTGGGATGGTGGTGGTGGTGGAAGCATCTCTCTTGAGCCCCTGGTCAACTGCTTCAGCTAGAATTGTAATAACCACATGCCACAGCAGTAGCAGGAAAGATGTTTTAAGTCTCTGGAGTAAGATAATCTCCTCCCATCAAAGCTGGGCACAATATTCTCCCTACCTCCTCCACTTTGTCCCACGTACCAAAATAGTCAGCTCTGCCTCTGTCACGAGGTGGGATACTTGATACCCTAACAATGAAATAGTTCCTTCCCCTTGTCTTTCTGGCCAATTAGTAGTTAACCCAAGGATACTCAAGGTCACTCAGACCCAGAACTTTATTCTGAATGCTAATGGAAACTGCCTCTGAACAGGATTAAGTTCTCCTGGAGAAAACATGTCAGAGAAGCAAATTTCAACACAACATGGCTACAGCAGAGGATCAACTGCTAACACTGCCAGCCTTGGATAGCCCTGATTGGCTTCAGGGGGCACTTGGTATTAAAGAAGTGCTGGGGCTAATGTGATTACTGGGAGCTGAAAAGTAGTTTACAATCCAATTTGTAGGTTGATAGGGTAAGCTCCTGAGCTGCAAATGAATGAAAACAGCCAAGAAGCTATTGCATTTAACACAGGTGAGTTACTGAATGAATTATTAAATGAAGGACTCCCACCCTAAGCAATGGGTACTAAAACATGATTATTAACTGTACAACAAAAGGAGGCATTATTTAGCAGAGGATTAATACCTTCTCAATACCAATATTTATTTATATACAATTCAGATATTTTCTTGTATGAAGGGAAGCTAGTTTAGCGTACAAGTTTTGCAATCACTTCTTAAGAACTGGGCACCTGACATAAAAGATATTTTAAGGCAAAAGAAAGTAGCTCATCCTAGTGGATTTAGATTTTTAAAACGTTGTTCATTCTAATTTCAAGTTGCTGGATTGGTGGGCCTTTTCTTTATTTGAGGAATAACTGCAGACTATGCCAGGGTATTTTTAATGAGATTCTTCTGTCTGAGTTCTCCCCTTGTACATCACAGTAACCGGGCAGGTTGCACTTCTGTCCCCTTGCAGCAAGTGCCTGTCCTAGGGCTGGTCATGATGCCCTCTAGTAAATGCTCAGCCCTTGTCAACTTGTGACTCTCCTTGGGCAATCTTCCCTTTTCTGGCTTAAAGAAAAGGGAGACTGCCCCAGGGCTTTCCAAACCTGGTCTCACTCTTATGATCACAGGTGTCCATGGTCATTGCTTTAAGGGTTAATTAAGTGGGCTTCATCTCCAGTACCACTCCCATGCCTGCAGAAGATATGGTGACATATACCCTTCCTGGGCTATGGGCTCCCAGCCCCAGTCCTTGCTCCTCCTGGGCTCCTTGGCCCCCTTGGTCTCCGTTTGTGGTCCCTGACCTTCAGTCTCCCTAGACCCTGGCCCCGCTCCCAGGCCATTTGAGACCTTGGGTCTCTTTTGGCCCTGCTGATGCTCATCCGTCTTGGTGCTCCAGACTTCTGGGTGCTCTGGCCCTGCTGACCCACGCCCCGCTGTGAGCTCATCTGTTTGGCTAGGAGCCCAGCTGCCAGGAGCTCCTCTATCTCTGGCTCCTGCTTATATGCCTCAAACCTGGCCTCCTTCTGGCAGGTGACTCTCTCATCTGCCCTCCTCACCACCTGCAGGCTGCTTCTCAGGCAGCCTCTCTTCTTAAAGTGACATGCACACCAAGTGCCCTGTCACACCCCTCCTTCCTGTATTTATCCTTATTTTATAGCTCTTACATTTCTAGGCTGGGCCCTGGGCTATGCTACCTGCAAGTCAACTGTTCTTATCCTGCAGATCCAATTGAGGTTGGGCATCTACCACCAGTGATAAGTAGCTTCTGAATGCTAATGGAAACTGCCTCTGAACAGGATTAAGTTCTCCTGGAGAAAACATGTCAGAGAAGCAAATTTCAACACAACATGGCTACAGCAGAGGATCAACTGCTAACACTGCCAGCCTTGGATAGCCCTGATTGGCTTCAGGGTGCACTTAGAATTAAAGAAGTGCTGGGGCTAATGTGATTACTGGGAGCTGAAAAGTAGTTTACAATCCAATTTGTAGGTTGATAGGGTAAGCTCCTGAGCTGCAAATGAATGAAAACAGCCAAGAAGCTATTGCATTTAACACAGGTGAGTTACTGAATGAATTATTAAATGAAGGACTCCCACCCTAAGCAATGGGTACTAAAACATGATTATTAACTGTACAACAAAAGGAGGCATTATTTAGCAGAGGATTAATACCTTCTCAATACCAATATTTATTTATATACAATTCAGATATTTTCTTGTATGAAGGGAAGCTAGTTTAGCGTACAAGTTTTGCAATCACTTCTTAAGAACTGGGCACCTGACATAAAAGATATTTTAAGGCAAAAGAAAGTAGCTCATCCTAGTGGATTTAGATTTTTAAAACGTTGTTCATTCTAATTTCAAGTTGCTGGATTGGTGGGCCTTTTCTTTATTTGAGGAATAACTGCAGACTATGCCAGGGTATTTTTAATGAGATTCTTCTGTCTGAGTTCTCCCCTTGTACATCACAGTAACCGGGCAGGTTGCACTTCTGTCCCCTTGCAGCAAGTGCCTGTCCTAGGGCTGGTCATGATGCCCTCTAGTAAATGCTCAGCCCTTGTCAACTTGTGACTCTCCTTGGGCAATCTTCCCTTTTCTGGCTTAAAGAAAAGGGAGACTGCCCCAGGGCTTTCCAAACCTGGTCTCACTCTTATGATCACAGGTGTCCATGGTCATTGCTTTAAGGGTTAATTAAGTGGGCTTCATCTCCAGTACCACTCCCATGCCTGCAGAAGATATGGTGACATATACCCTTCCTGGGCTATGGGCTCCCAGCCCCAGTCCTTGCTCCTCCTGGGCTCCTTGGCCCCCTTGGTCTCCGTTTGTGGTCCCTGACCTTCAGTCTCCCTAGACCCTGGCCCCGCTCCCAGGCCATTTGAGACCTTGGGTCTCTTTTGGCCCTGCTGATGCTCATCCGTCTTGGTGCTCCAGACTTCTGGGTGCTCTGGCCCTGCTGACCCACGCCCCGCTGTGAGCTCATCTGTTTGGCTAGGAGCCCAGCTGCCAGGAGCTCCTCTATCTCTGGCTCCTGCTTATATGCCTCAAACCTGGCCTCCTTCTGGCAGGTGACTCTCTCATCTGCCCTCCTCACCACCTGCAGGCTGCTTCTCAGGCAGCCTCTCTTCTTAAAGTGACATGCACACCAAGTGCCCTGTCACACCCCTCCTTCCTGTATTTATCCTTATTTTATAGCTCTTACATTTCTAGGCTGGGCCCTGGGCTATGCTACCTGCAAGTCAACTGTTCTTATCCTGCAGATCCAATTGAGGTTGGGCATCTACCACCAGTGATAAGTAGCAATCAGCCAGCCATCTTTAAGGAAAAGTAATGTTTATTGCAAGAGTAGGAACAGTTTTCAAGGCAACAGCCAAGTGATCCAGGCATGGTGAATGGTTTTAATGAAGTTGGGGGTCAGAGACATTTGACTACAGCACCCTGAAACAAGCCTAGAAGTCCTTTTTCCTCAGACCAAATTCCCAGCACTTTTGCATCCTCCCATGTATGACTGGCTCCCATTCTGGGGGGCAGCATTTCTCAAAGAACTGCAGAAATTCTCCCCCCTAAGAGATCCACCCTATTTCCCCCTGACTTTTTATATTAACAGCTCAATTCACAGCAAGATTTATTGGTCCTACTAAACACATCTTGATATGTATATTTGAGCACCATCTACTGGCATCTACTTACCTATGAGAGACATTGCATTTTCCTGCAAGTCTTCCCTCCCTCCCAATTTTGTTAGGCCCTCAAAACCCCAAAGATCAGTTTAAGCCAGAAATTTTGAAAATTCAGAGTTCTTATTTTCCTTTTAATGTAGTTAAGCTTCATTTTTCCACATTTTCTTCTAAAATGAGTAGACAAGAAGCTTTCTACTTTGTGAAACTCCTGCCTCTTTGCTTGAGGAAAACAAGTTGTGTGACTCAGGTGTCAACTTTTACTTCCCTGAAACCTCTTGATAGGAACACAACTTTCACTCAGATGACAAGCCTCCTAGCTACTGGATTATGCTTTTAGTTTTGCCATTAGAAAGGACTAGTGAATATTAAAATTACTACTTAGTTTCCAGAACCAGCAGACCCCAGCCAGGTATCTAATTAGAGATAATAACCCTTGAAGTAAGATACTCTCTGGCACCATGCACTAGGGAAGAGTTATGAAGCATAGTGCACTAGACTTCTAATTTCTGTTTTCTGCCACTTAAGGCTTGTCCCTGAGTGAATGTCTCTGCATTTAGGATGTCATTTGCTTAATTTTTAATTTTTTTCTCTAAGAAAAAAAGGTGGGGGGAGGGTCTGTTTCATATTGATTGTTTTCTTCTTACAGCTGAGACTCCTAGATTTTTGGAGAGCGCTAAGATGAGGCTTAATGAGAAAAATTGTAACAGTGTATTGTCACTGCCCTCACTGCAGATTAATTATATTATATTTATACTAAGTTTTGAGATCTTTAATTCTCACGGTTTTTTGAAATTACTTCCATTTGTGGTATGGTACTGGAGTGCCCAGAACTGTATTGTTTAGTCTTACAGCCTGAACTGTCCTGATGCTTTTACAAATCAACATTTTAGCCTTTTTTCCTTATCCACTACCACAAGATTCCCTGCACATGATCAAGTTTAGTTTATCTTTAACCTTTCAAAGAAACTGCTTTATTCCAGAGCATATCTTTCTAATATATATCCAATTCCTACCTTTTAATAATTTCTCCAATAATTGATTCATTAGTTTTGAAATGGAAAGATATTGGAAATGTATAAGTGAATAACTTCTGGTTTTCTTCTTTCTCTTGGGCCAAATCCAAACATGCTGACATCAGTGAAGGCTAAGGGAAATCGTCATCCATGACCTTTTTTGTGGAATTTTGTTCCACAAAATTTCACAAGGAGAAACTAGGCATCTAGTTTCCTCAGGTGATTTTTTTTTTTTTTTTTTTTTTTTTCTCCCTTACTTTTGGTTAGTTTTATGGTAATAGTTAAAAGTAGTGGTGCTCAACCTGTTTTTGCTTGGCAGAGAAAATAGGCAGTGCGCTGTCCATCCACAGACCAGATCTGGCTGGTGGTTCCAATCTGGCACCTGGGTTAGGTTCCGCAGGCACTATCTGGCCACATGGAGGTGGGTGAGAGTCAGCCCAGCCCCAACCTGGCTGTGCAGGAAAAGGGGGCTTGATTTGGCCCTGATGCAGCTGTAAGGGAGGGGGGAAGAAGGTGAGGTAGGGAAGGAGGCACAGCCTAGCTCCAACAAACCATGTGGGACTTGGGGCTTGGGAATTTGGCAGGGGAAGGTGACCATATTAGTTGCCATCACCCCCACTGCCAAAATTCCTGACCCATTGGGAGCCCTATGGGCCAGATGTGATGGCTGTGTGGGCCTCATTTGGCCCATGTGCCTGAGATTGAGCACTCCTGGCTTAAAGGTAAATGCATGAAAGGATACCATACAAGTGTGAGGGTCTTTAGAATCTTTTAATCCTCATGCCACGTAGCTGAGGTGTGCAATTATACTGATGAGACAAAGGTCACAGAAATTTTAAATTTTCATAACTTATCTCCAAAAAGTGTAAAAAATTAGTACAATTGTTTACTAAATAATTATTAAATAATTAATAGTATTATATGCAATTATTACATATCTCCATTTACTCAATTACAAGATAAGATAACCCCGAATTAAGACAACCTCCCAATGGTTAGATTCTATATGTGGAAAATCTTATAAACTTGTTACCATTTTCCAGGTATGGAATCTAATTATTGAATGTTTACCTGGAATTTGCCCCCTCCCACTGCTACAGCAAGGAAAATAAATCTGAGGGAGTCAGGAATCCCTTCTGTCCCATTCCCTCCTGTCCTCCAGTTTCTTTCCCCTGCAGCCTCTTCCCCCATTTACTGCCAAACCCTGCACTCCCAGAGTAAGGGGAAATAAGGGGTAAATCTGAAAACACTGACACTCAAATAAACATACCTGTAGCAATTTACATGTGGATAAATTACTATGGGTACCCAGAGATTTCATTCATATAGGACCAATGCATTTTACTTTTTTTTTTGTTAATTGCAGCAAGTTTGGTACCAGTACTCCATAAACATGCACTTTAGCAGCACTTCTGTGTTTTACTTATACATAGTACAAACTATACATGATATTAATCCAAAGACAAAAGGCTCATGTTTTAGTGCACAGTTCATTGGGCTGGGCCCCAGCAGAATCATCAGCGTTTCAAGCTCAGCACTGCTCAGTAGGCCTGTGTGAGTAGGCAGCTATTCGATCAGGCTTCGGATCTGGCCGTGTCAGAAGCCAGGAATCTGATCTGGAGCTCTGGACTGGGTTCCTGCTTTGATCCAGCTGAAGTGGCTCCTGCAGTTTTCACTCCCCTGTGTTGTAACACATAGATGTGACACACATTTTCTTTCAAGAATTTGGGGTGCAGTTTCCACCAAACCCCTCCACCAATCTTCTTGAAGCTTGGCAGACTTCATGTTCTCAGCAGAGGCTAGCACCCCTGCAAATTTAATTGAAATCAGACAAAAACCAACAAAGTTATAGATATTTAATTGATTCCCCATTATATCCTATGGACAGATCTCTGAAGCGGCTCCAAATGACATTGGAAAGCCTAACGAAGCCAAAGCTTTGATCCAGACATGCTGCTTCAGACACTGAAGCGTCCAAAGCTTCTCCGGATCTGAAGCATGGTCCAAACCCTCGCACACCCCTACTGCTCAGTATGTGTGTGCATACTTCAGATATCCACCACAAAGGATCCATGTGCTAATTATGGCCACTACCATATATCTTATTCAGATGGACTGCACTAATCTGTCCTGGTAGAAGGGTCCCATCTGCATATCAACCCTAGCCTAGTACCTCCAGGCCTGGTGCCAGTTTCCTGTGGAGGGAACACCCTCCCTCTCATTTCTTAAAGGCCAAAAACAAAAAGGATCCCATCAATATGTTTGTCTAATACAGGCCATATGTCTTACATCTATTGTAACAGGGCACCTGAGGTGATGACTGTTACTAGAGAGAATAACATTTATCTGCATTAGAGCTGCAGCAGGAAAGGCACAGCAGTATGGAGCACCAGGAGTCCAGGTGTTCCTAATGAAGTTCTACCTGGGCCACAGTGGGAAAATGCGTGGAATCCAAGCTGAGTGGATTGGCTCCCAGGGGAGGAGCTGAAACATAAAATGGGGCAGGGGGCTGAAAGGAAGCTCCCAGACAGTGGACAACTGGAGCCACAGGGGCTGTGCAGACCAGCAGAGCAGAGCCCTGAGATGGTGGATGTCTGGAACCCAGATGCAGCCCAGAGGACACAAGTACCTATTGGGGGCAGTGGATTCATCCTCAGCAGGGAAGAATGCAGCTGCCTGGGTGAGCAGAAACTTGTTGCATGGTTCCTCCTGCATGAAGAAGAGACAGGAGGAGCTGGTTCATGGGCAGAGAGAAAGGAGGTGATTCTCTTCCACTGCCAAGGGAGCCCAGAAAAGCTAGGCTCCATAAGGGGGTTCAGGGCTCTGGCATATGTTTACATTGAGAGAGACAGGCGGGTGCTAGGACCCTGAAGAGGCAAGGGCTACCAAGTACTGCCACTGCTGACCTGCGAGCTGCTTAGCAGAGACAATCTGAGGGGCTGTGAAGTGAACAGCTTGAAGAGGAGAGCCTACTGAGAAGTATAAAGCCAGGTATAGGTGGCAGAGGCTGGCTAGTTAAAGGGATAACTGGAAGAGGGATTAGCAGGACCAACCCAAAGAAGAGGGAGAGTCCCAGAGGCATGTATGCTTGGAACATCACAGTTGTGGGAAAGACAGGGTGTAGGGGTTGGGGGAGTCCTATGAAGAGACCCACAGTCATGACCCTGACATGTATTAAGAAGTTCACCTCCCAAGCTGTCTTCCTTCTACTTCTAGCTATTTTCCATCAAGGCATGGTAGGTGAGTGCAGAAGGATGACACAACCGCCATCCAGAGAGAGACACCAGGGGTAGCAGCATGACTATCATAGCCATGCTCAGTGTTAGCCTCACTTAATCAATGTCATAGTTGGTTTTCATTACTTAGCACATGCTGCTTTTGGCAGTAGTTCAATGACAGACAATGTATTTAATGAGGTTTCTTTGTATATGAATATAAGACAAGGGGCTTCTTTCATACTGACTTGGAGGAAAAACCTCATCTTATATTTAAGTAAATACCTTATTAGGTCAGAGTTCATAATGCCATCTCTGATTACACCAGGATATCTCACAATGCGTTTAAGTCGGCAGGCCCGGATGAGCTCCATCTGAGGGTACTGAAGGCACTGGCTGACGTCATTGCACAGCCACTGGCAGGAATATTTGAACACTCATGGCACACGGGCCAGGTCCCGGAGGACTGGAAAAGGGCCAATGTGGTCCCCATTTTCAAGAAGGGGAGGAAGGAGGACCCGGGCAACTATAGGCCAGTCAGTCTCACCTCCATCCTTGGCAAAGTCTTTGAAAAAATTATCAAGGCTCAGATTTGCGAGAGCCCGGCAGGAAAAATTATGCTGAGGGGAAACCAGCACGGGTTCCTAGTAGGTACATCATGCCTGACTAATCTAGTCTCTTTTTAAGACCAGGTTACAAAACACCTGGACGCAGGAGTATGGGTTGACATTGTTTACTTAGACTTCAGGAAGGCCTTTGATACGGTATCCCACACCATATTGGTGAACAAGTTAAGAGGCTGTGACTTGGATGACTACACAGTCCAGTGGGTGGCAAATTGGCTAGAGGGTCACACCCAGAGAGTCGT
>NW_005841921.1:2749423-2755604 GCF_000455745.1 Alligator sinensis
CTCTTTCCTGCCTATGCAGGGGGTCGGACTCGATGATCTATTGAGGTCCCTTCCAACCCTAACATCTATGAATAAAAACAAGCTTCAATTTTCAACAACTTTTGTTCAATGCTAACTGATTGCTATGCAAGGAAAGGAGGCCCATTAACTCAAGTCATTGTTACATTACTGGGTCTTTTGTAACTTAAGACTTGCTATTGAAAACTGCCTATGTTCACTATTTAGGTTTCATAGGCCATGAGTGATTCAAGTTTGGATTTCTCATAGTCACTACTTGTACTATTCAAAAGAAATATGGGTTTTAGCACTTGGAACTTCTAAGATATTTTTGCCCTACATTGTTTTGCTGCCTTGTTACTGCCTGACATCTAGATTGTGAGCTCTTTTGGGAAGAGTCAATATTTAGATTGTGTCTAGCACCATGGGGCCTTGATATTTTGAGGTATGAACCTCTAACTGATACAGTATCACAGTACTGAGTTACAAAATAGATTTGCCAATAAAGTCAAAATACAAACTAAGACCTCTACTTTTCACATGGTTAAAGATTGACTCTGTATTTGTTTGCTCCTATTAGAGTTGTCTGAGGCCTTTTCCCTCAATTTATGAAGTTGTTTCATTGCATAGAGATTCATAACTAGCCAACATTTGGATGCAATTCCAGGAAAACTCCTGTGACTGTGCAATTGTTATCTCTTTGTATTAGCTTTAATGCAACAATCTGCATGATACTACAGGGGTGTGGAGCAGGACGTCTTTTCATAGAAGAAATTGCAGTCCTAACAAACTGTGCCTAGTAAAGCTAAGATGGTGCATCTTAAAGACATATTAATTCTCATGTTCTTCTACCAAAAGCAGATGGTCTTGAATTCATCTACATAATCAGTCAAGATTAAATGTTACCTTATTTCTTATTCTTAAGAAAAGCGTAAACCTTGAAACAAATGAGCCTATTAAGCTTGTCAATAGTCTTTGAGTTTTATCAACTCCATGCTGTTAAAATTAAAAAACTACACCTTATATATCAACATCTGCCCACTGCAAGTCAAGATAAGTAACTCCATTCTTCTTAGTGATCATTCAGCAATATTTAAGCTCATTTCAATCAAAGAAGGTAACTTATGAGCTGAACTCTGATCTCATATCCAAGTTCCAACTGGCTGGGTGAAATGGACATAAGTATATTCCAAATTCTATCCTATTTTAACTGCACTAAGAGAATTCAGTTAATAATTTACTAAGTGATTCCCTTTAATGTGAGTTTGTCAAAAAACTACAGGTTACATGTCTGCTTTCATAACTTACTCCTGGAAGTTTATTTTTAGGCAGCATATTCAATGACATAATTGATCTATTTCCTGGTTTTGAGTCAGGTATGAGGCTTCCTACAAGAGAACATGCCACAAATATCTGTAATTAGTATTTTAGGGAGAAAAGAAGGAACTTCAGAGTTAGAACATTGTACGTCATCCCATGTTCATATGTTTCTGAAACTATTACTCAGGAGCTCAGCAGTCAAAAACTAACTTTCTTTTTTGATCGGAGAACACAATTTGATCAAATTCTACCAGAGTGGAATATAAATAGCTCACCAGAGCTAAAGATTGTCTTCAAGTCCTACTTTGAAGATGAAATACTTTAAAGTTTTAGACTTATGATTTAGCAAATGAAGGAACAAAATCTTTTTGGCTAGGAACAGAGGTTATACACAAACTGGTTTAAGTGATCAGAGACTGGTTTAAACCTGTAAGAGAACAGAAGTTCAGTACTCACAAACTGCTTTCAAAATGGCAATTGCAGGATCAGCCACGGGTGAACCCCCCCTGAGCAGTGAGATCGGTCGTGCCCCCTCCCTACAGTTGGCAGGCAGGACTGGTCACGGGGGGCATGTGGCCCCCCTATTAAGGCATCACCAGTCGCCCATGTATCAGACATAACTGATTTAGGTCAAATTGTTTTATGGAATTTCTGCCCCAGATCCCTTCCTGGTTCAAGTTAACTCACTTCCAGGCTCGCTGCCGAGCACGCTGGAGATCCCTCCCCTGCATGCTTCTGTGGGACACTCCATACACCCCAGCACCGCAGCAATCACAAGCCGTACTGCTACCTCAAGGTATGTAGAAAAAAACTTTTAAAAGTTGTGCCTGTGTCTGAATTGCTGATTCACTGAATCAGCATCAGATCATCAAATTCAGATTCAGCCGAATCTAATCGGGGACAGTGATCCAAATCAACAGATCGAATCACTGTCCCTGATTCGGGCTGAATCTGAATCCAAACTGAATAGGGCCCATTTCGCACAGCCCTAGTGAATAGCATATCTTGGTTCAAAGAGAGATCAAACAGACACGGGACTATTATACACAACAGTTTGGGATATAACTTCTTCAGAATGACTGGGGAGGGTATGACACGGAATGGATCCCTTCAGTTGCATTCTGTTTTTAATACTCTTCCTTTAAATTATCTGCTACTCACCAATGCTTGTTGCAGATATTGGGCTAGGTAGATCCTTCATTTGACCTAGACAGGCAGTTTTTGTTTTCTTATATTCAGAATGGAAATTAGGACATGGATAAGAGCAAATTTGCTGAAGCTCAACCCAGATGAGACTGAGGTGTTGGTGGAATAGAGGAAATAGCTAGAGAAAAGAAAGTAACCATGTCTCTTTTAAAAGATATCTTCACTATGAGCTATTGCTGTTTGCATTGTAAGCTTATTTTTGATCCCCAAATCCTGTTGAACTGAATAAATATGCCAGTGTATAATAACCAAGCAGTTAATTTGTTTTACAGCCAATAGAAATCCACTGCCCAGAAGAGTTTACAATTTAAAGTAATCGGAGTAGGAGGGAAAACTGAACCACAGATAGGTGAAGTGATTGCCTGAAGTGATACAGTTGTTCTTGGCAGAACCCAGAACCTGAATTTGACTCGGCTGCTTTCCCTATCTCCTATACAACAGCATCTCCCTAAGGCATGTGAATTTCAGCACTTTACAAAGCATCAAAGGGCATTTAAAATAAAATGTGGGAATCATATCAAAGAGCTGTCTGTAGACTCTTTGGAGAAAAATCAAAGTAGTATTTTTCTTTATTGGAAAATAATTTGAACAGTGGAATGAGATGCAATGTCTTATTTGGCAGGAGCAGCTAGAGGGTGTAATGATATTGTAAATCTTAGGTGTTTGACCTGAAATCCACTTTGTACAATTAATATTATATTAGTTCTCATTGCAAGCACTTCACTCAGATACCTTTTATAAATGTGTTTATGCTTCAGAAATGAAAAACGCCTTACTGGATGAATATGGTAATTGTCCATATGCATTCAACAAAGCAAGAGGACAACTTAACTTCCTAGGCAGGAGAATAAAGAAGTGAAAGATTATGTAGAAGTCACCTGATAGTGGATCAACAAAAAAACCAAACCAAACCAAACACCTTTGGCTGGAAACTAACTGCAACTGTATATATTCATCCTGCAGAGTGATCCAGGCTATTAATTTAGAAAATAAGCTCCTTGAGGCAAGGATCTTTGTGCTATGAGTGTTACAGCCAAGGAAGACAATGTTGAAACTGAATAGGTAAATTAAATGTACCCACAGTAAGATGAAGAATACCAGTGTTGAAAAGGAATAATAGCTTAGGCCTGTTCGGTAGCTTTTTGAAGCCTGGGTAAGACAGACATTCAAACTAATTTTCTCCATTATCTGAGTGCTAATGGAAACAACCTCTCCTAATTAATTTGAATATTAGGGTATGTTACAAATCATTTCTCTTGCCTGAAAGATCACAGTAAAAGTGTTTTTATAACTGTGCATTAGTAATTTAAGCTATCAGACTCTTAAAAATGACAAAACACTAGTAGTGTAAAGGCAGGCTTTTTACTGTTTTAGCTGCTTTTCTTGTTGTCTTTGGAGAAGATAGATTTCTTAATCCTGTTACCACAAGTGGCATGGGCAGCCTCTGTGTGTAACATACAGAAGATTGGAAAGGGAACAGGCAGCACAGCAGCAGAAAGGGCAGGGAGAAGAAAGCAGAGCAGCAGATCAGAAAGTGGAAGAGGATCAGAATGGCACTCAGAGAGGGCACAGGGCTTAATTTGTGGCATGTCTGCCAAAAAAGATTGGACCCCACTGTTGTAGCATATCCATATACTGCACTGGATGGAAGAAGTGGTGGATCAAACTGGTAATAAATAGATTTCAAAGACATTAGGGCTGGAAGGGACCTTGTGAGATCGTCAGATTTAGCCCCCTGCCCAAAGGGCAGGAAGTCAGCCGGGGTCACATGACCCCAGCAAGATAAATATCCAAATTCTGCTTGAATCTGTCCACAGTAGATGCACCACTTCTGGTGGGAGTCTATTCCAGTCTCTGGAGACTCAGTCAGCAAAGAAGCTTTTCCTTATGTCCAGTCTAAAATGGTCTTCCAGCAGTTTGTGACCATTTGACCTTGTCTTTCCTTGGGGTACCCTGGTGAACAGACATTCTCCCAGGTCCTGATGCACACCCTTGATGTACTTATAGGCTGCCACCAAATTCCCCCTGAGCCTATGCTTTTCCAAGCTGAAGAGTCCCATGCCTCCAGTCTCTCTTCATAGGGCCTGCTCTCTTGACCTCTGATCACATGAATGGCTCTCCTCTGGACTCTCTCAAGCTTCTCCACATCCTTTCTAAAGTGCGGAGTCCAGAACTGGACATAGTACTCCAGCTGCAGCCTCACCAAGGCCAAATAAAGTGGGAGGATGACATCTTGGGTCTTGCTTGAGATGCATCAAGCCAGGGCTTTGTTTGCTTAGCTGGCTGCGGCATCACACTGGTGGCTCATATTCATCTTGTGGTCAATCATGACCCCCCAAGTCTCTTTTGGTCGTAGTGCTAGTGAGTGTAGCACTGCCAAGCCTATATGTATGATCCGGGTTCTTTCTCCCAAGGTGGAGTACCTTGTATTTCTCTAGATTGAAAGTCATCAGGTTTAGATCCTCTCGCTTTGCGAGCCTGTCCAAGTCAGCCTGAATCCCCAGCTTATCCTCTAATGTGACTGAGCTTCCCCATAATTTGGTGTCATCTGCAAACTTAGCCAGTCTGCTTCAGACACCTGAATCCAGGTCGTTTATGAATGTTAAAGAGTACTAGTCCAAGTACTAAACCCTGAAGGATGCCACTGGTCACCATGCACCATGTTGACGTGGTTCCATTGACTATAACTCTCTGGGTCCAACCACAGAGCCAGTTCCCCAGCCATCAGATTGTAAGGTTGTCGAGGCCGCAGTTCCCCCAATTTTGCTATGAGAACATCATGGGAGACCAAATCAAAGGCTTTTTTGAAATTCAAGTAAATTACTTCAGCCTGTCCTCCCCTGTCCAGGTGACGTGTTACCTGGTCATAGGAGGCGATGAGTTTGGTCAAATATTTTCAACAAATGCTATCAGGCACTTGCTACTCACATAAATAAATCAGACCTATGCTGTAGGTTACATTTTAATAGTAATTCCTCCAAATTTTCTGGTCAATTGTCACAAGTTTCCTAAAGGATATTGTAACTGAAGGGAAAGGGAAGTAGTCTATAAATCAAGCTCTTTATCCTCTGAAAAATGTTGACAGCCTCTGGTCCACTGTCATGAATTGTCAGTCAAATGTTAAGCATAGGAGAAAAGAAATGGTTACCCATCTTTACTAATGTTTTCCTAGCAGAGGAATTTCCTGCAACAGAAAGAGCATTGTGCAGCATTCTCTTAATAGCCAGTTAGTAGTCAATACGTCCATTATGTTATGTTTTCAAATAGCCACAAATAAGCTCTGAAAACTACAATGCCAGCTCAATAAGTGATATGGTGCAATAGGCCAAAATGGCCTGATTTCCTGCAAATCCTGTTGAACTGAATAAATTATGCTAGTATATAATTACCAATCCCTATATGAACAGTTAATCTGCTTAAAACCACTATAAAATGTGTGACCTTATGAAAAGCTGCCCATACTTAAGTCTGTGTTTACAAAATACTCACAGGTACAGGTGTTCAAGTCTCATTCTAAATGTTATACAAGAATTGAGCAACTGTGTGTTATGTGACATTCAGTTCAACTGAGGGGGGAAAAAAAGTCACGCTTTGACATCATTGAGTAACTTTCCATTCTAAGTGATGTTGCTTATCATTAAGCACCAGACTGTAGGGA
>NW_005841921.1:2755635-2764846 GCF_000455745.1 Alligator sinensis
ATCAGTGGCATCAAATTAGCAAAACATCCATTGCTTTAATACATTCAATTAAGATTGGAATTTACTAAAGCAGATTTTTCCCACATCTCCCAAGTCATGTCTGCAATTACTATATAGATACAGCTCATTAGGTTTCCAAAAATTGGATGTGACTGATTAGGGTGCTTTTAAAAACCCTAGTTCTGCTGGGATGCATATTTTAAGAAGCTCATCTTGTAAGCCATTACATGAACACAGCCATTAGCTATCATGAATAAGGACTTGCAGGATCAAGATATAAAGCAGGGGCAAATAAGTCTTGCCCAGGCTCAGAAGCAAAGTGGTAGCCCAGTACTTTAAACCTTACTTATGAGGGTATTGCTATTACCTCAATGGAGCTCTTATGTCAGTAAAGGCTGCTAGTGTGGAAGAACTACACATTAATTTGTATCAATGTGGTAATAGGACCCAACAAGTAAAACTTAGATGAGGTAAAACAGGAGTGTCAAACATGGTCCATGAGCTGAATTTGGCTGTTGAGCCTTCCTACCAGAAGGCACTGAAAGTTGGGCCCTTTCACCCCAATAGACATAGCCACAAGCGGTAAGCCAAGCTGACCGCTGCCAGATGTTATATCCCTGCCACCCCCTGCACTGCCTCTGTTACCCCTTCCAGACCATGTGCCACTCTTGTACCCTGCAGCAACCCACTGGACCCTGCACTGCTCCTGCCTCTGCCAGACCCCATGTGGCAATCCTTATGCCTCGGTTTGAATCCAGCCCAAGGCCCCAGGTGTATTTGGCACCCCTGATATAAGAGAAAGTTCTGAATAACTGTTTTATACAACATTCTAGATGCTCCTACAAACTAAAATTTTAGCTGCAAGGAAAAAAATCCAGTTTTAGTAAGATATGATTTTACTCCAGTGCTATTTCTTGGCCCAACTATTGTTCTTTACTCTTCTGACCTTCTGTTTTGGCAATAATCTAAGTTCAGGTATAGGATATATTAACATGCCATTCTGTTACTCTCTCTGTAAGCAGAATTTTGATGGGCTGGAGATGTGGGGGCAACCTTTTGGGCATGTGTACTACAAATTGGCTCCACATCCTACAAAAGTGCTGTTCTGATCCCTTTTCCTTACCTGATCTGCTATTTAGCTTTCTGCTCCCTGATCAAGCCGCTACTTTGCATTCTGCTCCCTGCCCTATTTACCACTTAGTCACCTGTCCTCTTTCCAATCTGCTGTGTGCCACCCACACAGGATGTCTGTCATTTATGGCACCTGTGCTGCAAGTTCGCTACCCTGGTCTAGAAAATTAACTGTCCTCCACCAGTCTTGAAGATCTTTGAAGAAGTACCTAAACCAGGGGTGGGCAATTATTTTCAGTGGAGGGCCTGTTGGCAAGTTGTTGAGGGCTGCATGGGTAGCCCCGCCCCTTGACAGGTGCCCCACCCCCTGGTCATCATCTTGGGACCAATGTCTTAGGGCCAGCACTGGTAGGGCACAGAGTGGGGTGCAGGCTGGTAGGGGTCTGTGGAGCCGGGTCTGTGGAGCTGGTAGAGGTCTGTGGAGCTGGGCTGCACTAGCACGGAGTGGGGGGAGCTGGCCTGGCTCCATAGAGCCCCTGATGGCTGGGACCCTGTACTCCTGCTGCCCTGCTCTGGGCCCCACCAGCGCTGGCCCTGGGACTCCTGTGTGGGCCCTGTGCACCCACTCACTCCCAGTGCCCCCTAGCCCTGCGGTTCAGGTGGGGGGCAGTGTGCAACCCCGACACCCTGCTCCATGTCAAGGAATGAGTAGGTGCTGAGCGCAGGGAAAAGCAGCCCCTCCCCTGCCCCATGGCCAGCACTCCCTGCTGAAGCCACTCGCAGCCCATGCAGGGCTGTCCTGAGAAGGCGCAGGCAGGGGCCAGGGCAGACAGGAAGCAGATGTTTGCAGCTGGCCCAGGTTCTGGGTAGCTGCCAACAGCTACAGAGCCTGGGCTAGGGGGCAGAGGTTTTGTGTGGGGGGCAGGGGCAGCAGGGCTGGGGGCAAGGGGCACAAGTAGGGCATCCTGCCATGTACCCCCTGCCCTCATTTTGTTTTGACTGTGCACAGGCAGCCCTATGTGGGCTGTAAGCAATTGCAGCAGGGAGTGCCAGCCGCGAGGGGCCGCTTTTCCCCGTGTGCCTTCCCTGCCCTCCCCCCACCCCTTAGCTGAGGTTCCTGCACCAGGGCAGCCACATGGTCCCAGGCCAAAAGCCCCTGCTGGGGCTTCCGGCTGGGGGGTGGGGCCAGGCAGACCCTGCTGTTTGTGGGAGCCTGCTGGGCTTCCCCTGGGTCCTACTGCCCCTGGATCCTGTCATTTTTGACAGAAACCAAAGACAGAGAAATATTAGTTTTCTTAATTTTTTAGGGGCCCTGCGGGCCAGATAGAACAGCCTCATAGGCTGGATCCGGCCCACGGGCTGCGTTTTCCCCACCCTGACCTAGACTCTAGTGTCTTCTGGGAAAGTGCCTTCTAATCCTACAAGAAACTGTTCTATGTCTGCAATGTGAAGCATTAACAGTCAGGAAGAGGCTTAGACCTACTCTGCTAACATGATCTAGGTATCAGCTAGACCTCCAGATCCCCCTCAGCAGAAATAGAAAGCTGAGAAATCATATGCAGAAGATAAATCTAGCCTCGTACATTGGCGGTAGCTGGGTCAAGACGTTTAAGATCTCCTATTGTGAAGTATGTTTATGCTTCAGGACTTAAAGTTGCCAGAGAAGCTGCTACCAGACAAGGGGTGAGCTGTGTAAGAACTTAAGTTTTTTGCACTGTCACAGGTTGTGATAGTGCCTGCTTACAGGACATGTGCTCCATTGGAACATGAACAATGGGTATAGTTTCACATACAAACTTCCAAAATTCAAGTGCATACAAAACTTGAACAGGCAGGTCAACTACTATGTTCATAATACTCCTTGGTTCATGACAAACAACTTTTCCTACTGGATTTGAAGACCTCTCCCTCCAACCTGACTGTTCATGCAATACCATACATATTGTAGAAATCATCCCTCTCTTTCCAGTTCTCACTGCAGATGAACATTGGCTACCAACACAATTTCAGTCCGCTTATCATTATGATATTTGCATAAACACAAATAAATTCTGAAATCACCCAATTCTTTAAATTCTGCCAAAATTATTGACCCTGACCCTCTGCTATAATGAATTGTACAAACTGAATACAGTTGATCAAAGTGGCTAAACAACTCTGTGCAGCTCATTCTAAAGACTAGCTCAGTGGACTTTAAAGGATTAAAAATATATTTCCACAACAAACAGCAAATGATAGAATCATTAAAAAAACCAGGGCTAGAAGGGACCTCTGGATGTCATCTAGTCCAGCCCCTTGTCCAAGCTGGCCATCCCTATCTAAACCAATCCATACAAGTCCTTGCCTAATGTACTGCCGAAACTAGATAATCAACACTATCACACAAGGCATTTTGACCAAAGCTATCAAAAGCACCCTAACCTGTCACAAGTAGATCAGGAGGCCATAGGCTGCCAGTGTCCTGCCATTGCAAACTTTGTTAAAATGGTTACTTGTGTGCGTTGGGTCTAGCAGATTAGTCTATTTTTTTGCAGTTTCATTGAAGAAAACCAGTAACTGAAGAGAAAATGTTTTCTCCAACTGTGACGTTTTCAAGGGAGACTGTGCTTTGCCTTTTATACCTTAATTTCTATAACATTGTGATAGCAGGGTTGGAATTGTTATAGCTGTGATGGTCCAGGAAATACGAGAAGCCATGATTCTTTTGGAAATATCTTTTACTGGATAAACAGCAGGGTTGGAAGAGCTGTTAGACAAGTTTTCAGGCAAAAGTGCCCTTCCTCAGGACCATTGTTTCAATCTTGTGGTTACATAGCAAGAAGCTTTTTAAAATAAACCTCTACAATGTGCTACAGATAAAGAGCAGAAGAAACAAGGGCACAAAGTGTCTTGCCACTTATTCACTTATTTCTTTTAAATAAGGGATAATTGCTTACAATACTAATATGTTCCCTTTCAATGGTGATGGTGACAATCTACAGCAGCTTCATGGTGTTGCCTGATATGAATGCTTTCGAATATCACTGCCCCCCTACATTAGAAATGGTCTTGATCAATATATTGACTCCTGAACTGGGTTACCTTGGGCCACTTGGCAGGTCACACAAGGCCCAATACTTTGAGTTTACTTGAAAGCTACTAAGGTCCAATGCTTTGAACAATCCACAAGCTCATTTTGGGGTAATTTGTCAAGCATATTAAACTACTGCCAGTATAAGCAAAAGCATTTCTCCTGCCTCGGTTTTATGCTGCCACATTTGGATTAATTCAGGGAGTGTGAAACTAATAAGTTCATATCCTGACTTAGATCCTATCACTAAAGCTTAGATGGAGGGAGCTAAAAGAGCATCTTCTGTCCCATTAATTTCCTGATTCTTTTATTTCTTGTAATAGGATGTAGCTTGGCCAGTGTCTGGCTTTGAAGCATAACAGTAACCCTCCATAAATAAGCCACAGGTTTTTACTATGTAAATAATCCTTTTATTCAATCTCTCCAGACAATACTACAATATGCCACTTACAGCAAAAAGATAGATAGTGGTCATGCTGTGCTTTAACGGCTTGTTCACACAAATGTTTCCATGGTAACTTCCTCAGCTACAGTTGTGGGAGAGCTTTACTCTCAACAGAACCACTGCAAGTCTATAGCCACTTTCCTAGTCCTTTGACTGCTAAGTCCAACATTTAAGATCACCTCTTCCTATACTTCATCAGATACATTACTATATAATGCCTATCTCAAAAAGAATGCAGGCAGTATAGCAATACATACTGTTGCCCCAAAAGAGACAACCTAAGCACTCACAAGTTAAAGTCTTTTAAAATGAAATCTGTAATCCACCCACAAGTAAGCTGTGGTAATCAGTCCCAATGTGATGCATGGCAAGACTTAATTTTTTACACATAACTGCTTGTATAACACCACGACAATAGAAGATTCAGAACAGTAGCTATCAGAGTTGGGCTGACTTACAATTCATTGGAATTTCAGCCCTGTCTTCAGTCTGTAAGTGTCCTGTTTTCTGAGCATGTATTTGTTAATATTTGCCAAAGAATTTAGATGAGCAATTTTGCTGAATTTTAACTTCCGATGCTGGAGGCAAGAAGTAATGGTGAGACCGGTCAATTGATTTCTACTCTATAACAGGGTAAATGGCGTTTTCTAAACAGGAAAACAACTGTCAAATGCCCTTGTGAACACATATCTTGTTTTCAGGCAGATACTGCAATTTGTACAAAAAGTAGCACAGCTAAAGGATGTCAGGGACTGATGCAGTTGGGATAAATACGGTTGTAAACTCAAGAGATTTCTGTGCCTCCCCCCCCCCCCCCCCCCTTAGCAGTTCTCCAAAGAGCCCTTTTTGCTCACTATAAAACTGATTGTGTGGCCAGTATGTAGAATTGCTTTTGCGATAATGTAAATACATCTATTGGGGATGGGGAGGAGGCTGTGAAGGTTAAACAGAAATTCCACAAAAATGCACCACTCTCCCTTGGGAAATATTTTCAGTTTTATCACCAGTTAAGGTAAGAAACAAATTTCACTATCTGCCTCTTGAGGTTCCTTCTTGCTGCAGCTGTCATCTGTTAAGATCAGACATCTGGTTACCTCACTGCCAGTTCATGCTTTATTTGTGTCTGAACTGATAACATTCAAATCTCTAGACTCCTCAATTAATAATCTGTCAAGGCAGGTGAGCATGCATGAAACTGAGAGGGAAGAAGGCATTTTCTGGAAATAAAAGGAAGTGGTCTATTGCTTTTCTGTCTATTTCCTGTTGCTGGCAAGACTGACTGAATCTTTTCCTCTTAGTAGCTTTAAATGCAGTTGTGAGAACCTTAAAATAGTTTATCCCCCTGCTGAATGGCTTCCAAAACTTTCTCTGGCTCTTTCTTTTACCAGGAGGCTGCAAGAACTATTGGCAAGAACACCCTGTTTTCCTTTGCGTAGCATGGAGGAGTTCAAAATGGCAGGCAAGCATTTCAGGGTCTTGAACAGGAAGCTAGGAAAATGACAGTTTGAGTAGTTGTATTTGCCCCCTTCACCAGAAGGGTAATTCATGGCTGGATAGAAACAATGCCAGGGTGGAATGGCATGCCCTAGGCAACATGCTTTCTCCCAAGAACTGTGGAAAAAACAACATGGAGATGATACCAAGTTAAAATATTAAAAATATTGACTGGCTAACATGCCTTCATCTTCTTCCCAAAGAGTAATGCAGCACACTGGTAAGCCAATAGTCAATAACAGTGTGGCTGCGGGTTTGCCTATGTGGAGTTGGTTGCTGACATCAGCATAGTCTGTAGGTATTTCTGGCTTCCTACAGACCAGAAGAATACAATTGATTTGTCACTCTACAAGCTATCAGAGCTGGTATGTTGACTTGTTCTGACTGTGCTTTGCCCAAAGGGCACATATAGGCTTAACACTAGATCAAGTCAGCCTGGCCTAATGAAACCAAAACAGCAGCAGGCAGAAACTCAGTCCAACATAATTACTTTAAAAGCTAATATAAGGCACACAGAGTATAGCTCTGACTCAGTATTTTTCAGTAATAAGTGAAAACTATAAGCCCACCAGAGGCTGTGAGCTGCACTTAATAAAGGCTGGCCTGCACTTAATTTTTAGCAGTATAACAACATTTATTGGAAGTTGTGACTTCTTGCTGAAATAATTAGATTGGTAAAAGCTCTACTGTAGATGCAGATATACTGGTAGTGAGTTCCTATGCACCTGGTGGCATAGATTAAACACTCTAATGCTTTTCCTTCGGATAGTCTTGCATCAGTAGAACCACCACAGTCCCTAGAGTTACTTGGATTGGAGTTAGGAAGGTCACGAACTTTTGAAAGCATCAATGTGCAATCAGTACTTTGTCATGCTGTGGTCATTTTTAATGCAAGGTAAATAGAATCCTATAGCATGGGTATTAATGAAAACTATTCCATAAGTTCTCATGTTAAACCCTCCATAGAAGACTTTAGTATGAAAGGAGGTCCCATAAGGGACTAAAAAAGGGGCAAGCTGTAATGAAACACCTGCCCCATGGGTATGCCCCAGCAATCACACAAAGGAGGGTTAGCAATCACACTTGCTCAAACTTGTCCATGCAGTTAAGAACTATTGACAAAAGTTACAGGCTCTCTCAGGAGAAGAGCTTACAGTACAAGCAGAGAAAAACAGTATGATGCAAAAAAGGGTTAATTTGTTATTTTAGCTGCAGGTCTGGTTTCTGCATCTGGTTATCAATCCTTCAGGAAACAAATCCAAAAATCAATTGGCTCTTGAAAAAAACAATTATAAAAACAGCCTACTATAAAGCAATATTCTAACGCTCTTTGCAGCTGCAGCAATCTAGTGAACCAAAGTTTTAAATAGAATTTCTAAAAATCCAAATTACTGAAAAAATTACATTTACCAAGGTTAAATGTCTTGGATCAAAGGCTAATCTATTAATCTCAGCCCATTAACTAGTATGTAGACATCACTTTTTCTGTTGCCTCTGTTCCCCACTGAATTCTTGCATAAAATAATGAATTCCAAGAAGGAAATGTTAATTTTGGTTTTCAATTAAGATTGAGATGTATCATCAATTGATGAGATGTATCACCATATATTAGAGAGAACCTGATCATTCTAACACATTAAAAACTAGGCAACCTTCATTCTTACTGGTCACAATAGTTAGGGATGAACATAGACCTAAAATGGTAAATTAGTACATACTAGAGGGTGCTTATCACAGCAGGCTAGCTGGCCAGCCAGCCTCAGCCTCAGCCTCTTTCCACCTGGGCCCCAAACTTTTTTCCCCCTGCTTGCTTCTGCCCAGAGGTGGGGGCACCCCCACCCCATGTTCCCCCTGACAGTGCTGCTATCCCCCACCACCCCTGCTTGCTCCTGCCTGGAGTTGGGGGGGGGGGTACCCCTGTCCCTGTGTTCCTCCAGACCCCAAACTTTTTCCCCCCCCAAACCCTGGTGGCTGGCCAGCCTCAGTCACTGCTATTTAATCCTGGTGCCCCTCCCCCCACTATTTTCCTGCTCCTCTTCCACCCCTCTTTGCATTTTCCTCAGTTCCAGCAAGCACACAGAAGGCTGTATTATATTAAAAAAATATTAATAACCTTGTGTGTGTGTGTGTGTGCATGCACAAGCTGGGATGCCATTGGTCTAAGTGGTGAAGCATAGGCAAGAGGGAGGGAGATTGTCATGGGTGACTGGTGCCTCCTGAGACTGGGGGCCACAGTTTGTGGGCGGCGGTGGCAGCATGGCAAGAGGTGGCCACCCGCAGAAGCTGGCGGGGTGCAGGGGGGAGGTGGCGAGTGGTGACTGCCTGAAGAAGTGGGCAGCAGCCAATCTCGGGGTGGGGGGGACGTGTCCCCCCCACTCCATACCCCTCCTACCAGTCACCTATGGAGGGAGTTGTCAGAAAAACTGCACTGTAGCACTAGTGGGAGGAAAGGGCACATAGGCCAACATCAACCACGAGTGCTGAGAGGGAGCCCCTTGCCATGGAGAAAGCACCTGGGGGAACAGGCTAGATATTTTAGTTCAGCACTGTTGCTATTGTAAAGAGAGAGAGAGAGAGCACCAGCTGGGATGCCATGGGTCTAGAAGTGAAGCATAGGCAAGAGGGAGGGAGGGAGGTAGCACATGTGGCCCACAAGTTGACCTTCCTGGTGGAATAGAGCCAAGTCAGGTATGGGCCTAGACTGACAATCTGGGCAGGAGACCTTTTTAAAACAATGATAAGTGTGTGTGTGTGTGTGTGTGTGTGTGCGCGCACGCGCGTGTGTTAGAATAAATAAATACCTGGTAGTCAAGTGGTTAGGAGGCTTGGAGGAATGGTGCAAGTTGTGTTCCTAGTTGTTGGGAAAAAATGCAGTGTAGCAGTAGTGAGAAGAGAGGGCACATGGGCCAGCACCAACCAGGAGTACTGAGGGAGCCCCCAGCCATGGGGAAAGCACCCGAGAGAACAGGCTGAAATGAGCATTCTTAAAGAAGCTGTATTATAGCAAGAGTGAAGGGAGGCATGCAGGCCAGCACCAACCAGGGGTGCTGAGAGGAAGCCACCAGCCATGGGGAAAGCATAATTACTTGGGATAATTACCTGGGCTACATGAAAAGACAAACAAAGAAAAA
>NW_005841921.1:2764985-2767463 GCF_000455745.1 Alligator sinensis
AGCAGGAAGAGCAGGATGAAGGAGGGAAGGCTGGAAGCAGGGCACAAAAGGGACAAAAAAGATATTCATTGGTAAATACTGGCATATTCATATATGAAACAGAAATATTAATTTTTAAATTATGAAGCGTTTATTTAAAATGCAAGCTTAGTTGCTCATGTATTCACACAATATGAGGACTTGTCTACAGTGAGGGAGAGGGAGACTAATGGTGAATTCACATAGGCTTCTTTTGGGTTCTAAAAGGATATTAGCTGTATTGAAAAGGCACCTGGCAGTGCCATTGTCATCCTGGAAACGGATATTGCCATTTTCTGGAGACGGAAATGACATCAGGCGACTTTCCCAGGCTTGTGTTCTTCTCTTCTGCCTGCTGTGACTGATGGTAGTAGCATAATATAAAGCATGTGAGTGAGTGGTGGGGGGGGCAGGGGGAGGTGGAAAAAGGCAGCTGAAGGGTGAGGAAGGAGGTTCCCCTCCCTGCCACACCTTGAAAATTGCACTACGACTACAGGATGCTGTTAGATACTGTCCCTGGAGCCAGGGGAGAGGCAACGCTTTAAGTGCAGTTGGGTGTAGCTCAAAGGATACCCATTAGGGGTGTGCAAAGTGGGTCCTATTTGATTTGGATTCAGATTCGGCCCAAATCAGGGACAGCAATTTGATTTGTTGATTTGGATCATTGTTCCTGATTCAATTTGGCTGAATCCAAATCTGAAGAGTCGATGCTGATTTGGAGAATCAGCAATTTGGACAAAGACACAGCTTTAAAAGATTTTTCTACATACCTTGAGGTAGTAGGTACAGCACATAATTGCTGCGATGCTGGGATGCATGGAGTGTCCCACTTCCAGTCCACTTCTGGGTCTGCCGGGTAGCATGCTGACACCCTCCCCCGCCATGGCTCCCTGGCTCGGCAATCAGCCACAGGAGAACCCTGGCTGCCTCCCCCCTGACCCAGGAGGCACCAGTTGCTGAGCCAGGAGGCACGGGGAGCCCCCAGTGCAGTCCCTGGTGGACCCAGAAGTGGACTGGAAGAGTTTCTGGGCCAGCTGCCAAGCACACCGGGGAGTCCCCCATGCTTCTGCAGGGCTCCCCAGCATTGCAGCACTCATGAGCCCCTGCTACCTAGAGGTATGTAGAAAAAACATTTAAAGCTGTGTCTGTCTGAATCACTGAATCTCTCCGAATCAATTCAGAAGTTCCAGTTTGCTTCAGAGAGATTAAAGGGTCCTCTGATTCAATTTGGATTTGGGAATTCGGCCACTGAAATGGGCCAGATCTTCGCTGAATCGAATCAGGGACTGAAGCTTTGTGCAGCCCTAGTACCCTGCACCCAGTGTCCTGTGGAAACAGTGTGCCACCCAAAGGGTGGCCCCCCCTTCACTTGGGAGATGCTTGTGTACACTTGGGGAGCCCTGGAGGGCTTTGCACAGAAAGGTTTGGCACCAAAAAATAGTGCCCAAGTGCCCTGTGCTTGTGTTCACCTGGGGTTAGCTTTGCATGGACAGATTTTGTGCCTCAGCCCCCAGAGTGCCCCGTGCAACTTGCACCCAGGAAAAGAGTGTCAGAAGTGCTGTGGCTGGATGTTTCTTGTCCTAAAGCACTGAAGATAGGACTGAAAGGGCATGAGGGTAAAATTGTTCTGACATGCCCTCTAGTGCTTTTTACTAGTCTAGTCATAATAAGCCCTTATGTGGTAAATCACGTCCACGTCATTTATTTAGCCGTCTTAAACTAAGAAAGAAAAATTAAACCAGGAACATTTTTAGCAACTAAATAATGCTAAGTATGTGTACAAGGGCCCTAAATGTGTGCCTGAGACAGCAGCAGTTTGAACCAGAGTGGAACAGTTTTCTCCAGGGACTGCCTTGCTTTGCCCTGGGCTCCAAGCAGAAGTGGGCAGTGGAGGAGCTAGCTGGGGCATAAGGGTGCCCAGAGTGCTAAAAGTGCAGAGCTATGTGGCTAGGTGGTAGGCAGGAGTCTGGCCCCCAGCTCATTGGGCTGATCAGATGGAATTTATGTCCACGGTCAGAATCTACACATGCATTTAATCATGGTAAGTTATTCCTCCATAAGATAGTACTATCCCAGACAGTAATATTTTACACGAGTGTTAATTAATTTACTGCAGCCTAATACCATCACACATGTAGACAGTGATGCCTTACTCCACAGCTAATTAGTCTACTCTGCAGTAATGTGCATATGTAGATGTAGCCAGTGAGTAATAGAAATTGAAATTTATCGTTAAGATTACTCTCTATCTAGTTTTCCTAGTCTAGCCCACAGGCAAATGAGTTTGTGTAAATATACTGTGAATTTTCAAAGTGCTTTGCAAACATTTTGGGGTATGGTAGCAAAGTAGTTAGCATATCTTACAACAGTGCTGGAGACATTCATTGATTCATAGATGCTAGGGTCGGAAGGGACCTCAATAGATCATCGAGTCCGACCCCCTGCATAGGCAGGAAAGAG
>NW_005841921.1:2767855-2768285 GCF_000455745.1 Alligator sinensis
CTCTCCAGGTTATCCACATCTCTCTTGAAGTGCGGCGCCCAAAATTGAATGCAGTATTCCAACTGCGGTCTGACCAGCGCCCGATAGAGGGGAAGTATCACCTCCTTGGATCTGTTCGTCATGCATCTGCTGATGCACGATAAAGCGCCATTAGCTTTTCTGATGGCTTTGTCACACTGATGACTCATGTTTATCTTGGAGTCCACTAGGACTCTAAGATCCCTTTCCGCTTCCATGCCACGAAGCAGGTCATTTCCTAGGCAGTAGGTATGCTGGACATTTCTCCTCCCTAGGTGCAGCACTTTGCATTTCTCCTTGCTGAATTGCATTCTGTTGTTTTCTGCCCATATGTCCAACCTGTCCAGGTCTGCTTGCAGCTGTTCCCTGCCCTCCGGCGTGTCTACTTCTCCCCACATTTTTGTGTCATCTG
>NW_005841921.1:2768704-2782542 GCF_000455745.1 Alligator sinensis
GCGCAATGATGTCAGCCAGTGCCTTCAGTATCCTCGGATGGAGCTCATCCGGGCCTGCCAACTTAAATGCATCCAGTTTCTCCAAGTGACTCTGCAGCATCTCAGGGTCTACGCTTGGTAGTCTGGCACCCTGCTGCTGCCTCTCTACAATCCCAGTGAGAGCCTTGTCTTGCCCCTCGCTTAGGAACACTGAGGCAAAGAACTCATTGAGGAGTTCAGCCTTGTCCCCCCTGTCCGTCACCAATTGCTTCTGCCCATTTAGTAGGGTTCCTATTCCACCCTGGGCCTTCCTTTTACTCCCTATATAGCTGAAAAACAATTTTTTGTTATCCTTAACTTGGGATGCCATCCTCAGCTCCATGGTAGCTTTGGCCCGTCTAACTGCCTCCCTACAAGCATGAGCAGAGGAGGTATACTCCTCTTTGGTAATCTCTCCCTGTTTCCACTTTTTATATGCTCCCCTTTTAGCCCATAGACTGCTCTGGATTTCTCCGGTCAGCCAGGGAAGCTTTCTGGCCCCTTTCCCTCTTTTTGCTGGCATCAGGATCATCTCCCTCTGTGCCCAAAGGATCATTTCCTTAAGGCACAGCCACCCTTCCTGGGCTCCCATCTCTTCAAAATGGGAAGAGATTATTTCATACTTCATTCTGGACTTGCAACAAAGGCTGCCCCCCTATGAACGCAGCTGTATATGGGTACCTGCCCTGTTGGGCTGGGAAGTCAATGGTGACATAAGATGCTAGCCACATCATTCCCTTGTGTGCCACTGATTACAGAAATGGTGTGTTTTAATCATGCCTGGCTAATTGGACATGTAGCTCAGATGGACTGCTCCTCTTTAATTTTTTGCCTTGCAATCATCTCATCTGAAGTACTTGCTTCCATCTTACTGGGTGGCTTGTGCATATGGAAAATAAATGTAAAATGACTCATAACAATTTCAAAACTAAGGTAAGGACTGGACTCCTGGCTATTAGTCCAGTGAGTCCCATTTCAACAAATTTTGGTCTGGTGAAATGAATTTCTAAAAAAGAATTTTCTGCTTGTAAATCTGACCGTATCTAGCTGCTATGATTAAAACAGATGCGACTTGATTCTTGGACCAAGGGGTTTTGGTCCAACTGACTATCTGAAAAAAAAAAAAAAAAAAGGCAGGGTAGAGATGCACCTTGCAGGGCAATTAAATCAGAAATGCATAAACTTTTGTGAGCCTGAGCTCACAAAATACTGTTAGCTACCTCTCTGAAAAATAAAAATAAGCACTGCCTAACATTTAAAATCAAGGGTTTAGGAGACAGCTACCAGAAAGCACCAAAATATTTTATCCTTCATCTCTTTTTTCACCTCAAGCTCCGTATTTCAAAGCAATCATAATTATCAGAGAAGATCTGTGCACTCAAAACTCATTTAAGCACCATGTTGTGAATTGTCACATGCTGGAGGATTTGTATCACAGGTATTCTAATTACTCTACCAACTTTGGGACCTCATAGTAACCAAGTGCTGATTTCCTATGGTGCAGTCAACTTGTTGGCTAGCACTGTTTATCAGACTAATTCATAGATTCCTGGGGCTAAGCACTTAATGGAAATTATTTATCTCCAAAGCACTGTTGTTTTTTCCCCCCTGTAAAATGTAATAATACCAGTTTTGGGGTTGGGGAAGGAGGTGCTGTTCTAAAAGGAATTAAATCTTAAACAACATGTAAAAAGGATTTTTAGAAGTGCAGTAACTTTTTTGTTTAAGCCTGTATTGGTATAGATCAGTGGTTTTTTTGGCTTGATGTTTTGATAACCAGCCTCTTACAGTATAACTTGCCTGGCCATCTGTCTGCAGCAAATTTTACTCTGTCAGCTAATGAAAGAAAAAGGTGCAAACAGCTCATTATGGGTGTTTTTACATGTGTTCCAGGGGTGAGGGTGGTGGGCACTTTAATTAGAGTGGCTCCGAGAGCTGCTCTAATTAAAGCACCCACAGTGTCTCATGTATCAGCGTCCCTGCCCTTCAAATGGTGGCAGGGGGTGCTTTAACTAAAACTTATTGAACAAGCTTTAGTTAAAGTGCTCCTGTTGCCATTTTGAAGCATGGGGACACTGATATATGGGATGCGGATGCTGCTGGAGTGTGCTAATTAGCACACTCCAGAAGACTTGATTAATTGAGTCTGCCTCAATCTGCTGTAATTATAGAGCATCAGAGAAGCCTCCCCACACATCTACAGGCACTCTATAATTCTGGGATACTGAGCAAATCTCATGTTAAAAGACTCACCTCAAGTATTTTCTCTTGCTTGCCAGGTTAGATGCACTGTGGGATCTTCCTTTACAACATATTTTACAACTTTTGCTTCCAATATCAGCCAAGCTAGTGTGAGGATTTTGGGGGGTTTTTTATCTTACCTCTCAGGTAGCCCAACTGGAGCACTTCCACGTTTTAGATCTGACTCTCGCCTGCCATGTCTTGTTCTAATTCAATGTTATCAGTCAGGAGGTGTTACCAATGCAGAATGACTCCAGCAATATAGATAGAAATTTTTCTTTTTGATTGATATCTTGCTTCCTGCTCTTCTGGACAAGCCCCCAGACTCTTTACCACTAAAAAAACAATCCCCTTTTTTTTAATGCAGTTGATCAATTCGCTTTATTGTAAAACAGAATATCTTTTAAATGTTTTTATTTATCAATTTTCCAGGACACTTTGTTGTGTTTATTTAACATAAAACAACATGCATAAAATTAGCTAAAGTCAACTATTTGAACTGCTTATACTTTTCTTTTATTAAACTACAAAGAAACTTTCTTCAGTCTCTTGCTTCTTTTCTCCCCTTTTTTCTTTTGGCTACCAGAGCACCAACTGTCCAAATCAAGATTCCAAATGAGACTGGGGAAACAAAACAGAAAAAAATATACTTAACCTTAATTTACACCATTGGGAATCAGCCGTTGTTTTCTTTTGTTTGTTTGTTTTTCTCATGGCTTCTGCCACATCTCTCTCTTCATCTAGGCAAGTTGACTGTCCTCACTTCTTCAAGGACTCGTGGTTTTCCCTCCTGGTTGAGTCCCTCTCTTCTAGCTAGAGCTGACTCCTGGGACCCCTCCGTCCCAGTCTCCACACCACGGCTCCTCTTCTCTCCAATCTGTTTGCTTTCCTTTCTTCAGTGCATCACGCCTTCTAACTTCAAAGAACAGCTGCTACGGAAGCACCTCTCTCCCGGTGCAGTCTCAATCCCCATTCCCCTGATCTCTTTTCTCTCCTCACACTAGTGTCTCACATTTCAGGAAGTTTTATCACACTTTGGTGAAGGATAGGCTTCTAGAGCATCTATATACATGATGGACCTCCACTCAGAGCAGACTATTATGAATTGAGTCTGCTGGAGTGTCCCAATTAGCATGCTCCAGCAGCCTCTGCGTCACACGTATTCAGTGTCCCCATGCTTCAAAATTATAGTGGGGCACTTGAAGCACAGGACACTGACTATATATGACCTTGCTGGTGCTTTAATTAGAGTGGCTCTGGGAGCCTCTGTGGGCTTCTCTAATTAAAGTGTCCCATCCCCCCCACCCTCCACTCTGGAGCACTTGTGTAGATGCTCCCAGTTACAGCTGGTAGAAATATCTAAGGTGGGTGGTCTATCTCTATGACAAGTAACACTCAGATACAAACTTGAGTTGCACTCCTCTACATACACTTAGTTCTTAAAGTTCACAGGAGAACAGTTCTGTACTTCATGCCTCTTGAGGCTCATCTTGTCATATACTTACCCTGTGGACCTTCCTTGATTCTGTGGAAATGTTCAAAGGAGTGGAGCAGGTGCCTTCCATCCCCTAAATTGCAAAGAGGCAAAGAGCTTTGTACTAGAAAAACCCTGCTGCCATACTGTTCAGTGCTTTGGTTTCAAGTAGAAAAAACCTGCTGCCATACTGTTCAGTGCTTTGGTTTCTCTTGGTAGTGTTAGAGTGATGTTGTAGCCATGGTGGTCCAGGAATAGAGGCAAGGATTTTTCACGCTCAGGCTTCAGCTATTTAGTTTGCCTCTGGAAGATGCCTGTAAATAAACAAGCCTTTTACCCCCAAGGGGGGTAAAGGATATTTTAAAGCTGTACCTTTAAAATTGTTTGTTAGGGAATAAGCTCAATTCTTCCTTCTCCTGTTAGTAGAATTTTGCCACATGTACATTTTAAATGAAACAATAACTTAGTTGTGAAGATCTGCCTGAATCAGTGTTCTCATTATTTTGTTGCAATGCACAAGAAAAAGAGAATATGGACAAAATTAAATGTCTAATTAAGTTTTTGTACCATTAGTTGGTCTTAATAACAAAATCCTAAATAAAATAAACAAACAAAGCAAGTAAAAAGCAAACAATCGCATAGTAGTTTTTAGACACCAATGCAGAATAGCGTGTGCAAAAATGTCTATTAGCTTGTACAAGTACTGACATATAGGAAGTAATAACTGATAATAAGGGTGATAGTAATCATACAGTGACCATGTAGGTTTGTTCCTATAGACTACAGAAGATCCTAAGCAATTTGGAACACTGTAAACCTAAGGCCAGAGCTATTAATTTTCTCTCCACTGAGAGCACTGCATGAGTCTTTTCAGTAGATGAAACTGTTCTGTTTTGTCTGAACAGTATGATGTTTCACTTCCACATAATTATTTTAGAGACTTGTGGCAGGAACAGTTAGTAAAAACACAAGTGTAAAGGGTCCACATTCTTATCTGTAAGCTTATTTTCCTAGCTTAAGAGCTTCAGGCCAGGTCTGTACTACAACGTTCTGTCAACATAGCTATGCTAATTAGTAGGGGTGTGCGAAGTGGGCCCTAATTGATTCAGATTTGGATTTGGCCCAAATCAGGGACAGTGATTCAATTCGTTGATTCATATCACTGTCCTGGATTCGATTCAGCTGAATCTGAAGATTCGATGCTGAATCAGAGAATCAGCGATTCAGACATGGGCACAGCTTTAAATGCTTCTTCAACATACCTTAAGGCATGGCTTGTGAATGCTGTGATGCTGGGGCAAATGGAACATCCCACAGGAGTGTAGGGGGGCCCTCCACATGCTTGGCGATGAACCCAGAAGTGGACCAGAAGTACTTCCGGTCCACTTCTGGGTCCACCAGGGAATGTGTGGGCCCCCCCCCCCGAACCCTCCGGCTTGGTGATTAGTTGCGGGGGAACCCAGGGTGTCCCTTCAAAACCCAGGAGGTGCCAGTGGCTGAGCTGGAGGGGGGGGCAGCTTGCTCCCCAGTGGACCCAGAAGTGGACCAGAAGTGCACTTTTGGGTCTGTTGCCAAGCATGCTGGAGAGCCCCCCATGCTCCTGTGGGACACTCCATCCACCGTACCATTGCAGCATTCACAAGCTGCCTGGTACCTAGAGGTATGTAGAAAAAAACATTTAAAGCTGTGTCTATGTCCAAATCACCAAATCTTTCCGAAGCTCTCTGACTTGATTTGGAGGGTTCTGGTTTGCTTTGGAGAGATTAAAGGGTCCTCTGATTCGATTCGGATTTGCAGATTCAGTCACCGAATCAGGCCAAATCTCCGCTGAATTGAATCAGGAACGAAAGCTTCACACAGCCTTACTAATTAGGTGTGGGGAAAAGTGAACCCCTATAGTCAACATAGCTATACTGTACCAGCAAAACTCATTTTATAGATGTGACTATGCTAAAAACAGGGTCTTTATTTACCTTAGCATTTGCTGTTCAAGAGGGTTGTACAGCTGTGGGAGGTAGTACTTTTGTCAAATGCTTGGGCTTTGCTGACATGTAGACAAACCGTTGGATGCATTCTTTGTTTGTGTTTGTAACATGGAATTTTAGGTTAGATGTGGACTTTTCTGCTGTTTCTGCCATGGTGCTATACAGTAGTAAGTACTGGGGACTGGCCACTTCAAAGGGATGACACATGAGAAGTACTGATGGGACAGGGAGCTGCTGCTGCTGCTGACATGAGGCACCATTATTCTCTTGACTGAGCTGTGATTGTTGCATTATTTTGGTTGATAACTTTCTTTTGTGTTAAAGACATATAGGCAGAGTTGAGTTAGGTATTAATATGGCTCCCACTGCCATAATATTCAGAGCACCTCATGATCTTTAACATTTTTATCCTCACAGCATCCCTGTAAGGTAAAGTATGGTTTTGTAGATGGAAATAAGGCACCGTGACTTAGGGCTAGATTTACAAAAGGATCAAGCGGCCGAATTCCAAAATTGAGATGCTCGCCTCAGCTTTTGCCTTATCCTGGAGGTGCCTAAGTCTTCAACCTCTCTAGGTACCCACGTTCTACTTCTGAGGGGGAATAACTAGTGTCTCAGTCTTGACAGTGCTGAGCAGCTTGATACCTGCCTTAGACTGGGACCCATACGTAACAGGGCCAGAAGAGATAATAGCTGTGTCTCTTTCCATCCATTAGTTCACCAATAAAACCATGTGGGAGACCTGAGTTCCAGTCCTTGCTCCCCTGCACAATATAGAATAGTGAATTATTGATAATACTTAACTGATAATACTTCAGCAGGGCAAGGACTCTCCCTTTCTAAATGAGTGCCATGCCTACTAGGCTAGAGAGCCATGCTTACTCTGTCCCTCTCTCTGAACCAATGACTATTTGAGTCCATAAACAATGATGTAGCTTCAGCAGGCGCAATGATGTAGCTGCAGCAGGAGAGAAGGAATTACACCTCCATCCTGGTTCATGGGTAGAGCAGGGAATTGAATCTAGCTAGTTTGTCTAGAGCTTGTGTTGAGGACCCTAAGAAATGGACAGTCTACCACTTCTCTTGGAAGTTTATTGTGGTGCTTAATCACTTTCACTGTTACAAAACAGTGCTTTATTTGTAATCTGATTATTTTTTAATCTGGCCTCATTTTTCAATTGCTGGTTCTTGTGATTCTCTTTATCATCTAATCACTTTAGATTTGGATTTTTGGTCCCAAGGTGAATTGGCAATGCTGGCAATTAAAACAAAACACCTTTCTATGTGCAAATATCAAACTGTTACAACAGATCTACTCTGAAATGTCACTAAGAGTTGTGTATAATGCCAGTACTCCTAGAAGTTCAGAACACTAAGTGGATTAAAATTTGTAATCATTATGCATAAATGCAAGTATCTTGCATCAGTTCATAGATTCATAGATGTTAGGGTCGGAAGGGACCTCAATAGATCATCGAGTCCGACCCCCTGCATAAGCAGGAAAGATTGCTGGGTCTAGATGACCCCAGCTAGATACTCATCTAACCTCCTCTTGAAGACTCCCAGGGTAGGGGAGAGCACCACCTCCCTTGGGAGCCCGTTCCAGACCCTGGCCACTCTAACTGTGAAGAAGTTCTTCCTAATGTCCAATCTAAATCTGCTCTCTGCTAGCTTGTGGCCATTATTTCTTGTAACCCCCGGGGGCGCCTTGGTGAATAAATACTCACCAATTCCCTTCTGTGCCCCCGTGATGAACTTATAGGCAGCCACAAGGTCGCCTCTCAACCTTCTCTTGCGGAGGCTGAAAAGGTCCAGTTTCTCTAGTCTCTCCTCGTAGGGCTTGGTCTGTAGGCCCTTAACCATATGAGTGGCCCTTCTCTGAACCCTCTCCAGGTTATCCGCATCCCTCTTGAAGTGCGGTGCCCCGAATTGCACGCAGTACTCCAACTGCGGTCTGACCAGCGCCCGATAGAGGGGAAGTATCACCTCCTTGGACCTATTCGTCATGCATCTGCTGATGCACGATAAAGTGCCTTTGGCTTTTTTGATGGCTTCGTCACACTGCCGACTCATGTTCATCTTGGAGTCCACTAGGACTCCAAGATCCCTTTCCACTTCCGTGCCACCCAGCAGGTCATTCCCTAGGCTGTAGGTGTGCTGGACATTTTTCCTCCCTAGGTGCAGCACTTTGCATTTCTCCTTGTTGAATTGCATTCTGTTGTTTTCTGCCCACTTGTCCAACCTGTCCAGATCTGCTTGCAGCTGTTCCCTGCCCTCCGGCATGTCCACATCTCCCCATAGCTTTGTGTCATCTGCAAACTTGGACAGAGTACATTTCACTCCCTCGTCCAAGTCACTGATGAAGACATTAAAGAGTATCGGTCCAAGGACCGAACCCTGTGGGACCCCACTTCCCACACCCTTCCAGGTCGAAACCGACCCATCCACCACGACTCTCTGGGTGCGGCCCTCCAGCCAATTCACCACCCACCGGACTGTGTAGTTATCCAAGTCACAGCCTCTTAACTTGTTCACCAGTATGGTGAACAATATTATTCATGAGTAGACTTACAAAAACACCTCCTCCTCATACCTGTATTTTTCATAATCTGTTAACATGGGCGACAGATGCCTCCCAAGTCTGGGAGCGGGCGCCAGATCACTGATGGGGGAGGGTCCCCCAGCCACTGATTGCTGATTGGCCAGGGGGGGATTCCCTAGCAGCTGATTGCCAAGCCAGAGGTGAAACCAGAAGTGCGCTTCCGCTGGCACTTCCAGTTTTGTGGCTGATGCTTCCAGAGGGTGCATTACCAATTTCAGGGGATTCATGTGCACCTGTGTACACCCCCTACATGTCTCCAATGTCTGTGTCCAAGGGAGATGGTCACCGGGAGAGAAGGAACCCTCCCCGTGGTAGGACAGGGGATGAGGGTGATCCAAGCCCACAAAGAAACCCTGAAACCAGGGCACATTTACCAATTTCAGGCTGGGAAGCACAGGACAAACCATGCCGAGCTGAGCCACCCGTGGGGTTTGTAAGCCATGCTTACTTCCAGTTGGAGCTGGCTCGGGCAGCTGATGTCATTGGAGAATGCTACCTGGCCAGAATAAAAGCCAGCACTGGCAGAGATGGAGGGAGAGTGGGGGAGATGGTTGACAAGGAAGGTGCTTGCCACGCCAAGTGCAGACAGTGCCAGCGTGCAGCCAAAGAGCCAGCACCAGGGAAGGTAGAGAGGTCCTCAACAGGAAGGAGGACCTGGAGCAGCATCGAGGGATGGCTCAAGCCCCAGTCAACAGGGGTTGTAAGGGAGGAGGGGCTGCTAGCCCACTCCCTTAGTTTTTCTTTCTTGTTTCTCCTTTTTTCATCTTTTTGTTCTTTGGGGTTTTTTTCTTCTTTTGCTTTGGCTGGGGCACAGAAAGCACTCCAGGAGATGGGAGTAGCCTCAGACTCATGGCGGTTGGCCACCTGGCCATGAAGAAACACTGGAAGGCCAGGGCAAACCAACTGCCCCAGGAGCACAGGTGACATGGAGAACTAGGACTGACGCAACCAGAAGGCAAGCCACACCAAGACCAACTGACTCATCCTGGAGGCTGGCATATGGAAGGGGCGTAGGGGAGGTGGAGCCCTATGGATACTCATCAAGAGGTGCGACCTACGTGGGAGAGTCCTCAGAAGGGGAACCCACCATTGAAGATTTGATCGAAGTCATGGCAGGAGAGTTTCTGGACTTTTCCCAGGGTGATCTAGGACCCCTCCAGAGGTCACAAGACCCCATGCAACACCCAACACCGGGCGCACATGCTAAGGCGGCACATGAGTGTATACTCGAGGCCAGGCAGGCACAGTCTGTTAACAAATTTGCAAAATTCCACATCTTGTTAGATTACGTCTTCAACTTGGAAGTTACTGCCACCTTGTGGCACTTTTATTGAATATGACTCTTGTTTTTATTCTGTGTATTGTTACATAAATTACTTTCTACATAGATGTAAAATGGTTTTTCAGAGACTGTAATGAGAGCAGACCCACACTTCAAGTTGTATAGAAACCGATGTAATAACTGTGACACTCCATGCACTGTCAGTAATGAAGATTCCGAACTATACACAAAACAAATTAAACTTTAAAACTCACTGCATTTCCAAGGGGGAACTCCCCCTTTAAAGTCTTCATATTTTCTGGAATCAAAAAGCAGAAAAGTTACAGATGTGTGAAGTCTTCTGTGAGCCAAATGTGTACTTAAGCAAGTAATCAGGAAGAAACTTCACTCTCATCAGGTTTGTATGCGGGCCTCATGATGAGCCTTAACCGAAAAAAAATTACAAGAAAGTATTTCACAAAGAGATTTTGCATACTCCCTTCAGTTCAGCGTCCTTGTCCCTAAATATCCCACCTTGCTTGACTTGCTGCATCTTTCTTTCTTCTTAGCAAATGTCAAAAGCAAATTTCATGTCAGAGTACTAGAGATCAGTGAATCTATGGTTAGCTTTGACTTTGATACTTGCTTTCTGCTGACTTTAAAGCTTTTATGACATTGTAAGATGCTGTACATTGTGTTCAAAACAGGAACAGATAAAAGCAGGCAGGTGTATCCTCTTCTGATGCATTAGAGGATGAAAATTACCCATCTGCAGCCTCTTTTTTGGTCTTCAGATTCAGCATCTGGTAGTCTGCTGTCAGTTTGTGATCTGTGTGTATGTGAGCCAGGAATAGAGAAGGAAAGCTGCACTAGTTGAGCTTATGCCTTTCAAACTAGAATTCTGTTAACTGGTGTAGCTTTAGTGGTTGCTGATTGGAGGGAAACTGCTATCAAAAACTATTTAATAAATTCCAGTAAAAAAATAAGTAAATATATAAGAGTATTAAATTCAGTTCATGAACTATTTATATTTCATACCTTTAATAACTTCCAGTTGAAACAATGCCGACATGGGAAGACACTAAGAATTCATTGGAAATTCAGTAAATAAAGGCAAGTACAATTTAAACACCATTTCATTGCAAGACCTAGATGAAAGAGAGTAGAAGAAAATGCCTGGAAGTTTGTTTTCTAAATGAACAGAGATTCCACTAACTGCATGTCCTACTTCAGGAGTGTCAAACTCATCTGGCTGGAAAAGTGGTGCAGGTCTGGTCTATGGGCTAGTCAAATAGTGCAGGGCCAGGTCTGCAGGCTGGATTAGGCCCACCCTCCTTGCCAGATCCAGTGCACGTATGCCTGGTTCAGCTGTCTCAGGACCCAGTAAGAAGAGGCCTGGCATCTGGGGCACCTGGCTGCTGCCACAAGAACAAGCCAAAATGCCTGCAGCCTCCGTATATCTTGCTCTGAGCCGCTCCCTCTGCCCCACCCCCACTTCCTCCCTGCCCCCTTTCCCCCCTGTGTTCCAAGACTGATTATCAGGTGGGGGGGGGGGGTTGTTTTTTGTTAGTTTTGCAGCAAGCTCCTCCCCCCCACAATAAAAAAATAAAAAAAAAAGCCAGAGCCCACCATTTTTTGCAGAGCCCACCCAAATTAGGTTTCCACAAAAATTGTGCAATTGCAAGTTTGGTGGGTCCCACCTATAGCTTAATCCAGGACTGACCTGTTCATACAACTTAAAAGGACTGATATTCAGGGCAGATGATGTTCTGGCCTAGAAAAGCATACAAATATCACAGAGCAGTCGGAGTGAATGAAAAGTTCAAAACTGCTTCAGTGGAGTGCACTGCCATTACAAAAGCTTATATTCAGAGTCTAGCAGTGGTGAAGTTGACCTGTGCCAGTTAAATGCTAGTGTGGTTAGCAGTAAAAATGCTTGAATTCCATCATGAGATAAGGTTTTATTATAGGAGGATTCAAAATGCTTGAACTCCATCTGCACTGGTACTTCTACCACTACTAAAACTAGCGTAGCCACTTCATAGCTGAATTAGTTGGACACAGGAACAAGCTTTTCTACCATGAAAAGGGTCTACATGAGTTCCGTCAGATCTGTCCCCAGAAACAAACTGGTGTATGATACAACTGCAACAGATATTGCCTTAGTTTGGGAATTATCAAGAAAATAATCATTAGTGTCAGCTTCTTGGATATCTTCTAGTCAATAAAATAGCTCATGGTGTAGTTTAAAAAAAAATAGGTACATTTCAAATACCAAACTAAAAAGTAAATTAGTTAGAAATGCGTGTCATGTAAGAGCCGGAACAATTGTAGTAAAAAGAATCAACGAAATCTGACCATAAGTAAAGGAATACTAAGTGTTTGGCAACTTTTTATAAAAATCATAGTCAAACTAATAAGGCAAACCACTTAAAATCAAACAAAGCAGTATGCTTGCTTGAATTATCAAACAAACTGTGTGTTGTTGGTTTTACCGTGGAGTTATGGTAGATTAGGCATTTAGATAGAGGCTGGTCATTAGAAAAACGTAGTTTTGCAAGGGAGAAGATAAGCCTGTGAGCAGTGAACATTATGGGGGTTGGGGATGATGATGACCACATGAGTTTAATCAATATTGAAATGCAAAGGCAAGGGCTAGAAATAAAAAAGGGAGACTGAAAGTTACATTCAGAGTTGGCAAAGAAGTGATCTGGGAATGGGAAAGTGTAGCAGGATTGGGGCCACAGGGGTGGCCATGATATCCTCTTGCAGCTTTGCATTCCCTGCCTGGTTCAGGCTCTAATGTAGCCCTCCCTTGTTCACTTGGCTTTGTTCTTATTAAGGATAGTACAAGGGAGACTGCTCATGGGCTGTCAGAGAGAGCCTAAGTCACTTCTAGGCTCCTCCCGGATCCCCTTCTCCTCAGCCTGCCCCTCAAACCTAACAGGGGCTTCTCAGCTTGCCTATACCCCTGCAGGGCACCTGTAGCCTTAATGGTAGATTTTATGGCTCCACTCATCCTTTACATCAGTCCCCAAACCTCACAGGTGTTACTGTAACATTATTCACTCTGTAAATGTCTTGGCCTTATTGGCCTTCTTCCTCTATGATCTTTGTGGGCCCACAGTACAGAACCTGGCTCCCTGCCTGCAGGTCCCTGACCCTCTCAGTCCCTGATGGTGGACCCCTTTGGATCTTTGGCCCCTCCTGGGTCCTAGTCCCAGTCTTGGGCCAGTTGGACTACCAGGCTTCCCCAGCCCTAGCACGCTGTGCCTAAAGCTCCTCTTGGGCTGTTAGCTTTCTAAGTAGACTTTGAGCCTGCTCCAGCAAAACACCTATGTCCTCTGGCAGATGTCCAAACTCTCTCTGGGTTTCAGGGCTATGCGAAGCTTTGGTCCCTGATTCATTTCAGTGGAGATTCAGCCTGATTCGGTGGCTGAATCTCCAAATCTGAATCAAATCAGGAGATCCTTTAGTCGCTCCAAATCAAATTGGAACCCTCCAAATTGATTTGGAAAGATTCAGAGATTCAGACATAGACACAAATTTAAATGTTTTTTCTACATACCTCTAGGTACTAGGCAGTTTGTGAATGCTGTGATGTTGGGGCAGATGGAGTGTCCCTCAGGAGCATGGGGGGCTCCCCAGCATGCTTAGCAGCAGACTCAAAAATGGACCAGAAGCACAGTCCACTTCGGGGTCTGCTGGGGAGCGTGCAGGCCCCCGACCCCCCTGGCTCAGCAACTGGTACCTGGGTCTACAGGGGTGCATCCGGGGTCCCCCTGCAGCCAATCACTGAGCCAGGGAGCCCCAGGGGAGCCCCTCTGCACTCTCCCCGGTGGACCCAGAAGTGGACCAAAAATACTTCTGGTCCACTGCTGGGTTCGCCGCTGAGCATGCGCCCCCCCTGGCAACTCCTGTGGAATGCTCCATCTGCCCAGTATTACACTGTTCATGAGCTGTGCCTAGTACTTTCAGGTATGTAGAAAAAACATTTAAAGCTGTGCCTATGGCCAAATCACTGATTCTCCAAATCAGCATTGAATCTTCAGATTTGGCTTCGGCCGAATCAAATCGGGGACAGTGATCCGAATAAACAAATTGGATAGATTCATAGATTCATAGATGTTAGGGTCGGAAGGGACCTCAATAGATCATCTAGTCCGACTCCCTACATAGGCAGGAAAGTGTGCTGGGTTCAGATGACCCCAGCCAGATGCCTATCTAACCTCCTCTTGAAGACCCCCAGGGTAGGGG
>NW_005841921.1:2782604-2785533 GCF_000455745.1 Alligator sinensis
GGAGGCTGAATAGATACAGTTTCTCTAGTCTCTCCTTGTAAGGCTTGGTCTGTAGGCCCTTAACCATACGAGTGGCCCTTCTCTGGACCCTCTCCAGGTTATCCGCATCCCTCTTGAAGTGCGGCGCCCAGAATTGCACGCAGTACTCCAACTGCGGTCTGACCAGCGCCCGATAGAGGGGAAGTATCACCTCCTTGGACCTATTCGTCATGCATCTGCTGATGCACGATAAAGTGCCATTGGCTTTTTTGATGGCTTCGTCACACTGCCGACTCATGTTCATCTTGGAGTCCACTAGGACTCCAAGATCCCTTTCCACTTCCGTGCCACCCAGCAGGTCATTCCCTAGGCTGTAGGTGTGCTGGACATTTTTCCTCCCTAGGTGCAGCACTTTGCATTTCTCCTTGTTGAACTGCATTCTGTTGTTTTCTGCCCACTTATCTAACCTGTCCAGGTCTGCTTGCAGCTGTTCCCTGCCCTCCGGCGTGTCCACTTCTCCCCATAGCTTTGTGTCATCTGCAAACTTGGACAGAGTACATTTCACTCCCTCGTCCAAGTCACTGATGAAGACATTAAAGAGTATCGGTCCAAGGACCGAGCCCTGCGGGACCCCACTGCCCACACCCTTCCAGGTTGAACCCGACCCATCCACCATGACTCTCTGGGTGCGACCCTCTAGCCAATTTGCCACCCACCGGACTGTGTAGTCATCCAAGTCACAGCCTCTTAACTTGTTCACCAGTATGGGGTGGGATACCGTATCGAAGGCCTTCCTGAAGTCTAAGTATACGACATCCACCCCTCCTCCTGTGTCCAGGTGTTTCGTAACCTGGTCATAAAAAGAGACTAGATTGGTCAGGCACGATCTGCCTGCCACGAACCCGTGCTGGTTTCCCCTCAGTATAATTTGTCCTGCCGGGATCTCGCAAATGTGAGCCTTGATAATTTTTTCAAAGACTTTGCCAAGGATGGAGGTGAGACTGACTGGCCTATAGTTGCCTGGGTCCTCCTTCCTCCCCTTCTTGAAAATGGGGACCACATTGGCCTTTTTCCAGTTGTCCGGGACTTGGCCCGGACGACTGGATCTTGGCCCGGACGACTTGGATCACTGTCCCTGATTCAGACCGAATCCGAATCTGAATCCAAATCGAATATAACCCGTTTTGCACACCTCTACTGGGCTTAACATAAAATAGGAACCCCTGCCTGCACAAACAGACCTTTTTTTCTGCCCCAGGCAGCTTTCTCCTGGTCCCAAACCTTCAGAGTCACTTACCCCTGCTACTCTATTGCCAGGCCCTTCTCTTCTCATGGCTCCCAAGGCTAGACTGTAGAACCAGCTAAGGTTTTGGGCTTGTATAGCTCCAGCCCTGCCCTCTGCTGATCAGGTGACTCCACAATTATCCCCCTTCCCACCTGTAAACTGTCTCTCTGACTGCTTGCACTCTTAAAGGAGCAGTTGCACCCTGGCACCCTGGTACAGACCAGTATGGGATATTGAGACTGGGGCAGCTATTCACTGCTGGGAGTGAAATTTGAGATCAAGTTTTATGTTGGGAATAAAAATGCATCTGGCTTGGTTTAAGCTTTGGAATAGGCCTGGAATATTTGCCAAAGAAAATATTTATCCTGTCCTTTGGCTTTATGAGCATGTTGTTTAGGATAATTAAAAACAATTGAATTGATGGCAAATGTTTATAAACGGTTAATTGCTGCACGAAAATTGTGTAGCTTCCATCCAAGTTCAATAGATTCCCATTTAAGTTTGTTTTCTAGAATACACTGAATATATTCACTAGGCAAATAATGAAACAGAAATTATTCTGTTCAAGATTTTGACACATGTTGAAGTCACAGTGGGTGTGTCTACATCAGATGCTTTACTGTGCAGAAGACTAGTTTACTGTGCAGTAAAGCACCACTGGTGATGTGTGCAGGTGCTTACTGCACAGTAAATTAATCTACTGCATGGTTAGTTTACAATCTGCAAATGCAGGTAGTAAATTAACTGCACAGTAGTTACTGCACAATAGAACACATGTAGACAGTGACCAGAGCCCTTTAGCCCAGACCCATGGTAATTTGCTCCTAGTCAGTCCCACCACCAAGCTTGTCCCAAGGGCATGGGGCTTACAGCTTCTCCAACCCCAGGGCTGTTTGCCTGCTCCCCCAGGTGACTGTTCGCCTGCTCCAGCCTGGCCTTTAAAATTGTGCTGTGACCCCACAGTCTGTGCCACCTGCTACCTGTCTCTGGCCATTGGGTCCTGCAGCAGTGACCCCATGCCAACCACAGAAGCCTCATGGACCCGGTGCTGGCCCCCAGGCCAGCCTCACCACCCGTCTTCTTGCCATACACCATACCCCTGTGCTTCAGGCACCTGCTGAGGTCCAACAGCACCCAGACTCACAGTTAGAGCCCCCAAGGGCCATTGAGGGAGCCACACTGGCATCCTCCCCAATGCCAAACACCACATCCCAGGGGCCCATCTGGTCCCAGGACAAGACCATAGATCTCAGGGCAATGCCCTGGTCCAGAGCTGGTTTACCCAAGGCAGGCGGTCCAATGCTTACATCTATGAGGCCCTGACAGGCTGCATGTGGGAGTGTGGGCATAACCCATTAGTTTGCCAGTGCTGCGTAAAGGTCAAGACCTTGTGGGCACACTGGGTCTGCATCACCAACCACAACCACTAGTTGGGGGCTATCTGCAGGACCAGCTCAACCACATCCTCACTCCCCAGGACCTTGGACAGAGCTGCACCATGTTCTCCAGCTTGGGCAGCCTGCTTGAGCCTCTGCTATGGCCTAGCAGTGGCAATGAGACTTCAGTGGGGGAGGGCCCCTCGGCTCCAGGAGCATGTCCTGAAACATTCCCCACCCCCAGCCTTATCCAGCAGCTTTAGGAGTCTGGGCCAGTGGCTGGCCGAAC
>NW_005841921.1:2785564-2802739 GCF_000455745.1 Alligator sinensis
AGCTCTGGGGGTGCAGCACTGCCCAGGACAGCCCATGAATGGCATCACTTGCCCTGAGGAGCTCCAGCTCCTCCCCAGAGGGGGCACTGCCTGGGCAGCCAGGTGCTGTGCCCCTGTACCCCAGGGTACTGGTGGAAACCGCACATCATCACTGCCAGTGGGATCAGACACGGGCGTCTGGGGATGTCTGCCATCCCCATCTGGTAAGCCCTGCCTCTGACCTCCAAGTTACTTACATCTGACATTGAAGAGAGAACCTTAGAGTGAAGCTTGTGTACTGGCCAGACATACCTTGACTATCTGAACCCTGGGACTGGTAGATATAGGATTGTTTGCATTATTCTTATCACTGTGTATCAATAACATTTGCCTATTAATGAATGGCGAGGTCATGGTCGGTCAGAAGGCTTGGGTCTGTCTGGAACAAGGTATCTGGGTCATAAATCCAGTGCCAACACTGAACACTATCATGGCCCTAGAGGTTACCTTCATGCTGCCAACTGCCCAGCCCTTGGCCATAGCCTCATCTGCCCCCTGGCAGCAATCCACCACCCAGCAGCAAGGCCCACAATGGGCTTGGGCTGAGGTGCAGTGATGCCTCCAGGGGCCCAGTCCCCTGCTAGCCAGGCCTCCAGCCTGGACTCTGCCCAGCTGCTTGCCCCAGCTCCATGTGGCCCTGGAGCAGGACCTACTTGCAGCAGGGCCTGCACTGTGTGTGGGCCCTGCTGGCCTGGCCTGCTGGCTGCATGAGGGGAAGCCAGCCACTCTGGCACAGCAGCAGCTGGCCTTGATTCTGGGTGAACTCTCCACCCACTGGCCTTATTGCAGCATATGCACCCATGGTGGTGTGACCAGAAGCCAGGGTGTTGGGTGCCTGTCCTCAGGCTCCATCCCCATGGCACCTTTACCCCACTTCTCCCTACCCTGGGAGGGCACACATCACTGTACATAGTCTGCACAGGGAAGAGGGTGCTTTATTAGTGGTGGGTGGAGGAGGTGTTGGAGGGGCTATATGAGTTGAGGAGGAGCATCATGGTTCAGGGGGGATGGGACCTTCTGGGGTGGGATGGAAGGGGGAAAGAGCTCTCTTGTTGTGGGGGAGGTGAGAATGGGGTTCTGTGATTATGGAGGGGAATAAAGTGCTTTTCTGAAAACTGTCCACAGTGAGCATGGTGCTGGGGGTGTATGGTGAAGTTGGTTTCATGGGAGACCATCCAGGTGGCCTACAATGGGAAGTGCAGGAGGAAGTGGTCCACCAGTGCCTCTCACACATGGGCCCTGGGCCCTGCTGACAGTTGTGTGGCTTGCCCAGAGCCTTGGTGGTGGGGCCCATTGCTGTCACTGCTACCATAACTGGTGCTCCCCTGGGCCTCCATGCCAGGTGTCCTCCATCTGCTGCACCTCCTCTGCCCAGGCCTCACAAAAGAGCTCCCCCTGGGCCTCATAGATGTTATGCAGCACACAGGCCGAGACAGTGACCCGGGGGATGTTGGCCTCCATGACCCTGAGGCTGATGGTGAGGCTGCACCAGTGACCCTTCAGGTAGCCAAAGGTACACTCCACCACTGGACAGGTCCAGCCCAGGTGCCTGTTGAATTGTGCCTGACAAGGTTCCCAGCTGGCCAGTGTAGGGCCACATGAGCCAGGGGAGGAGTTGGTAGGTGGTGTGCCAGATGAAGAGAAGTGGGACTGCCACTATGCCCAGCTGGAGATCTGGCAGCCCTGGTACATAAAGCCCGCTCTCTAAGGCTGGCAGGTTGGAGTTACAGAAGATGTGGGCATCGTGAGTGCTGCCTGCCTAGCTGGCACTCGCATTGGTGAAGGCACTGTGGTGGTTGATGATGGCCTGGAGCACTATGAAGTGGAAGCCTCAGTGGCTGTAGTAGGGGTGGTCACCAAGGGGCGGGCAGGTGATGGCGATGAGGGTCCTGTCCAAGGCTCCAATACATCAGGGGAAGCCCAGGGCATGAAACCGCGCCACCTCTAAGGGTTTGTTCACCCACAGCACAATGTACCCTAGTACTTCCTGGAGGGTACCAGACACCACCAGGACCAGCACCAGCTTTGCCCAGGCTGAAGAGGTGGCCGACATAGAGCAGGCTAGTGGGCGGGGCCAGCTTGAGCAGGATGATGGCCAGCCATGTATCCATGTGGAGGGGCCACCGCATGGTGATGCAGGCAGAACTGCTCCAGAAGCTCCTGGAAGGTGGCCTGGGTCATGCAAAAGAACTCCAGCCACTGCTTGTTGTCCCAAGTTTGCTGGACGATGTGGAGCCACCAGTCCTGGCAGGCAATGTGGGCCCACAGGCAGTGGGGCAGGAGCCCCTGGATGGCTCTGGTGGCAATGTCTAGGTGCACATTGTTGGTGTCCCTGCTGGGGTGCAGGCAGTAGCATGGGGTTTGGGCAGCAGCAGCATGGTAGGGGTCTGAGACACAATGGTGAGCCTGTCCACGTGCTGTGCCATGCAGGATGGCAGCCATGGCTGAGACTTCCCTGGGCCAGGCAGTGGTTACTGCGGCAGCAAAGCACAGCAAGCAGGGCAGCCAGCAGAAGTCCAGAGCACTGGTTGTCACTCCTGGTTTCTGGGGGTGGACTAGCCATCATGCAGTGGGTACAGGCTCTGGCAACAAAGTCACAGAGGGCTGTGTCAGCACACTGCAGTCTGCTCCAGGCCAGAAAGGCAGATGGCCAGGGATCAGCACACAGGGCTGGCTTTTAAAGAGGGCCTTAGCCGTAGGCAGCTGTGTCTGGAGTCTCCAGCTCCCCCTGGCTACTGCAGTGGGTCAGAGCAGGGCAGGAGGTGGCCTGGAGCAGGTGACTCCTTTAGGGCTCCTATACATGTGCAAGGATGCTGCTCCTCAGTGCTGTAAATCCATTTGAAGAGTGTAGAAATGAATGCTCTCCAGCAGCCTTTGGTGTCACATGCATCAGTGTCCCTGCACTGAAAAATGGTGGCAGGATACTTTAAACTAAAGCTCCTTCAATCAGCATTAGTTCAAAGCACCTCACCACCATTTTTCAACATGGGCATGCTGACACACAAGACACTCAGGTGCTTTTAATTAGCATAGGTGGTTAATTAAAATGCCCCCCCCCCCACCTCCCAGAGCACGTCTATAAATACCCTTAAGCAGCAAATCTGCTCCCAAATGGCTGCACATGTAGATACCTGCCCAGGGCTAATTTACTCCACTGTAAATTACTGTGGAGTAAACCCATATAGCACTTATTGCACGTGTAGGCGCACATTCTCCAGTACCAGTACTGAATTATCTACTAGGGACAGACATTATTTGGAAGTATTTTTAAGACCTTGTTTATACACAAAATTGAAAGATTAAATCAAAATGATACAGTTACAGTTAAATCATTGTAAAAAGTTGTGTGGATATGTCCTTTGCTTTAATTTAAATTGATTTGGAAGTAGTTTATGCCTAAACCAGGATTAAGATGCACAAAAGGATTTGTACTTTTTTTATTAAATAGGTACACATTTGTGGAAACTACGCTTAAGATGCAGTCTCCTTAGTTTTTGTATCACCTCAACTAAATAGGCTTTGGTAGAGTGACTGCTGAAGTGATACAAACTTGTAAAAACAAATGCAATTATGCTTCCAGAGAGCTTGAATAGCTTTAAAAAAAGTTTTTTTAATTATTCTCTTATGAGCATCTGTTTCTAAAACAATAAACTTTAAGTGGTCCTAAAAACAGTGTTAGCAGCTTTCTGTTCAGTCCCTCTTGCTGGAATAGATCTGTGAAGAGCAGAATTATTTGGCCACAAAGGAAGGGCTGACAGGAACTGACACTGAGCACTCGCGGTTTTTTTTCTAGCATACACAGTAACTGAAGATCTGTTGAGAAATTTCGAAGTGTTTCTGCCCTGATACAGTGGTACAACAGGATGATCTCTCAGTGCCAGTTAAGAGTGGTGCGTGAAACCTGTTGTGTGACCCAAAGCAGCAGCTAAGGTATTTTTTCTTTCTTTCTTTTTGTTGTTGTTGTCATTTTGAAGCAGTGCCAGTCTTTTTGCTGTGTATCTAGTATACTGGAATGTAGCTTCTGCTTCTGCTTCCTTTTCGCTTCAGGCAGCAGAAATTGACTGTGCAGCATCAGGGCAAAGAGCTAGTTGATTTAATATTTAATATAGGGATTATTGTTTAATTAATAATGCCTACTCCATTACATCCTTACCTTTACTTTGCTGTTTTCAGTAGTCCCATACTGTGTTTGGAAACTAAGTTTGCTACATGACAATATGCTTGACTATCTGATTTGTCTGACCAGGGCATCAAGTCTCACATTGACAACATATCATGTCATGTTCAGATATAAAATAACGCACGTTTTCATACAATTTGAAGCCTATATTTTCTATGTCCTTTGGACACAGTAATTTTGAATTACTGTTAAGTATTGCATTTTGGTAGGGATGTGCATTGTTATCTAACAGCTTTACATGGATTTTGAAATTTAGTTTTTTGAGTTTTCCAGGTACTTTATTGCCTCTTTTAAATAGGTTAATGACAATAAGAGTCCAGTGACCCTTCCTTCCTTAGTCTTTGTTATGACTTTTAATTTTTAAACAAATTTGTCTACCATCTACATTTTGAATTGTAACAATTTTGAAAGGCTATTACCAAACAATTTTTGAATGTGTGACAACTTAACCTTGAATCACAATGTTTTTCCCTAATAGAAAAGTTTGCATTTTCTCTGAATATTTAAAAAAAAAATCTTTTGCTTTCAGATGTATGGAATTTTGAGTCCAAACAATTTGTTACTGCAAAGGCTGGTCATAAGGAGAGGCCAAAAGTAGGCTTTATGATGAAAGCTGGTTAAAACTTTTCAGGAAAAAACAGTATCCTCTCCACAATAAGCCTAATTTGTCATACCGTAGTGGTAATCTATGCCATTTTAAAGACTCAATGTATTTGTTTTATTGTATCAATATTTCAGCACGTGTGTGAAATTTCATGGAAATCTTGCCTTTGCTACAAAGGGAAATGCTGAGGGTAGCTCAGCTTGCTGGCTAGAGTCAGGGATCTTGTGGTCAGAAACTAGGGACAGGACACATGCCAGAGGTCCATAATCAGGAATTCCAAATCCAGAAGCAAGGATAAGAGATTGATCCCATATTCCAGGCTGAGATCATGTGTCCAAGGTCTACGGTTCAGAATCAAGCCAAAAAAGTCAGATGCTAGAGACCAAAAACTAGCAGAAAATCCAATGTTAGGAACTGGAGCCTGGCTGGAAGTAGTAACTGGGAATCATGAAGCAAGGGCTGGGAACCAGGAATTAGGATAGGGGCAGGAAAGAAAGGGAGAAAGTGTGTGCAGGTTAGGAGCTGCTTATGGACAGAAATCCCAGTATATTGTGCAGATCAGGTTCTAGGGCAGTTCCTTCAATGAGGAGCTGGAGCCAGTTAAGTGGGTTAGCTAAGGCCATCTTGGAACCCACCAGGAACTGCTTAGTAGGGCAGCGTGAAGCTTCGGGTGCTGATTCGATTCGGGGGAGATTTGGAGGCCGAATCTCTGAATTGAATCAGGAGACCAATTAAAAGGTCTGAATTGATTCAAAGCTCTCCAAATCCAATTGGAAAAGATTTGGAGAGCTTTGGTGATTCAAGCAGTCCCCACTGGCTACAGCAGAGAGCTGGACCTGGACTCCATGCTGGTAAGTAGGGGGCAGGGGAGGGGGGAAGAGTGGGGAGGAGCCATGGGGGGACCCCTGCCAGGCCCCATCCCCTGCCTGCTCCCCAGCCCCCCTGAGTGCCTCCAACCCCCGCCCACTCTCCCAGACCCCCCCCCCACATGGTTGCCTCACCCAGCCCCAGTTTATGGTTCTTTAAATAAAAGCACCCATTCACCAGCTGATGCCAGGTGGGGAGAGCAATCCCTGCTGCTCCCCAATGCACCACACCATGTGGGGAGCTCTTCCATGAGCCCCCAACCCCCACCCACTCTCCCAGCTGCCCCATGGATGCCCTGCCCACCCCAGCTCCTGGCCCTTAAAAAAAAAACAAGCCCCACACTCACTGGATGCTGCAGTGGCCTCAGGGCTTCTGGGGACTCATGGAAGAAACCCCCACATGGTGTGGGGCAGTGGGGGGACAGTGGGGATTGCCCTCCTGTTTGGCAGGAGCCGATGAGTTGGGGCTTTTTAAAATTTGTTTTAAAGGGCCAGTAGCTGGGGCAGGCAGGGCAGCCATGGGAGGGGCTGGGAGAGTGGGAGAGGTCAGGGGGCTCATGACAGAACCCCCCATGCAGTGTGGGGCAGCAGGGGGCAGTGGGAATCGCCCCCCCACCTAGCAGCAGCTGGTGAGTATAGCCTAGCTAATCATCCTCAATCTGTATTTTTCCTTGTTGAATTTCATCTGATTAACTGCAGACCATTTTTCAGTCTATCCACCCCGCTACCCCATCCAATTTAAAATGATGGCAAAGACTTCTTTCCCAAGCAGATAAGTGGGAGGGTAGGTGGTGGGTGGCAATGAGAAATACACGTAGATCCTAGTTATATGGGGAAGGGGAGGAGAAAAGAGGAATAAAGAGAGTACAGAAACACTGCTAGGGTGAGATTGAGACATAATCAGGGATCCAGGTTTCCTGTTTCCCACAGAAAAATGGGGAAAAACATGGAGTTTCCCTTTCAACCAAGAAAAATGTGGATTTTTCATTTTAACAGAGAAACATGCAGATTTTCCACTTTTGCAAAGAGCCTCTCTGCAGGCTGGCAAAGTTCCAAGTGTGCAAGGGACTGGTTGGGGGGAGTGGGAGAATGGTGGTCAGGTAGGGAGTGCCAAGTTCATGTGCATGCTTAGACAGGCTCATGGCCACCAGACAGTCTGGAGAGCAGCTCCTGCAGGTAAGTCTGGTAGGAGCTGGGGGGGGGGGGGGGGGGGGAGGGGGGGGTTGAGCACCCCATAGAGAGGGAGGGAGAGAGTTGGGCAGGGCTAGGGCTGGGGGTGCTACCCAGTCCGGGCAGTGCATGGGGCTTGGGGCCTGGGACTGGAATGCGTGGCTGTAGGGCCCTGGTGGGGAGCAGGATGGAGCTGTGGCAGCTCATCCAAGAGGTGGGGGATAGGGCTGGTTCTCCACCGCTACATGCAGTCCTGGGGGGAGGGAGTATGGGCGGCATGTGTCTCCCAGATTTGTACATGGGGTGGGGGTGGACTGACCACTGTGTGTTTAGGTTTCCTACCCTGTTGCCCTCTCCATGTGACCTCCATAGCCCTGTGGGAGGGACCTGGTGTGGCAGGGCAGAGCGGAGCCAGGCAGGGAAGCTCCTTGCCACTGCAAGCCCCACACTGCCCTGGAGAGGTCCTTCCCACCCAACCAGCAGCAATGGGGGTGGCATTGAGAAGTTGTGCCCCTGGATGCTGCTGGGTGGGTAGGAGGCACTTCAGCATGGTGGCACAGAGCTCCCACTGGTGACAACAAGCTTCCCACCTAGCCCTGTTCTGCCCTGTCATGCCAGGTCCTACTCACTGGGCTGTGGAGACCCTGGGGGAAAGGCAGCAGGGCGGGGAGCCCAAACCTGCAGTGGACGGCCTACCCCCACCCCCTCCAAAGGTCTCTGCTTAGACCATGCAGCACATGGGGGAGGGGGAGCTGGGCTCCGTGCTCCACTCTGCCACAGAAGCTGCCACCTCCCATGGGCAGCAGCCAGGTTTGGGTGCTGCTGTGGAGGGTGGGGGGCTGCAGATATGGATTCCTAGCCCTGTAGCCCTGGCAGCTGGGGCCCCCTCTGGCAGGGCTGGAGGGAGTTGGGGGACTGTGGATAGGAAGTGAGGACTGGCAGGGCTGGGGGGCTATGACTTGGAAGTGAGGGGCCTGGACCTGCGTCCTGGTAAACAAAGGGAGGAGGGAGAGCTCTGATTTTCCATGATAAAAAGCCCAAAATCAAATGCCAAAATTTATAGATATTTAGAATATATTTTATTATGGTGATTGAGGCACTAGTAAGCTTCCAAACTGCTTTTAAATGGTAAATATATCAATAAAACATTGTGTTCAATTGATGCCTATCTTTATAGTGGCATTTCATTTTAATCACAGATTTTGGGTTTTTTAATTAGAGAATTTGTGACTTTTTAAACAGAGGAAAACAGGATCTCTGGACATAATTATATGAGGAGAGAGCAGGGATAAGTGATGCACAGCTTTCCTGAACTAGTGGGGGAAGGGGAGAGGCAGCCTGTGAAAGGAATAGGAGAATTTAAAGAGCCCTACGGTGCACATTTGTTGTTCTGTTGTATTTGGCTGCTCGGAGTATACTCAGCCTCTTTTGGTTGAACATTATTTATTCTCAAAGCATATTGGTTTGTGTTTCAGTAAAGCAGCTGTAATTAAGTACTAGAAAGAGGAAATTCGGGTCTGATCAAAGGAGCTATATTTCCCCAATTTTTACGGGTGGGGCCAAATTCCCCCAGCAGACAGCCTCACCAGTTTCAATTGTGGTAAACTGGGGGCAATTTGCCCCATGCTGTGTGGTTTGACTCAATATTTTGTGGGTAGTCATAAAGCTGTTGTGATATAATACACAAATTCTAAAAGTAAGGGAATGTTAAGAAGCTGACATTTCTGAACTTGAAGAGGGAAGTGAGAGTTAATATTTCTGCTCTTGTCTGGGAGCAGCTGTTGGCACTCACATTTTTCAGACATAGAGAATCTTTGAGTAGAGTTTATTAAGGCATTTGTGACTTCATGACATTCTGACATTTCTACAAGTGAGTGGGAGGACATGTTGCCAGACAAGTAAGCCAATGTCAGTGTGCGGAGAGCTGTAAGATTAGATTTGGGACAACAAAGAATATCAAGAATCCACAGTTCAAGGAAAGATTCTCTAGGAGCTCAAGTCCTCAAGAATTATTACATTTCTCTGCAGCATATGGATGGATGTAGTTAAAGCTCTTAAGTAAAGTTAGCATCTCTTGGAGAGGCTTACATTTAAGATCTGCACTTGACGGACAATCTTCTCTCTCTGTAGCAAGACAAGAGTATTGTAGCCAGCTTTTTTTGGTGGTGTCTTTTCTTGGACTACTGTACAGGTACCTGACATCTCACCAAAACTGGTAAGCGGTCCTCTGCCCAAAATAATTGCCCGCCCCTACTTTATGCGGTAGACTCATTCCTGAAAAACTATGCATAACTCAGATTTGCATAGGGGGAACCCACTTTACAAGGTAGCAACTAGGGATAGGTTCAAAGATCTTGACTGCATTGGAAGCAGGTAATTTTGCTGGGGCCAGGGAGGCTTCCTGGAGTGGACTGGGCTGGGCTGTGCTCAGGGTGGGTGATGGCTGTGCTAGGGTGGGGCGAGGGCTGCAGACACCCCACAATTTGCCAGAGACCCCCCTTAGCCCCCCACCCAGTGCTGCTGCTGCCCGCCCAAAGTGAAGTCTGGTCCAGCCCCCCTCCCCCCACCAGGAAGAGGCCAGCCCTAGGGGTTGGGGTGAGTGGGACCTTGATCTGCCCCCCTGCTGATGGTGAGGGAGAGAGTAGGGCTGGGGCTGGGACAGAGGTAGGTGCTGCACAGCTGGGGCAGGGCGCGGGACGAGGGGTGTGGCTCCTACTACTATGGGTTGTCACTGTGGGCTGGGGCCATGGGTTGCACTGCGCTCCTCCTGGTAGGGGGGTTGGGCCATGCTGCACTTGGGGTGGGCAGCAGCAGCACTGGGAGAGAGGGTCAGGAGGGCTATGGCAAATTTTGGAGAGGCTGCAGCCCCGCCCCCCACCATAGCCTCCCTCCCAGAGCCCCGAGTGCAGCCCAGACCAGCCTCTACTGGGAAGAGTCTGGCATGGCCCCTGGACCCAGCCCACAGTGGCAGTCCATAGCAGCAGGAGTTGTAGCCCTGTCCCGTGCCCAACAGCTGGGGTGGGCAGTTGTGGCACTGAGCAGAGGCTACAGAGGAGCTGAAGCCACCCCAAAATTCACTGTAGCCCCCCTGGTCCCCCTCCCAGCACTGCCTCTGCCAGCTCCAAGTGCAGTGCACCCAACCCCTGCTGGGAAGAGCCCAGTTCCAGGGGCTTGGGTGAGTGAGGCCTTGATCTACCCCTTTGCTGGTAGTGAAGGAGGGACTGGGGCTGGGGCCTGGCCATGGCCCTTTCCCCTCCCTCCACAGACTTACATGCTGCTGATCACATAAGAGTGAATTTACTTTGCATATAATGAATTTTGGGTATAAAAAGGGTCATCGCATAAGAGCAAAGTCACATATAAACAACACGCATAAAGCAAGGGAAACCTGTGTTTGGATTGTTGAGGGACAGGGTGGGACACACGTGACGGTTGAAAAGTGCCTCTGGTTAGGAAGTGGTTCCAATGGTGTGAAGCACTGTGACTGGCATCAGGCAGTAAGACTTGGTACCCAGTCCAGCATTCCTTGCAGTGAGCAAGTGGGGATGGGGGGCAGAGAGGGAAATAATATTTGCACCTATGCTTTGGAGGTCCCATAGTGTCAAAGTATTCATGTGACAGAGGCACTTGGGGCTGTAGGCATGTCACAGAAAAGGGTTCTGCTCATACATTTTACCCATTCAGAGCATTTGGGCCATGTGAAGGTTCCTTTCTTTAAGGACATCAGAGATTTTTCTCTCCCTTTAGCTGCTAACCCCCGACAGAAATAGCAGTAGGGGCTTCCCAATGGTTAGTCATTGGGAAACTGAAACCGAATGACTGAAGTCACTGAAAACAACCTCAAGAGGTAATCTAGGGGACCCTCTTTCTCACAGAGTTTGTCATAGGAAATGTATAAATTGTTATTGCCTTTTTGTAGTGGCAGCTGTTAAAAAAGTGAATATTGCTGAGCAGTTGCTAAAATATGTTTGAGAGTTGAAAAACCTAATCTCTTTAAAAGGGCAAAGATGTGGATGATTACAGCTGAAAAATGCACATATATCCAGGGGGTACAGTATTGGCAAAGGGAACATAAAAGGTTGTAAACTTCTTTTACCCATCATGCTGTTTGACAAAACATAGCTCTCACACATTTTTCTCAGAGCTCAAAAATATCAATGTTCTAAATACTATAATAGTAACAGATCAAATTATTTTCTCCCAAAGCTCCCTGCTCTGGCTATTAGGCTGCAAGACAGATGTTGTTCAAGATGAAGCATTATATTTCATTTTCCAGAAAACAACATCACTATAAAACCTGATCCTCCCTCTTGCCCAGTCTTCCCTCACTCCACACCCTTAAGTATGTCTGTTTACTTGAACACTGGAATCCAGACTGAGGTGGAAGGTCTCACAATTCATAAAGGTGCCATGCCTAGTGGGTGGAGCTTGAAGTGAGGATCAGTGGTGTTTCAGGGATGAACCATGTGTTGGGAGCAACCAAGGGCAACCCAAATTCCAAATGGAGGGGTGGAGGCCAAAACCCAGTGTCTGAATTTGAACTGGAGGTCTAACCAGGGATCAGTCAAGGTCAAGTCTGAGAGCCAGGGGAGTTACTGGAACAGGAGCTGTGTAAGGACTAGAGATCAGAAGGTTGTGCAGGCAGGCTTAAGTGCTAGGGAGTGTCCTTAAAGCAGACCTGGAACAAATTTCAGTGAAGTGGGTAGGTCTGGCACTGGTTGGTGTATTAGATTCAGTTTCTCTGGCTGCAGGGCAGAAGTGTATGTAGTCTTGTCCCTGCAGGGTATGGATCAGCTGGACCTGGTTAGTTCATTGGGTTCAATTGACTTAGCTTAGTCCTGGAAGAAGTAGGGTTGCCAACTGTCCATAAACTTATGGATAGTCTGTCAAGAAAAAGGCTCAAAACATCCATAAAGTCTGAAAAAAATGTTAGTAAAAACCTAAGAAACCATGAGCTTGATTAAAGATCCATTATCAGAATGAGGTTGGATCTGTTACTGGACTGAGACAGAGAAGAGCAGTACTACGTTGTGTGTGAGTGGGAGTGCAGCTGAGCACCCTGCAGGGAGCTCTCTGCCAGGGCTTTGTGGCCCATGGGATTCTCTGTATCCCCCTTGCCTACTCCTTCAACCACATGCTGCTGCTGCATCCTGTCAGCCATTACTTGCCTGTAATGGCTACTTGCATCAAAGGGCTCTGCTGCCCTAGGCAGCCTGAGGTAACAAGCAGGACAGGGAAGGGGACAGCATGGATAAGACAGAGCTGTGCAGCCAGGAGGTGGGGGGGAAGAGGTGATCGGTGGTAGTCCATGGGAGGATGGGGAAAACAGGGCCTGTTGAGATAAGATGGTGGGGTTGGGCTGGGGTGGGGTGCAGTTGCAAGTCTAAGTGTGGGGAGATAAGTAGGGGACTCCTGGGGTGGGAGCAGCATTGTGTAAAGCCATTGCTGCGATCAAGTAAGCTTTTTTGTCAACTCACCATCACTTGCATTAGTGTCATGTTTTTAAAAATGCATCTGGGAAAATAATAAGTGATAATCTTAAAAGTGCAGATCAGTCTATTGCTAAGAAAGCAAAAGTAAAAAAAAAACTACATACATTCCAGTCTACTTGGACTACAGATAGTGAATTCAAAGACTGGATGTGTGAAGACAAGGAAAGCAAGCACAATACTAAATACAGCTGACGTAGAATTCCTACAGTTGAACCTTGTCTGCCTATGTCCTTAGACCAACATAGCTACAACCTACACCCCTACAGTTGAATCTAGCACTTGTTACTGCCAGCCAGGGGCTGACAGAAGGGTTACACTTACATTATATAAAACATATCAGTAAAAAAAGCTTAATTGTCAGTAAAAAGCTTGCAGATTGTCAGTAAAAAAAATATTCTTGAGCTGGCCACCCTGGATAGAAGGGGGAATGATAACTTACAAGCAAGTAAATCAGCATCTTAATCCACATAACACCTGCACAAAGAACACTGAATACTTTTGGGGTTCTTCACAGATACAGCAGCATACCAGAGTCCATGAACATCAGTCTAGCTCTCCAACATGAAAAAAGGATTTTTTTTTCTACTGTTGTTGTTACCTCCCAGAATATTTTCAGGTTTAGTGTTATTAAAGGTGTTCTGCATTGGAGTCATAATTGGAGTCACATTGGAGCAGTGTTGCTATAGCTATGCTGTAGCTAGTTTAAGCCTAACTTGCTAATGACTACAAAACCAGCAGTCATACCTCTGAATTACAAAGGATGTGAGAGTCACTTTTAATCATATCTCGTGTTGCATCGCTTTCCTTTAAAAGGCCAAATTATTCATCTATTTGGAATTTGTACCATGTCAGGGTCTCGAGGACTTCACGCTGCCCGTAGGATGCCCTCCCTTTTATTTCTTCTGCCATGCCTTGATGTTTCTTATGGTTCTAAAAGGGAGGCTGCCCTTGGGCCTTCACATGGCCACAGCTCAGCTAAACCCCTGCTAGGGTTCCCCAGCACCCTACTGGATCTCAGTATTCCTCAGGCCCCTTGCTGGGTCCCGCTCTATAGCTGTGCCATCGCAGGGAACCTCAAGCCTTAAGGGCTAATTGTGTGGCTCTAATCTTCCCCTACACCATGCCCCAAGTCTTGCAGGTATTATTGTAATGTTGTTCTCTTGTTGGAGCTTTGGCTTCCTCAGTCTCCACCCCTTTACTCTTAGCTAGGCCTTCTAGCCTAGGCCCGCTGTATCAGACCTGGCTTTGAGGCACTAGCTCTGGTCTAGCCCTCCCAGGCACTGTGCCCCTGACCCCTGTCTGCCTGGCCTCTGTCTGGCTGCACCCCTCTTGAGCACCAGGTCCCTGGCTCCTCTCTGGCTCTGTGGCCTCACTCTATACCAGCTCTGGACTCTAGTTACTTGAGCCGAGCCTGGCAGGGCTCAAAACAATTGCATGCCCCTTGGGCAGCATTCCCTCTAAGTTGGCGTGCTTGGCAGTGTGGCATGAGTGAGCCTATGTGGCTGCGCATACCGTGCAGCTTAGAGGGAAAGCCACCCCTAGGCACTAATCGGACCTCCATATATCTCCCCTACAATCCCAACCCAAACCACTGGTATACCTATAACATAAACCTAAGTCCCTGGGCTATTAGAGAAACACAAAGCAGAAACAGCCTTCTGCCCCTTTAAGAAGGAAAGCTATCTTTATCTCCCATATATATGCTGCCGTATCTTCTAGCCCTGGGCTCCTTGTGAGCTCCCCGAGCCTCACTGTTCCCATGGACAGCATAGCAGTTGGCCCGCTACCAGTTCCCTGGTAGCTCTTCTGGGCAGAAGCTCCTTTTCTTGCAGCTGCTAGGGAAATACTAGCTTGCCAGCTCAAACTCTGGGCTTAAATCTTCCCAGGGCTCTGCCCCACTCCCATCAGCAGTTTTCCTGGGTTGCCTGCAAGTGCCAATTGGCCTAATTGACCTGTTGGCCCTGCAGCTACTACACCCTACCTAGCCTGCAGTCCTCCTTCACTGGGCTGCTTCTTCTCTTAAAGGAACGGGGAGCCTCAGGCTCTCTGCTGTAGACTTGCATACTAATACAGTATAGTAACATACAGATATTAATATCTGCAGCAGATGAGATGGAAATTGGGGAGTGGAAATGGGGAGTACCAGATGGAGCAAGGGAATTTCTACCCTTAACTAAATCAAGAATTGATGTCCCAATCCTACACTGTGAGGCTTGCTCTTTGTGAAGGAAAGGAAAATAAAAGTCAGACAGTATGTATATAATTTGTATATAGAAAATGACAAAGGCACTTCTTTTGCACTGTGAAGCATATCCATGGAAAACTGTGTGTGTGTCTGCGTGAGAAAAACTGTGGTTTGACCTTATATGGCAAATCTGGCTTTCATTCTATGTGACAGTTCCCTTGTCCCTGGGCACACTAGAACGGGAAAGTAGAGTCTCTTAGCTTGCATGTTTCCATGAGAATAACTTCTTTGCCCTTTGTGGAAACATTTGAGACATGTGATTTATTGTGAAGATTGAGCAGAGTAACCAGCTGAGCCCCGTTCAGCAGCAGGAGTCTGCAAAAAGTCCCCCTTTGTATTTATGCTGTTACTATAAAGTAATTGGAGGCTATCACACTTGGTTTACCACCAGTTATGGGTAACAGGGTAATACCCTGCCCCAGGAAGGGGGTAGTCAGAGCCAGTAGGAGGAGCTGAGGGGTGGAACCAGTCACAGAGCCAGGAAACAAGGAAGGTCAGGAAGCAGGAAGGCAGAATCCAAGATGGTAATGTGGAGCATGCTGGCATGAGAGTGTGGGGGAAGAACAAAGGGAGGTGTTGGAGCAACAGAAAGCCAACTTTTAAAACTATATGCAGCAATTCAGATGCAAGGAGAGACAGGCTAAGAAGCTGTAGAGACCAGAACAGAAGCGAAACCTTTACTGATGACATTCACTGCTCTGAAGCAACATGTCTCTGGGAGCTTTTGCCTGCATTTATTATGAGACGTCTGCATTGGTTACATATGACAAATGGTGTGAAAGGCATATAGCCACTCTTTCTCTGAACTTCCTTCCTTTTGCCAGGTTAGGTCAGCTCACAACTTACAGGACAGTTACCTGGGTAGGATGCCATAGCATGTTTCCCCCAGGGAAAATTTTGGCTCTTTCTGCTTCTGTATCTGATATTCTCAGAAACAACTGGAGATTGCCTCTGAGTACATCTAATGTTCTTTCCCAAGATGTTGTAATTCACTTGTTTTTGCAGTAATTGTAGCCAGCTGATGTAAGGGGATGGAATGTATCTAGAGATCGGAAGGAGGTGTAAGAAAGACTGGATGATTTCAGTTCTGATATGAGCTCTTAACTTCTCTGTTTTATTCTCCCATCCATAAAATGGATCTCATACAGCCCTATTATAGGGGTGTGAAGTCTTAATACAATGGTAGTAAAATGCTTTATGGTGTTTCACTTAACTCAGTGTAGATAATTACCCCTTCAGAGGGCTCATGGGCATCAGCAATAACACTGAAAGCAACCACAGCTCTCTATCTGTTACATATTGTCCTGAGCAGCAGCTTCAATTTTCATAGTTTGGTTCCCTCTGACTTCATTACCTATGAAACCCATTGCTTCCTTGAAGGAGTTGCCTTCTGACTGTCAGATCCTGTTTTTAATGTTTCTGAAATGTTTCTAGTAAAACTACAACACACAGACAGGTGTTATTAGAGGCTTCTCTTGAGATTCAGGGCCAAGCTCAAAGCCATGACTGCAAGAAGTCTAAGTAGGTATAGCGTGAGTAACCCAGAGCTGTTGTGGCTGCACCTTTTTTTGATCCCTCTCTGCTTTTCATGTCCATCAGTCCCATTTTTATACCATTTAACAGTCATAATTATCAGCAATCCCTCACAGCCAAGGACGATTGTCTTCCATGATTGTCTCCATGGGTCTGAAGATGGAGGACAAAGCTAATCTGGGTTTCACAGGTTCTATTGCAACTCAGGCATGTTTCCATGTGGGGTGACTGGGTCCAGATTCTTGATTTGGTCCATGACACGCTGTTTCTGCTGCTCCTGCTTTTCCATCTCCTGTTGTCGTTTCATAGTTGGTGAAAATTTGAGCCGGGGCTTTTTGCCTCAGTGCACGTGCTCAGACATGCACTTTGTTTTGGAACAAATTGTGCCACTTGGGGCAAAATAGCCCTGCCTGGCTCCTCCCGGATCTGCAGCCAGGGGGATCTAGAGCACCTGTGCTGTCCGCAGCAGTATAAAAAGCTGCCCTGTCCTAGCCCTATCCGTACAAAAAGCTGCCCTGGCAAGCAGGTCAGGGCTACTTGCTCTCAGGAGCTTCTGGGGCCTGGCTATCTGGGGATACTACCCCTTGTGCCAGCTGGACTGCTGCAGCAGCATCCCAAATCCATTTTTAAAAATACCCCAAAATCCATGTTCTTCCACAATTAAAGCAAAAGACCACTCTATACACACACACACACACACACACACACACATACATCTAGAGAAAGAGAGAGAGACAGCAATCAGTTAGGCAATGCTTTATTGGTATATTTACAATGTTAAAGCAATGTGGAAGCCTACCAGTGTCTCTATCATCATGATAAAATAAATTCTAAATACCTATATGTCTTGATGTGTACTTTTGATTTTCTTCGCACATGATGGGTCTGTGATGGGGGATGTGGTGTTTGCAGGAAGGGGGTGGGAAGGGGTGTGGGGTTAGACGGGTGTGTGTGTGTGTGTGGAGGGAGGTGGGTGGGTTGGTGGGTGGGTAGGTGTGGGAAGATTGCTGAGGGGACTGTGGATGTAGGGGACCTTGTGGGGGGGG
>NW_005841921.1:2803057-2803419 GCF_000455745.1 Alligator sinensis
CACCCCCATGGTCCCCTCCCCCCTCCTTCAGCCCTCCCAACCCCTTACTCACCAGCACTGGAGCCCTGGTGCTGAACATACGGCCTGGCCGCCCACACTTTTCAGCACCAGGGTGAGGGGCCAACCATGGAGACACTCTTGCAGCCAGAGCATCTCCCTGGAGGACCCAGCCTCTGGTTACCTCAGGGCATGGTCCGGGACCGTGCCCTGACCCACTTTTTTTGCTTCATTTTTTTTAGATCGCTGGATATCCAGGGGTCTAATTTTCTCCCTGTGCTGCAAACTTGCAGCACGGGGAACATTTTTTCATTCCCGCATGTGCCTCTTGCCCTGCCTCAAAGGGGTTTGAGGCAGGGAAAGGG
>NW_005841921.1:2803430-2841670 GCF_000455745.1 Alligator sinensis
GCATGTTTGCACTCATCTGGATGCACCCATGGGTGATTTGAAGAATTCTGCTATGCTGCAAGGTCCAGACATAATGCTGGTTTCACTGAGACTGGCTAGGGGACAGTAGTGCCCCCAGGAAAAAGATCTGGTTGGAGCCCCAAGAACACCCAAAAGAATAGTTGGGGACAAGGCTTGGGGTTAGGTCAGCATAAGGTTTGTCACAATCATGTGTCTTATTTTTGTGATTCCTTTTTAAAGCCCAGTTTCTGGAGTCATGACATTGCACGGAAACATCTTTCTTAAATTATATACCGGCAGATATTTCCATTAAAAAAATTAAAAAATAATGGTCCAGACATAAGGACATATGGTCCAGAACATATGGACATATAAGAACATATGGTCCAGACCATAACGGCTAATGGTTCAGACACAAGGACTCAAAATCACAATCTTGAAAGACCATGAAATATAAAATTAAATGTTAGTTATGTATGTCCCTTCCAGTCTGCGTATCCACAAACATGAAAGCTAAAAAAAAAAAAAAAAGGAAGAGAGAGGTTTTTTTTTTTTTTTCTTCATATTTGGGCATGTGCAGACCAGAAGGGACATAAATAGCCAACATCAACATTTAATTTTGTAATTCATGGCCTTTAAGGATTGTGATGTTTGAGTGCTTATATCTGGCAGTTACTGAGAGTAGTATGGTAACATTTCATAACTATGTCATTGGAACATTAGTTAATTTTTTTTATGGACATACCTGCCATTATATAATTTCCTAAGATATGGCATTGCTGGGACAGGTGCCCAGGATTTGCCCTTCTGGGTTTTATTTGTAGCATAGCCACTGACTGAAATTATGGGAAAAAATAATTTTCTCACTGAGCCGATCTCTTCATCTCTTTGAAGATTTAATATGTGCTTCCAAAGAGTTCTGGATGTCTAGGAAATGCTTCATAATCCACACTAAGAAAATGTAAAAAAAAGCCTGAGGTGGAAGCAAATGGAGGGGCTACTTTCTTGGTAGTGGGATGAGGAAAAAAGCAATATTGACATGCCCTTGTATTATTTAATCCCTTACTCACATTATGCACCTCTGGTCTCTTCTTATTCTGTTCATTCTTTTTGTTTTCCTTCAGAATTCATTTGTGCCTTCCCCATGAGACAGGCCTCCACTGTGCCAAAACTATTAAGTCTAGAACCTCTACAGACTAGAGAGGTTCCTCATAGCCACTGTACGTCGGAGCAGCTCTTTTCTCCAATGGACGTCTTCAAGATCAATATCATCTTCAAGATCAAGCCTGCAAATCTGTTCTTGTGGCTTTTGGTGCTTCTCCCTGATGTTTTGGCTTCTGCCACTGATAAAATGGCAGAAGGAAGGGCTGTAGAGCTAATGAAGCAAGCCCGTTTAATCGATGGGTATATAATGTGTCTTATTTTCAAATAGGTCCAAGCAACTTAAGATTGTTAGTAATCCTAAATCAGTGATCTAAACACAAGGTATCCTTAAATATTGAATATACCATATTTACACAAATATAAGATGAATCACCCAATAATTACATTCTATATGCAGAAAACTTATACATTTGTTATATTTTTTTCAGGTATAGAATTTAATTAATTAGAGGGGGTTTTGGGTGAACAGTTTGGGGCCCCATTTGGTGATGTTTGCCAGACATTTAAGGCTGGTGAAGAAACAGGAATAATTGAAAATGGGAAAGAAAGGCACAGTTCAGCTATGGAAGTGAAGAGGAAACAAAAATGTATGCAATTTAGTGGCTCACCATGACTTCAAAAAGAGTTAGCAGTGAGGGGAAGTGTGGTTAATGGACACTATTATTTATTTTATTCAAATGAGCTATGTTAATCTATCTTTGTGATGGGTTCCCATTAACATCTCATTTTTTTGGCTAAGATCAAATGTAGCACAATTGTGTCCTGCATGTCACTATTTGTAATCGTGTGTGCGCCTAGAAGCCAACTCCCTACTTGAATGTGGCACTGTTGTATGGGGTTTATTGTATATTCTTTTCTGTATAAGCAACGTGTTTTCCCCCCTCTCCTCCTTGCCACTGCTTTTCCCCCTTCTGACCCTCTGACACCCAAGCTTAGCTGGCTGCATGTTCCATATGTAACTTAGTTGTGTTGACACCCCTACCCCCACCCTCTACTATGCAGCCCTTTGCTTAGGTCTTCTGTATCTCCTTATGCCTTGAGCTTTGCCATCTTGGACTTTAACATTTTTGGCACCAAGCAGAGGATGTTAGAGCTGACTCTGGCTCTCCTAGTGCTGGCTTGGTATTTCAATACCTCCAGGCCTGGTGCCAGTTCCCTGAAGAAGGAACATCTATACATTTTTTTTAAGGACCACACACATGTATGCTAGGGCTGTGTGAAGCTTTGGTCCCTGATTCGATTCAGCGGAGATTCAGCCTGACTCAGTGGCCAAATCTCCAAGTCCAAAATGAATCAAAGGACCGTTTAATCTTTCTGAATTGAATTGGAACCCTCCAAATTGATTTGGAGAGATTTGGAAAGATTCAGCGATTCAGACATAGACACACCTTTAAATATTTTTTCTACATACCTCTAGGTAGCAGGCGGCTCATGAATGCTGCAATGCTGAGGTGCATGGATTGTCCCATGGGAGTGTGGGGGGGCTCCCCAGTGCATTTGGCAGCACTTCTGGTCCACTTCTGGGTCTACCAGAGAGCAGGCTGGAGGGACCCCCAGCACCCCCCCCGGCTCAGTGACTGGTGCCTCCTGGGTCAGGGGGGGCACCTGGGGTCCTCCCATAACTGATTGCCGAGGTGGGGCAGGGGAGCCACCAGCATGCTCCCTGGCGGACCTGGAAGTGGACCAGAAGTACTTCTGGTCCACTTTTGGGTTTGCTGCCAAGCACTTGGGGGGACCCCCATGCTTCTGTGGAACACTCCATTCACCCCAGCATTGCAGTGTTCACGAGCCGTGGTGGTACCTTGAAGTATGTGGAAAAAACATTTAAAGCCGTGTCTATGGCCGAATCGCTCATTCTCTGAATCAGCATCACATTTTCAGATTCGGATTCAGCCAAATCAAATCAGGGACAGTGATCCAAATCAACAAATCGAATCACTGTCCCTGATTCAGGCCGAATCTGAATCAAATAGGGCCCATTTCACACACCCTTAATGCACAGACACACTAAAAGGTTCACATCAGCATATTTACCCATTATGGGCCATGTGTTTTATAATCATGCTCAGTGTTGGCTGCATTTAATCAGCTAGGAAGTTGGTTTCCATTACTGAGCACATGCTGCTTTTGGCAACAGTTTCATGATAGACAGTGTATTTAATGAGATTCTCTTGTATGCAATTATAAGACAAGGGGCTTTTTTCCCCATGCCAATTGTGGGGGAAAAACCTCATCTTGTATTTGAGTAAATATGGTATCCTCTATGCAGTTAAGTAGATAGGGGGATCAAGCACAAGCTCCATACTTAGGGGGATTAATACTGGGTTCAAAAAGAGCTGAGGGATAATAATCAACTGTTTAAATAAAAGAGTCTAACATAATAGGGTCCAATACCAGGTATAGCAAGCATAATGCTTAAATGTTAAGTTGCAGTTTCATTTTTCACTTTTTTGTAAAGATCTCATTACACCTTTTATGTGCTGTAATAAGAAATGAAGAGTCACATCTGCTAGGACCTGAGCAGCAAAATGGCTTCTGATTTCAGGACTGGGCCTTCAAAACAGAGTTCTGTAAATTGTTTCGTGTTGGCAGCTGTCATTGATGAGTGCCCAGGTGACAGTATAATGTGTTTTTAAAGGCCAGAGGTATAAGCAGCACCTGATGCATTTTTATATCAATCTCAAGGGGTATTACTTCATATTTAAAGGGTATAATATATACACACTAATTTAGATTAACTTGATCAAGCTACATTAATTCAAGTATTCTCACATTTATTTATTTACCTTTCCATCATACAATCCCACCATCTTTTTCAGCTATGTTTTTAGCTAATATTTGCCAATGATTATAAAGCAGGCAACCTGACCTGAAAGGATGCCCATATAGCTATAAAGAACAATGTTTGTGTTCAGTCTGACCTGACTCAAAAATATAAAGAAAATCAGTCAAGTGAGCCTCTAAAATAGAATTTGCCTTCAATAGTCATGGCTGCTAATCTTAGATCCCACATCCCATCAGAAACAGTAGAAACGGAGCCAAGAGAAAGAAGTGGAGAGAGGGACAGGAGAGAAACTTAAGCACCAAGAATAGAAAGGGCAGGAACCTTCAGGGCAGCAGAAAAAAGATTCCCAGGAAAGATGTCTGTTTCAGAAAGCGAGGCTCTTTCCAAGCAAACACCATTGAAAGGATGTTGGCAGTTAACATAAGATTCACAGATACACAGAAGTTTAGGGCTGGAAGGGACCTTGTGAGATCATTGGGTCCAGCGCGCCCCCCCCCCAGGGCAGGAAAGATTAAAAGTAGATGAATAAATAAATAAACATTTGAGATAGGAAAGGACCGTCTTATTTGTATCTTCAATACTATTTATTCTACTTTTTAGGCACAACGACCTTGCACTGCAGCTGAGGATACAGTATCAAAACAAAATCAGTAGAATCAACTTAATGAACCTTACCACCACACACACAAACATTCAGAAGCTTCAATCTGGATATGTTGGAGCTCAGGTATGTGCTATCAATGCACATAGCTGATAGGAACCTCTTTGAATATGTTTGCCCTATATTTGTATTTGTATACTTGTTCTGTGGTTGGATTTGAGCAAAATTCATATCCGCACGCAGATTTTCACTAGGTCAGATGTTGAATGTGCCAGATGTTAAGGAAATCTGGAATTTGGGTTCAGCCCATTGTAAAGAAAAACAAAACCCCTATGGCTACAAATGTTTTTCCTACAATATTTGTGTTTATCAGACTTTTACATTTCTTTGTTTCAGAATCAGCTATTCTTGACCAAAGCAAAAATTCATTTTTTAATGTCAGCTGAATTAAAACTTGTTTAATTATTCTTTCCTGGAAGCTCTGTGGGAATGACTGAGAGTGATGACAGCTTGTAATCATTCTTGAAGATTGTGTTCTTGAATCAAAATAGGAAGTGTTTTTTAGAAATCTTGTGATGCAATCTCCACTAGATAGTGCACAAGGGAAACATGATTTTCATGTTTCTGATCTTTTTGCTCAACTGTAGTTCACGAACACAGAAGTTTTATGGTTTGGCAACAAAGGTTATCTGGTTTAATCTCTGTTCATGTCTTTCAGTTTTGGTCAGCATATGTTCTTTGTAGTGCTCAGAACAAGGATGCTGTGCGGCTTACTTTAGAACAGATTGATGTTATCAAGAGGATGTGTAGCGAATACGAAGAACTTGAATTTGTTACAACCTCCCAAGGTGATACTAGTTTTGTGATTAAAAAATGTTTCATTAAAGAGGTTGCATGAGGCAGTTCGTGAGTAGAAGCACATAGCAAATTGATAGTCATGGTAGTTTAATGGTAGTCTGCTGCTCAGTGATATAGCACTAACTCCTTGTCCGTCACTAACTTACTCTGGAAATGTCTCCCTTTTAAATTCCAGGTATTGTGGACAGTAAAAAGATAGCATGCTTGATTGGAATAGAGGGTGGTCATTCCATTGACAGCAGTCTGGCAATGCTGAGGGTGTATTATGACCTTGGTGTTCGGTACATGAGTTTAACACACACCTGCAATACTCCATGGTAACTGATGTGCATCTATTTCTGTAACTCTAGTTTTGTGATTTCTGACAGGGGAATTGAAGAAGGGTGACTTGGGGATAGGTCAGCTTGTTATGTGGTGGGTTGAAGATGAAGAATCTATCTGTCCTTCCACATCCTGCAACTTCTTTTAGGATCAGTCCACAGAATTGAGCAGTGTCAAGGATATTGTTACAATCTACCAAATGTTGCCACGGCCATATTTTAGGGAAACTATTTCTAGAAGTGTGAAGAGTCCACACTGATTCTGTTCTGAGTCTCATGAGTGGTATCATGTGTCCCACAGAAATTCAGTTATAGCACTTGGGCTCCCACCAGAAGGGAACTTTTGAGTGAAATGGTCAAATGGCTTGTGCAACAGATTGAGGACTACTCCTCTATTGATATATATACTTGTGACGTAGACAGATTACACTGAAAAACTAAGCCAATGTCTTTATCAGAGGCCACTGAAAAGCCTTTGACCAATAACATCAGGTGCTGGATGAAAACTGAAGATTTAAAAAACTAAAGGCTGAAAATCATATTTTTAATTCCCAAACCAGTCTCATGTACAGGTGAGAACAGTTAAATAGAGAGAGAAACTCTGGTCAATCTGACTCTTTCTATTTATCCATCTTAATTTTATCACATTGGCCTCTGATCATCTGTTTGGCTGATGATGCCAGACTCAGCTTTCTGTAGGGCCTCCTTAGGCAGCCATCCCTGTATCTTCCTACTTTGATATAGTCTTTGTAGGTGCATCTACATGTGTCCTTATGATGTCTTTGTTACTGCGCTGTCATTTAGTACTACCTTTTGGTAGGATAGCGCAGTAACAGCCTGTACTGCGCTGTGTGCACAGTGCATGGTCATGGTTATTTTTAACTGCTATGTTGCCATAGCAACGCACTATAATGAGGAATTGTGTTGCTATGGCAACATAGTTGTGGCCTCTTGGTTCTTGCCTGTGGATGCTACATTACGACAGCACATTGCTACAGCAATGTAGCATCACATGTAGACATGCCCTGTATCTTGTTATATTATACATGAGCAGCACTTCCTGGACTAGTCCTGAAGGCAACCGCTGTCATTCAAATGAATTTTACACACCCACTTTTACCAGGACATAAGAAATAAGTCAATCAAAGTATTCTTTACTATGCAATTAAAAAAAAATAACCCCTGTCCATGTTGTTCTGCAACTGCCTCAGCACTGTTCACCAGCCTTGATCAGATTGGCATCTTTAACTTGACTATGGGACTTCAGGGTGGTGTGTTTTCCCATATTAGTGTGAGATCTTTTCTGAATCTAACTTGCAAGAACAACAAGATTTTATCTACCTTTTTCTTTTTTTCTGAAGGTCAGAAACTTCATCAAAGCAGATTTATAGCTTTTATCCCCATATTGATGGTCTGAGCAAATTTGGCAAAGTAAGAATCTTTCTTGAATGGCAATCTAAACAAACTTTTACATCACTAACAGCTTTACAAATTCTGATTCTGTTTTTTGAAAAACAGCTTGTCTTAAAAGATGTAATAACTAGATCTTGGCCTTCTTACAGTCTGTACCATTTTTCCAGAAGGAGTTGAGGTCAGAGGAAATGTCAGAGGATATGTGAGAAGGCATGCTGAAATTTTGGAAATTGTGCTTGTAACGTTGAAAAAAAAAATTAAGGAGCAAATAGTCTCAGATTCTGTCAAAACGAATGAAAAATAATTTGGCAAATGAGTACAGGTCTGTTTTAGAATAAGATGCACAACAAGCAGGAAATTGTGATATCTTGTATTAACAGTAGCATATGGTGAAGTATACAGTGTTGTTGAGCTCTATTTATTATGTAGGGTAAGGTGTGGTTCCCCTTTGCCAATACTTGCACAGGTTGTCTCGACTAACCCAAGTAGTCATAGTTTTATAGAAATAAAAGCCAGAAGGGACCATTAGATTATCTAGTATGACCTCTTTGATGTTATGGGCCATAACATTTAACCACATACCACATATCAAGTACCAAAACTTTAACTGGGGCAAATATATCAGAAGGTGAAGGGAAAAGATGCTATAAACCTACCAGAACTGAGGGCAGAATTCCTTTCTACTCTTTACTGAGGACTGACTAAAGTCCTGAGGCATAGGATTAAATTATAATTAAAGCAGAGGTGTGAGCACTAGGAGCATGTTGAGGGCATGGAAGTCCTGATGGATGTGATGGGGTTACCCACGTAAATAAAAGTGTGGGAGACCAGGTTCTATGTAACTTATTTCTTGGTAATATGTAGATAAGTCCTTTAAGACTTGGTAACTGTATTTAGCATCATAGGGGAGATATGATATGCTAGTTTTTATCCACTGGAAGCCATGTTGTTCATGAAAACCAGGAAAATAGAGAGCCACACAACTATAGCAATTTTATGATTGGCTGGCATCCACAAAATCCAAGCATTTAATTATACACACTAGATAATGTGTCACCTTTATATATGTATTACTAATATTGCTGTCTGTAAATCTGTGTTAGGAGGTAGTGAAGGAGATGAACCGCCTGGGGATGATGATAGATTTATCCCATACCTCAGATTCTACAGCAAGAGCAGCTCTCAACATTTCTAAAGCACCAGTCATTTTCAGTCATTCTTCTGCCTTTTCTGTTTGTAATCACTCAAGAAACGTTCCTGATGATATTCTTCGAAGTCTGGTGAGTAATTTGAAAAAAATGTATAATTTCTGGTTGGCCTGAATCAACATCTGAAATTAGTTCAGTGTTACAGGTCAGTCGCATCTTACGTGGGGGTTAGGTGCTGAAGTCAGCATGTAAAGCGAAAATCCCGTAAGCCTAAAATCGGTGACTATACATGGGGTGGGAGGGTGGGCGGGGCTTGAGTTTGCACGTGGCGCCATGCTTAGAGCTGTGCGGCCGGTGGTAGTGGCACAGCGCGGGGTGGTGGTGGGGATGGCTGTGTGCCATCCGGCCACCACCACGCTGCCACTGCCACCTGGCAGCCAGCCACACAGCTCCGGGCATGGCTCCATGGCGACAGTGGGAGGTTTTGGAGGCAGTGGCCGTCACTGCCATAATAGGCCTCCAGGTAAGTGGCTGCACCGCGTGCAAGCTCAAGCCCCGCCCCCTTCCTACCCCACGTATAGTTGAATTCATGCAAGTTAAATGTGCGTATGATGCAACTGACCTGTACTTGTAAACAAATCCCTAACCAACAAGTTATGCATTTACCCCTCTGGCTATTGCTTTGAATTAAGTTTCATGTAGCACCTCAATGATTGAAATGATTTGGGGTATATTGAGAAGAAACATTGTTAATGAGAGGAGGCTGAATTGGTCTGACTTGTAACCATGGAGTTTTGGTCACTTACATCGAGTGACTTAGATTTGAGGTCAGGTATAAAGAGGCCACCCCTTGTGTGAAACTATGGGTGGAGGTGTATTCATCCACTGCTGGTTGGAGTGTGACCAGGGCATGGGGACTGTGAGGATTGCAGAATTTCTGAATAGCCATTCACAGTATATCCCCCTCTCTTTTTCTTTCAGGAAAAGAACAATGGAATTGTGATGGTGACCTTCCAGACTCAAGCACTGGCCTGTGGCACTGACAACGTGAATGTTTCTACTGTAGCAGGTTTGAAGTTGATATATCGATCTCTTATAGGCTCAGATCAGGTGTAGTTTTTAGTGATGATTTTCCCCATAAATTTCTGAAGAATATGGGCCACACTTCATGTGTGAATCTGCTGATGGAATTTATATCCATGTTATATAAATTATACCCACTCACATATTTACCTGTTACTTGTAAATCTTGTCCTCTTTAGAACTTTAATTATTGAGCAATAAGAAGAAATGCAGGGCATGAATGAATCACTGGAGGAAATGATAACCTGAAGTGAAGCCAAGAACCATTCATTAAGCCTCAGAATGGTTGTTAATTGTCAGGAAATGCCCTGAACCTGAGTAGTTAATAAGAGAGTGGAAAACCCTATGGATGTCTAGAATATAATGTATAATGCAATTTCCATTGCTGTGCACAAAGTATTTCTCAAGAATTCATGTCCTTCACATTAGTTAGCCATATTCCTCAAATTACATTAGTTCTGTTATTATTCATGAGATTGCTAGCTAGTGCACTGAATATAAATATCAAATTAGCTATAAAGGGTTTGTCACTTGCATCACGGAATTTAAACCAGTATTATAAATGTGTCTTTAGACTTCATGTTTATTTGAAATGTATGCAGTATTAATATAACATTATGGGGCATCTCAACCAAACATTGGTGTCTGAAATAGGTTGTTTCTCCTTGCCATGTGTTTAGACTTTCTCTTCTTTGATATTTTATTCTAGATCATTTTGACCACATAAAGAAAATTGCAGGTTCAAAATCAATAGGAATTGGCGGTGACTACGATGGAGCGCAGAGGTTAGTAAAACTATATGTTAATTCAGCATAAAGGACATTTATACACATGCTACGGGAGTGTGGGGGGCTGGGGTGCTTTAATTATAGTGGCTACGAGAGCCAGTTTAATTAAAGCACCCAGAGCATCAAGTGTATCAGTGTCCCAGTGCTGAAAAATGGTGGCAGGGGCACTTTAACTAAAGGTTGTTGAACGAGCTTTAGTTAAAGCGCCATTGCTGCCATTTTTCAGTGCAGTAATGCTGATTCTTATGACACTGGAGTGTGCTGGAGCACAGTAATTACCGCACTCCAGCAGGCTTAATTAATTTAGTCTGCGCCGATGTGCTGTAATTACAGCATGTTGGAGCAGCCTCACTGCTCGTGTATAGGCGCCCATAGTTTTCTCCTTAAACTGTTAGGTTTTTCTTTTAATTTTTTGCAAGAGGCAGCCAAGAACAACTGTATTTTATAGAAGCTACAAAAAAATTGCTACATTTTATCAGACAGGAATGTGATCATTTCCTTCTCATCGGGGTGCTTATCTATTGGGTAGGGAGTGAAAATCAGCTAGCCAGGACTTTGCTGACCTCTGCACCTCATGACACCTTCCCTATAGTCAGGATTTCTGTGAACAAAGGTAGGGGAAGGAGAATGCTGGCAGAAAAGCTAACACAGCCTCAAATGGGAAGTCTTGTGTATTTAGTGTTTCACATTTCAAAATGGCAGCAGGGGCGCTTTAACTAAAGCTTGTTGGACAAGATTCAGTTTAAGCATCCCTACTGCTATTTTAAAACATGGGAGTACTGAATGCATAAAATGCTGCAGGATGCTGGAGCCTTCTGAATAGACTACTTCAGCAGACTTGATTAATAAATGTGTAAAAATTGCCACTGGGACTAATTGGTGATCTCTGTTACATAGGATCTATGAGTCTGGAGGTCAACCCTCTCTGCATGCTTTGAGGTTAGGAGCATGCAATTGGATTTCTATTTCTTGATTTCCTGTTTGTTCTTCTTGATGACACTGAAAGATCCAGTGTGTAATCAGATGTGTAACAAATCTAGCCTGCTTGTGAATTATTGGCTTAACTTTAAAACTTTCCTGCTTTCATAGGTTCATAGTTTCATAGTTGTTAGGGACTGGAAAGGGAACTTACAGATCATTGGGTCCAGCCCCCCCCCGCACTTGGGCAGGAAAGACTGCTGGGATCAGATGACCCCAGCAAGATGGGCATCAAGATGTTTTTTGAAAATCACCAGGGTGAAAGACTATACTATCTCTGCGGGGGAGCCTGTTCCAAACCCTCCGCACTCCACTTGTAAATATGTTTTTCCTTATGTTTAGCCCAAAGCAATCTTCAGTCAGTTTGTGCCCATTATTTCTTGTCCTCCCCAGGGGGCCTTGTTGAATAGACACTCCCCCAAGCCCTGATGTACGCCCCTAATTTACTTAATACTTATAGACTGCCATCAAGTCCCCTCCGAGTCTTCTCTTCTTCAGGCTGAACAGTCCCAAGTCTTTCAGCCTCTTCTCATATGACTTGGTCTCTAGGCCTTTAATCATGTATGTGGCCCTCCTCTGGACTCTCTCGAGCTTCTTCACATCCTTCCTGAAGTGCAGTGCCCAGAACTGAACACAGTACTCTAGCTGCGGTCTCACCAAGGCTGAGTAGAGCCGGAGGATGACATTCTTAGCCTTGTTTGAGATGTCTCGGTAGATGCATGCCAGTGTTTCATTAGCTCTGCCAGCTATGGCATTGCATTGGTAGCCCCTGTTCATTTTGTTGTCAGTCATGACACCCAGGTCTCATTCAGTTGTGATGCTGGCAAGCATAGCACTGCCAAGCCTGTAAGTGTGTTGTAGATTATTTCTCTTCAGATGGAGTACTTTACATTTCTTCATATTAAACATCAGGTTGAGGTCTGCCCACTTCACAAGCCTGTCTGGGTCAGCCTGTATTGCTAGCGTGTCTTTGAGCATGACCATGCTCCCCCATAGTTTGGTGTTGTCAGGGAACTTTGCTAGTTTGCTTTTAAGACCCTAATCCAAATCATTGAACATGTTGAAGAGAACTGGTCCAGGTACTGAACCCTGAGGGATGCCACTCATCACCTTCCACCACGATGACTCAGTTCCATCAATCAAGATCCTTTGGGTCCTACCATGGAGCCAGTTACCTAGCCACCAGACAGTAAAATTGTCTAGGCTGCATTTTCCCAATTTAACCATGAGGACATCATGGAAGACCAGGTCAAATGCCTTTTTGAAGTCCAAGTATATAATATCAACCTCATTTCCCCTATCCAGGTGGCAAGTTATCTGATTGTAGAAGGATATGAGGTTGGTCTGGCATGACCTGCCCATAATGAAGTCATGTTTGCTGTCCTTCAGAATATTGCCTTCAGTTTGCCTGTCTGTGATGGATTCTTTGATAATTTTCTCCAGGATTTTACCAGGTATTGAGGTCAAACTGTTTGGCCTGTAATTTCCCCAGTCCTCCTTTCTCCCTTTCTTAAAGATAGGCATCACATTAGCCTTCTTCCAGTCTTCTGGGACCTCTCCTGAGTGCCGCAGGTCTTCAAATAACTTTGCCATAGGTTGCACAATGATGTCAGCCACTTCTTTTAGCACTTTTGGGTGTAGTTCATCTGGTTCTTCTGACTTGTAGATATTTAGCCTTTGTAGGTGTTCCCCCACAAGATTTACACCGACTATAGGAGGGTGGTCACCCTCACCATGATCATCCTGTATTCTGTCAAGCAGGCTAACACCCTTGGACTGGTGGAATATCGATGTGAAGTATTCATTCACGGGTTCGGTTTTGTCCTGAGTGTTGGTTATTAGCTCTCCTATTTCATTCTTCTTGTACTGATTCAGCTTGCTTCATTCTTCAGAGGCACATAGTCACAGAAGTCAGCCCAGTTAGCTTGGAGCAATACTACACCTGGAAAGTAGGCAGACACTTATATTTGATCAGAAAATACCCATCTAGTCTTAAAGGGATTGGACAAACCATAACTTTTACAGTCCCGTGTCCAAAAAGGCTGCAGTTAACAACAATACATCTTGTTTTACACATTTCATGAGGGTGTTCAATTTGATATTGTTGGGAAGACTCTTAATGTGTTGACTTAACCCCTTCAGAAAGTAAAATACAGATAGATTGCTCAGGATATTCTGAAAACCATAACTACTGCTGAAGAAGAAATTGCCAAGTAGTACTAATAGTTTCAAAATAATGCCAAAGGTTCATCAAAGAGGTTTGATTCTTTTTGCTTCTAGCTCTCTTTAGCTGGACAAGAATAATGACACATCTATCATGCTTATTGTTTTCTCTTCAAATGGAGTGTTCTGTGTATCTTTCTTTGCTATATGTAAAAAATTCCAGTTGAGTTCAAAACTTTGACCCTGTAGTTTTTTTGATAAATGATTTGGTGACTAAGGGAGTGCAAAAAAAAATGTCCACTTTTTCATTAAGTCATATGCTTTTGGTTGTATTTTTAAAAGTCTTCAGTTAGATAGATAAAGTACACTAAAATCTTCTGTTACATAGTTGTTTTCCTGAACATCAGGCATGTGCTGTGTAAAATGAAGGGAGAAATAATTGATAAATGATTATCAAGTGGTGTTTTTGTTGGTTTGTATTACTGCTCAAGCTGCTTTAATGTTGGCACATAATGTTGCATTTTCACTGGAAAGCAATGTTTAGTTATTCTAATTGGATAGTCCCTGGAGAAAGGATATTGCTTGGTACAGCTGTGGGGTTCAATCCGGCTCCAGGTGAACCTAATTGGACTCACAATTTTGACTTCTCTGAAAAAGAATGATGTCCCCAGTGAGCTGTGCTACAAAGTGCTGACTCTGACCCTTACCCTGTCATCTCCCTTTTAAAATCACTAGCTACATTATTTAACAGGTGTGTGCTGCTTGTCATTCTGTTATTCTTGCTAATAGTTTCCCTAAGGGTCTGGAAGATGTTTCAAAATACCCTGCTTTGATTGAAGAGCTTCTCAGAAGAGGATGGAACGAGGCAGAACTGAAAGGGATTTTAAGGGAAAACTTTCTCCGTGTTTTCAAGGAGGTGGAAAAAGTAAGATTGAAATAGATAACAACTATTTTGGTCTCACCATTGAATATTTGGTTCTTATGAAAGCAGAGATGAAAACATAGCTTTTGGAATCACACTTTTTGCTGTGGAGGAAAAATATGAAAAAAGACTAGGGATTTAGTAATGTGATACCAAACAGTACAAAAAGACAAGAATGGGGACAAAATAAATGGGATGGAAAGAGAATATTCTTTGATTCTTTGCCAAATTACTTCTCTATTTTCTGCCTATAAATATATCAGTATGAGAGCTACCACTTCAATTATGCTCACTAGGCAAGTCTACATGAGCTGCTTTACTGCACACAGGCGTTTGTACACATCCAGTTTTTTGCCCTTTCGTGTGCTCCAATAGCGTGACTGTTTGCACGAGTGGGTTTTACGGATGCTTTAAAAGTCTTTATGGTGCATTAAAGTAAAACTCCTTGGACGTAGTTTAGTTTGGCTCACTGCGAATTAAAGTATCGCGTCCATTGATTTGTTACGCACAAAGACACTCAAAGACATGTAATGAGCCTCTTTTTCTACCAGATGTCTCTTTGAATTGCAGCTGCCCCATTTTGATAAATCAGTGTAATGTGTTTCCCTGAACACCAGGTGTAGCATGGCAGATGCAGCAGTCCACCCAGCCCCACGTACATCATTGTTCATTCTCCTACACTGACACCCACGGAGGGACACCCCACCACTCACGCCCAGGCCATGCCCTGGATAGAGTGACAATGGCACCATTACCCCATTACCTGCCCCTGCCCCTGACTGAACACAGCCTGTAGCTGCTGCTTTTTTTTTTTTTCTTTGTGCTGTGTGCTGGCTCCCGGCCACACCATTCGCAATTGCACAAGGTCACCCCATAGTCAGAAAGACCTATGGCAGCCAGCAGCTCTTAAATGAGAATGGCACAGTTACTACATAGCCTGCCCCAGGTTCAGTCCAGGAATGAACCACTTGCATGCGTACAGGATAGGGGGTGGGAGGGCATGGACTGCTTTCATTTCCCTTTCAGTCAGACTCAGCTAAATGGTACACACCTTGTGCATGCATGCAGCCCATAGCTGCCCCCTTTTCTTTTGTGCTGGGTGCCACACCTTTCATGAGTGCACAGGGTTATCCAGTCCCCCATTTAGACTCATGGCAGCATGCGAGATAGTGCTAGGAGTGGGCAGGCACCAGCTGCTAAGTACAGCCTTCCCATAGCTCCCAGGTTCCCTTGCACTGCCACATCAGTCATGATTGCACAGTCTCACCCCATCCTGCTGGCCGTAACTTCTGACAGCAGCCCTGGCCCTGGCAGTGCCCATCACTCCCAACCTGTAGTCAGTGCACCCATCACCCCTTCCATAGGTGGATTAATGCATGGGCCAGCTGGTCCCAGGCCTGAGGGGCAGCGTGTCCCACTCTGACTGCTGCTGCTGTGGTGCCGGCCCGAGACAGGGCCAAGAGCTGCGGGGCAGGACATAGGAGGGTGCACAGGGCCCCAAGGAATCTTAATCTGTCCCCCCCCCCCCCCCCCCCACCCCCTCCCACGCATGTTGCTGCTTGGGGATTCACTGGATTTTCCAGTATTGGTTAAATGACCTTCCCTGATGTTTCAAACAAATGTTTGTTTGCAAGTGAGGATAGCAGACACATTTAAATAAAAGGAAACAGATAATTCTCTTTTACATAATTAACCTTTAGTGATTTATTCACCCTAATTTACATAAATAACAATCCAACCATTACAGAAATTTCAAGGTAAACAATTTACAAGAAGCAGTAAGCACTGTTCAGCTTAGTAAACCTGTGGAACCAAGTGATATAGTTACATTTGGGGAAAAGCGAACACAGAGGGGACCCCAGAGCCATTGGGGCAGAGAGCAAAGGGAGCAGGCAGACAGACCTACACCCACAACTCCCCCCCACCATGCACCCAACTGACACCATGACATGTGGGGAAAAGCGATCAGGAGCTCTCTGCCCCACTGGCCATGGGGTGCCCTCCATGCTTGCAGGTAACAGCCAATAAATAGAGGCAGCAGGCAGGCAGACAGACCTAGAACCACTGCCCTAAGCTTGCAATTCCAGGTTATAAAAGACTATTTTGTTCAATATGAAAGGCAGCTACTTGGGAAAATTCAGTCTACAACTCTTGTGAAGTAGCAAATGTTAGTGAATGGCAACAAAGATGCTGTGAGTTTTAAATGAAAGATACACAAGAAAAATTCAAGAACCTTCAGGAAAAGATGGCAGAATTACTACAGTGGCTTCATCCAGTGACTGATAATTAATTCAGATATGTATTATTAATGAGCTTTTGGTATTTTTCCATAAGAAGGAATAAGTAGGATTGCTCTTGGATGAAGCAGTTTGCAAGGCAGGGCTTGAGGCACTTTTTGTACCTGTTTAGAAACTATTTGCCTTGAGGAGAAGAAAGTGATTTTTTTTCTTTTAATAACCTCTGGTGCTCTTTGGAATTTTATCCTGTAGGAAAGATTTTCTGGGGACCTTTTTAAAACAATGATAAGAGCATAAGCATCATAGCCCACTGGCAGAATAATATTGACCTGCTAACAGTTTTAACTTTATCATGTAATTACACATTTTTTTTAATATTATACTTGTTGGATATTTTTAAATGGTTATTTAAAGCCCATACATCTCCAGATCTTCATGGAGGATGGGCACTTTCATTTTACATTGTCCCAGGACCGGATTTTAAAAATACCTCATGTTCTTTAACCAGTAGGTACCAACAGTGCTAGAAGACAAAAATTAAAATATAGGTTGGATTCTGAGTTGACCTCCAGCATGTGGGGGAAAAGCAGAAGCCAACTGTTTTATTTATCCTTTTTACTTATTTATCATTTTACCGTACTATATTTACTGCCTTTACTTGCAAGCAGGGATGGCACTCCATGGCCAGTAGGGCAGAGAGCAGAGGTAGCAGAAAGGCAGACAGACCTAGAACCACCAACCCCACTAACCCCCACCATGCAACCAACCAAGTAACAGTAACAGCGATCAGGACCTAAGAGATTTATTGGCCATTACCATGTGTCCACCATGCATGGTTTTTATGGACAGTATGTGTAGGAGCATTGCAAGTTAACACTGACATGCCTCAGCCACACCACACAGGGAGTGATGGCATGTCTGGGTGTTGTTCTCAGGCTTTGTACATGGTCTGCTTTTCTCCTGTAGTGGTAGTGGCAGTGGCAGCAGTGACAACGTATAAATCAGAGCTGAAAACAGGAAGGAATGTGCGTGTGTGGGGGGTGGTATTAGATGAGCTCTGAACACCTGAACAGTATTCACAAGCAAGCACAGCCCCCATGCTTTGCATTGCCCTTCACCTTCCTGCACGACAATCAAATCCCTCCACCTGTCTATTTTGTTGTCAGTTGAAGTAAACTATGCCCCCCCCACCCAATATCATGTCACTTGTCTGCAATTGCCCATCCCACCACTCTTCCACCCCCCAGCAGAGTCCAGCCCAATCTCAGGTATCATTTCATATGTTGGGATGTCAGTTCCCAATGACTAGACATACTGGTTGTGGAGGATGATGTCCCCATAGCACCCCCGTCATGATGCCCTCTTGCAACTCCATGTTGGAAAGCAGCTCTCATATTGGACTTCAGCCTGCACTTGAGCGCTGTCTTGTTGTGCCCCTGCTGGGCAACTCTCCTTGGAGACATCCTTATGGGACCACATTGCCTTAGTCTTACACACCCTGGCTCGCGGTCTTCTTCTGTCTCTGGCCGGCTGACTTGTCTCCTCAGCCTCAGACATCTTGGATCAATATGGTGTACCTGTACCCCGACCACTGCTCCCTCAATTTATAGGTCTGCTGTTCAGAGGGTCAGAAAAAGTTCACCCTCCCCCCAACCTCATTTCAGTGCAAAAAAACCTGTCAGTGCAGACATACTGGTAACATCCTGGCAATTGCTTTGCAAAACGGCGCCAAAACTGTGTGGAAGAAATGGGCATGTACTGGTAGGCATGCCAGGGAGGGTCGCCAGTCATAATTGCACAGTCTCAGCTCACAGTCAGCCCAGCCCCCCCCCCCCCCCCCCCCCCCAACTGAAACAGGGCCTGCCAGTGGCACAAGTGGAAAAAATTCCCATTCCTTGAAACTTACAAGTCCCCGGTTCAGAGGACCGGGCTGGCATTGGCTATGGTAGCTGGTAAGTTAAAGGCAAACAAAGTGTTTATGGTATGGTGAAATATCCTTTACCCACCCTCACAAGGGGACGGTGACCCACTTCCAGCGCTACATGCACTAACCCCTCAACACATGCAACCCACAGGTACCGAAAGTGCCTGCTAAAGTGGCCCAAATGGATATAATGCCCATTCCCCAATACTTACAAGTCCCCGGTTGTGCATCCTTTTGCATCACGGGAACAGAAACCATTCTTTGGGTCTCTGGAGGAACCTCTGATGCAGGAACTGCATCCAAAGTAGTTTCCTCCTCCTCCTTCTCCTCATCTGTGCTACTCCTTAGAATTGGAGGGGAGATTGGGGTCATGATCAGGGTCACCTCCTCTTGGGCATCCCTCTCATCCAGCACCATGGAGCAGTTGCTCCACTGTTCTGACATGGTCACAGTTTCCCACTCAGGACACTGAGGCTTCTTCCATAGGTGTCCTCTCCAGGACAATGCCAGTTCCAAACAACCAGAGACAGGAAGCTTTGCCCACATCCTTGGAGAGAATGATGGACAGCTAGTCATAGAAAGGAACAATTGTGCACCCTGCCCCAGAATGAGAGTGCTCATCCTTGGCCTGATGAAATGCACATCTCAGGGCCTTGATCTTGCTCTGGCACTGTGTCCAGTCCTGGTTGTGCCCTTGCACCTGCATTTCTTTTGCTATTGCGGTATACATCGGCTTATTCCTCCTACTTTCCAGCTGCTCTATGATCTTTTCGTCTGACCCAATGTCAGTCAAGTCCTTCAGTTCTTCCCAGGTCCAGTTGGGGCCCTGGTTGATGGATGTATTAGCCTTCTGTTCTGTTGCCTGCATACTGCTGGACTTGGTTTTCTGAGACATTGGGGAAGCTGTTTGTGTCCAAGAAGTTGTCAAGACCAACGTATTCTGACAACAACTGAGTCACGACAGGTCACTGGCAAACTTGGCAGGGCTCTTATATAGACTGTGCCCGCCTGGCCTTGAACATTTTGTTCCGTGCAGCTTTGGTTTGGGTGCCACCGGAATCCGCCCTGCCATTGCAGGTTGTCCTTCGAGGAGGTGTTTACTCACGATGCAGTCCACCCCTTTCTCGCCTGCCATGACTTTGAATCTTCTTCAGTGGGGGGGCTCAGTACCGCGCAGTCTCCCTCGCTGGCCGCTTGTTCCTCTGGCAGTCTTATGCAAGGCTCCACCTTCCCTCTACCTTGCCCTATACCCAGCCTGGCGGGTCACTGCTGGTCCTGCGGCCAATCTCGTGAACCGCGGGTGTCTTTCAATCTATAAGTGCACCTCTCCTCTCCCTGTTCTCATCGCTCCCCTCTACCTCAACCCCTCCTATTTTATAAACCTATTTAATTTAATAAGGATTAAACCCTGTGACATGTACAGGTGCCCCACTAGACTAATCACCATTGTAAATCATCATTGTCTATGTGGCATTTATACACATACCTTTTCATCCTGTGACAAGCCGGAGATCCAGTGGGTCAGAGCAGACTTGATTAATCGAGTCTGCTACACACAGCAGCTGATGTGTACTGCACTGTGGTGCGTGCAGCTGTATAAGAGGCAAAATGTGCATCAGCACGCAGAAAATGGAGGCAGTGTGCTTTTAAACTAAAACACTTTTGAGGTGTTTTAGTTCAAAAGCATGCACTTTTCTCAGCGCTGACATGTATTTTGCCACTTATACAACTGCATGCGCCACAGCACTGGGCACTTCTAAAAGCAGCCACTGCTGCGGCACAAGCATGTGTACAAATGCCCTACGTGCATGGCACTTAGTGTGCATTATATTAGTCTAATGCACTGTTTTCTAGTACACATGACAGTGTTCTCCTTCACAATTTTTGGCCCCAGCATTGAGAGGATGTGATTAAAAGTCTCCCTGGTCATTCAGAACATCTCAAGCCACTGTTGATTGTCCCAAGTGGTCTGTACGTTTCATTCCCACAAGTCTGAGCTGCTCACATGGGCCCAGACCCTGTGGTTGCTGCTCTTGAGGGTGATTCAGAGAGCCCTGTCAGCATCCACTTCTGCACCTGCCTCTTGGCTATCCCGCTCCACTGCACATCTAAGTGTCTTTTTTCATGAGGCACATCTACATGCAGGCATTTCATTATAAGTGTTTAGAAGCAGGAACATAGCGTATGCTGCTATCATTAGCTCTGCCTCTATTTTATGCAATAACCCCAAGGCCAACAGCAGGATATTTAACAACAGTTCCTCCTCCTCCTCCTCCTCCTCCTCCTCCTGCTCCTGCTCCTCCTCCTCCTCCTCCTCCTCACCCATGTCATCCAGATTCTCCATTTCAGCCTCCTCACTCATTTTGTCACTATTTTCCATGTCCCTGTCCTCATGCATTTCATCTGGAATCTCCATTTGGTCCTCCTCACTCATCCTGTCTGGATGCCACAAAGCCAGGTCGTTTGCACGTATGCAGCAGGGATGCTTCTTAGCACACAGCACCACCACCAAGCAGCGGGGTACATGGGAGTGGGGCTCTGAATGGTAATGGGAGCTGCATACAATCATTTAGCATTGCAAGTGACCTCCTACCTGCATGTCAGTAATTATCCTGGTCAAGTGTCTGTGTCCTGGGTGTTGGTGCAGCAGAGCCTTTTCCCTTTACTGTGGTGGGTGGGTGTGGGGAAGGTTATGTACTTCCTGAACACTTCAAACTCAAATGTGGTGTTTAGGATGACCCCTGGAGCCCATGCATGTGCCCTGGGTTCATGATACTGTCTTTTACCAGATCAATGAATAGGCACACCTGGAAAATGGGAAATAGTTCTCAGGTGTGCCTACTCATTCTTGGGTTATTGTCCTTTGAAAGAAGCATCTCACCAGAAAACAGACCTGACCTGCAAGAACCCTGTTTTTAAACAAACATCTCCCAAGAAAAGAGCCTTGCCCCACAGTAGCTCAGGTTTGAAAGAAGCATGTCTCCCCAGAAAAGAGCCCAGGCCTGCAAAAACCCTGGTTTGAAAGCAACCTCTCCCCAGGCACAATTGCCTGATTGGGAACAGGGTCCAGCTGTTTATTATAAGAACAGGCCTCGAGCAGTAGAGCCAGAAGTCTGTTGCAAGCAGTTGGAGAGAGAGCATCACCTGACTGGAGCTGTTGCTCATCACATCAGGAACCATCTAATTCAGGTGCATTAATTGCACATGTAGACATGTCCAGTGAGACCATAATAAGCACTGACTGTTAAGACTTACTTGAGACTTCACCTTAGGTGGACAAGTAACAAGAAGGACACCAAACATTGCCAGCTCATTGGTCACTCAGTGAGCTATAGATGGATAAGGTGGAATTTCAAATGGGAAGAGAAAGAGGATGAGTAAGAACAATATTAAAGTCTCTTAATGACAGCCTTTAAAAATATCCAGAGACCAAGGATGGACTTGCAAGTCTGTCATTTCAAACAATTTTCTATTTATGTATGGACAATAAATATTGCCTCTGTGATAAACAACAAATATTTTGCAAAGGCAACATTTTTCAAGAGTCTTTACATGACAAGTGAGGTGACAAGAATTTTGTTCAGTTTCAAGTCATCTGATAAACAAGGTACATGCCTGATGTTGAATGTATTGCTGGGTGCCTCAATCAGGATTGGACTTAACACATCTTTCAGTGGCCTAAAATAATTTGGAAGGTGAACATTTGCTAATGAAAAGAAATTCAGGGCTTTTATATCATGACTGAGAACAGACTATGAAGGTGCATTTACAGGTGCAATTAATATGAAGCAATAAACTGGTGCATATTGTACTGTAGCTTATTGCTCCTGGGCATTATGTTTACACATGCACTGGAGACTACTGCATGTTGAACTGGGTTGAAACAGGCCTGGCTGGCAGGGAGCCCAGGAGTCAGCCTGCCAGCACAGGGCTGCTCTGACCCGGCTCAACATGCTGCAGAGAGGCTGGCTGGGGCACAAGGATGTTTCAGTGTGGGGCTAGCCGGTAGGCAGCTCCTATACTGAAGCACTCTTATGCTCCAACCAGCTACATCAGCATCTACACATGTGCTGCTGCACAGTAAACAACATGACCACAAGATAGAACTTGTATGGCATACTTATTAGTCTACTGTGACCAAATAGGGGCACACATGTAGATGCTGAAATTTTACTGCAGAACTAATTAGGCAGCTCCGCAGTAAACATCTTATGTAGATGCATACTATGAAGACTATTGTGAAATTCAGTGATTTTGGGGTTTTTTGAATTTTGCAATGGAGGCATCCACAGGTCTTATGGGCAAATAGTTTGACCTGTTAAAAAGATGAATCTGAGACTCTTCACCTTGTTGTATGCCACAAAGGGCTCAGGGAAATTCAATGAAAGTCTTTTTGTATTCAGTGAAAGTCATAAGTAGTGCAACCAAGGTTCTGGTGGATTCAGACAACTAAGTTGTTTTTCTGTTTCTGAAATGGATGTTGCAATACCACTTTAGAAATGGTTCACTTGAAGCAATATCAAATGTTCATTTACCCAGCAGACTGAAACTCTTCTAGTGTATTACAGATTTTCAGGACAATGTTGTTTGAATTTCTCCAGGTGCAGAGAGACAGTAGATCAATGAGTGTGAATGAAGATGAAATACAACCAAAAGAAGTACAAAATTCCTGTCGTCTGGACTTAACATATAGACCGCATAAACCTACTCCATTTTTGGAAGCCCAGCCAGTTAGCACTTCCTCTGGAATTCCTTCTGTGTTGTGGTCATCTTCTTGTCTAATGTTCCTTAGTGTAATATGTATGATAATATATTAAGAGTTATAAAATATCATGGTTCAAAGAGTTTCTGAATATTCCACAGAATACAGATATACTTTGCAGAATTAGGTTCCTCGCTAGCACTCTTCCTACCCCAAGCAAAGATGAGGGTTTGCAAAAGAATTGGGGACATACAGAGCTGGCTGCAGCAAGCAGCTGCACAAGAACCAATGAAATGGTTTAGCAGCTGTTTGATGTAGCTTTTATTTAATAGTTTATACTCTCCCAATCAAAGACATTTGCAGATAATGACAACTCATAAAGCTGGACTCTATATAAAAAAAAAAAAAAAAAAAAAAAAAAAAAAAAGGAAAAAAAATTTTTGTTTAAAAAAAAAAAAAAAAAAAAAAAAAAAAAAAGAGAGAGAAATATTGTGTATCTCAGAGAAAAAATTATGAATTGGCAACATTGTAAGATTACTTTGTTGATGTGCGCAGATCTGTTATCCCTCATATCTGCTTTTTATTATGGCTTGTTTATATAGCTGCTCCAGTCTGGTTGCTACATATTCCACAGTTTGGTTGAATTATAGTATCAAGCAAAGGTCTGCAACTGGAGAGCTGTCTTTATAACAAACACATTTAATAATTATAAAGAGGAAGCTGATAATTACTGAAATGCAAACAGCAAATAAAATATTTCCTAGTTCAGAGTAAAGCTCCTCTGCAGGACATGTACAATGGGATGCTGGACCTAGACAAAGTTCTTTAGTACAGCTTTAATACAAACCTCTCTGGAGTGCATATCTGTTTTAGCATTTCTGCTTAGACATAAAAGTCTGCACAAGTATGCAGCTAAAGCCATATATCCTACAACCTATATCCCTGAAGGCATATATTGCATTTCCAGCTCTGCTACTGAATTTGTGGTTATGTTAAAGTCACTCTATTTGTCTGCTATTTAAGATACTCAAAATAGTTGTTTCATTTTCTATATAACTTTGAAATTATAAAATGCTTCATAGGATTTCACCCTCTCTTCTTCCTTTCATATGTGATTTTTATTCACTTATTAAGGACTGTGCACACTGCAGTACTGTATTCAGAATGCATTCCCATTCCTATTCAAAAATTGGCCCAGTAGCACTTCTGGCATAAATTTGATACTGTCTTTTCAGATATCTGTAGTTTATTTGCTTGCTTTTGCCACAGTGTATAGTCTTTGGTGATGCCTGCTATGTGCAGTAAATAATCCTGCTGCAAATTTGTATACAGAAGCAAAATATATAGATGAAAAATTAAATAAAATGTGATTACATTAAGATTCACTGGTTCTTGGTTCTGTCTAGCTGAAAAAATGCAAAGTTCAGGGCTATGAAAGGCTATGAAAGTAGTGAATTAGCCACAACTCTGCTCCACAAGGGATTGTACCCACTGTGCAATGCAGCACAGCAAGATCAGGGATTGGGGTGCAGTGGTATAGAGAGAGGTGTTGGTGGCTATTAGGATGTAGCCCTTGCACAAGGCCATAGCTGCTGCTCCTACTTGTTGCAGTGATCCACACTTGGAAAGGATTGTTACCAACATGACTAAACCAGGTCTGTGCAGGGAACAGGCCTGCCCAGAAGTCACTGTACTGAATCCATGTCAGCAACACCACCCCCTAGCAGAGGTGTAAACAGGAATTTTGATGCCCTGGGGAGGGAGGTGTTGAGTGCTGGAGTGTGTGCATGGATGTTGTTAAATCATTTGGCCAATGAATCTGAGACCTCAGAAAATATTGACCAATGACTACTTTTCATCAAAGCTGTTTTGTGGTTTAACTTTCCAAGCAACCATAATTGCTGCTGGAATTTTGCATACAGAAAATGGATATCCTTCACCAAGTAGTAAAAGCCATTTGTGACAGTAATTTGTGACAAGGGGACATTGTTTTACAGTATTGGGAACTGGCAGATTCTGTTGCAATCCATAATGTTAGGGAAGTAGTGCTAGACAAGCAATAGAAGACAATCAGCTAACATTAAAATAATATCCTTTAATGTCTTGTCATCTACCAAATTAAAACATACGAAAACTCCATAGCAAAGACTGAGTTATGCTGATGTGAATTCTGGGAATAATTATTCCTAGTGAAGTGAAAAATCCAAGTTGATTTATTGTAAAGCAGTTAAGTTTTGTGAATAAAAGAGTTTCCATAACCTATTCAAAGTCTGTTCCAGTCATTCAGCTCATGAGTTCACGTGCATCATAGACGCACTAAAAAGCTATAAGCAAAACTTTAATGCAAAAATATTGATTTGACTCTGAAGGACATCACTTACCTTCTGCCAGTATAATTGGTTTTCAGAGCTGCTGACTGCAGGGCCCACAAACATAAATAACCACCATTATCAGCCACCACCTCTGAGGAATTGATGATGTCACACACCAGCCCTCAAATCTGCTCCTAGATATTTTAAAGAGCTGATTTGACACATGAAGTCACAGTATTTCAGCTCATGTATTTGACTTTCATTGATTTCATTAAAAGTGTGGACCCTTTCAAAAGCTTAAGGGGGTTCATGAATATTCAGGTAAGTGTCAGTGGTGCCTGGCAGTTGCATCCTCACATGGCAGAGAGATACTAAATAATGCAGCATCACATTCAGAAATCTTAAGGTCAGGAAAAATTGACTGTTAATTTTTATCTTATCTTCTGAAAAATATGGACTGTAGAATTTTACCCTGTACTTCCTGTATCAGGACCCATAACTCTTAGCTAAACTGAAGTACATCCTTTTGAAAGGCATTTGCACTATATTTACAACTGAACCTTGTCTAGCTTAAACTTTTTAATAAGCATTGAATCTTATCATTATGATCATTGAAGCTTCTCAGTACGCTTTCATTTTATAACAGACCTCTCCTTCCTTATATATACTTCGAGGTTAGGACATGTTCAAGTTATCTCTGAATAGTCTTTGAAAAGCTATTAGATAGCCCATTAGATATGGTTACACTGGAGAGGATCTGTCAAACAATAATGATTTTAATGTCCCAACTGCATTTGTTGAATTTGTCACAGACCTAGAGTAGTTATACAAACTGTGCTACACAAACTGAGTTATTTCCAATACTTTTTTTGACACTGGCTAAACCTTTCTGGAGGTGTGGCAGAGCACCTTGGGTGCTTGCCACTTTAAGGGCTAAGATCAAGCAGCAGAGCAGCCTGCAGGTGGCTGCACTCCCCAGTCAGGAGTCACATGGCTGGCAGGGAACTGCCTGATTGGGAAAGAGGGCTCAGCTGCTGTCAATAAGAGGAGGCCTGAGCAGGGAAGCCAGCAGTTTGCTGGCTGCAGCCATAGGGTGAAAATCGCTTGGCTAGAGCTGCTGCTTGCAACATCTGGGAGGTAAGGGCAGGAGCTATGGGGATGCTCCTGGTCCTGGGGAATGACCAAAAGCTACACCCTGCTAGGGTAAGATGGTGTGGTGGGTCTGCCTGTGGCAGGGTGATCCTCAGGAAAAGCCACACCAGTTGCCTCCCTAGTGAAAGGCAAGTAAGGGGTACTTTATAGCCCCAGCTCCCCACAACCTGGTGGGTAGCCCAGATGTAGGGACAGGCATGGAGACAGGCACATCTAGGGAGAGGCACATGAGTCTCATGGGGTATAAAACCCTGGTGGCCCCAGTGAGAGGGGGCAGAAGAGTGACCCCAGTGGGGGGCAGACGTATATGTAGAGGCCTGCACAGAGTAGGGTTCATGGTGGTGGCATGAAGGGCTGTGCATGAGGGGTGCAGAGTAACGTCTGCTGAGGCAGGCCTGAAAGGCTGCACCAGGGGCATGCAGAGTAGGGTTGCAGGGTTACCTGAAGGACTGCACACAGGCCAGCCCCATAAGAGTGATAACTTAAGTAGGAGGCCCAGTGAGAGGGCATAAGTGGGAGACCCTAGTATGAGGGCAAAAGTTGAAGCCCTAGGGAGTGGGCAGAATGGCCAAGATAAGTCTACATATGCCTGAGGCCACAGTTGGTCCCCAGTAAGTCTTCAGACATTGTGAGGTTGAGTTTTGGGTCAGAAGGAGACCCTACTAAGTCCTCAGATGTTGTGAGGCCAAGTTTGGGTCAGAGGTTAAGAACTTTGGATGCCATCTGCGAAGCATGGGACATGGTATAGGGAAGGTTGAAGCCGTGTGTAACATCCTAGGCATTGGGGCATTTAATGGGCAGCCTCCTGCATTTTTATACCAAAAATGTATACAACTAGTTGTGGCAGATGAGACAGGGCAGACTGGCCCAGATAGGTGGGCAGGCCAAAGATGAGACTGGGTCCTGAGATGGCCCCCTGTCACAGGGAGCTTGAGATTTTGGTAGGTTTGAGATAAAGTAAGTATTTTCAAGATCTGGCATCCTCACCTATAGACCTATAGACTTTACTTTTATGTAGAACTGCTAGAGCTGATGAGTACTTGGACCTTTGCACATAAAATGGAATTCTGGGAGTTCTGCATAGCCATTTTTGGAAAACATGGAAAATACCTCAGCAAACTCTCAAGCTGACCTATGAGATTTAATGAGAAGATTTTTTATTAAATATTTTTTGTTGGAAAAGACCCTTCATCTAAGCTAAAACTTTTTGTGAGAATGTATTGGTTTCGATAAAAATGTTTGTGGATTAAGCTTCTTTGTGTCTATGATACAGTTTCTGGTCAGAAAGAGAGAAAATGCCCCAGAAAAAAGATAGCCTGTTAATTAGGTACTTAGCTGACATATAGGAGACCCATGTTCAAATTTGTGTTCTAGAACAGACAGAGGAAGGACTTGAATCTTGCTTTCCTGCATCCCAAGTGACTGTGCAGGTTCTTCTAATTTTTTTGTACATAAAGGTCTCTCTGTCTCTCACTCTCTCCACTGATAGGTCTTCCTTTCATTCTGATGTGGAACAAGGTGAGATTTTTGGAATTACAAATTTTAGGGGGACAGGAAACCATTTACTGACTAGCTGTATATTTTACAGTTGCCCAGGATAATACCATTTGGGGCTAGCCATTTTACCTTACTTTGTGATCCTTTGTACATTTCTTGCACCTTATTTAAATTTGAAATAACTGTGTGGTGTTGGGACTGTGCAGTAACAACTGCGCAGCTGGCCGCTCATATAGATGTATCCAGTATGTTTTAGTCTGAAAAAATCATTACAAATTCTAATGCTTATTGTAGTGGTTTCATTCTAGAAAATAAACTGGGATGCACGAGAATACAGATTTTCTTACAAGGTTTCTGGAACTTCTGGTTGTAGTTGTCAGGAGCCAGAAAAATGTTTTGGCAAATGGCTTACATGGAACCTGGCATGTACTCCAGGCTTACTCAAGGTTTATTCCCCTTCTACTGCCATATAAAAGGTGATATATACCTTAAGATGGAGGTAATTTTTTCACCTTTCTGTTGAGGACAGACATTTACCTTATATAACTCATATTTCAAACAATGGTGTCTGTCCTTTTCAAGTTGCCTCCTTTTGGAGGAAAGCTTGACTATCAAGATGGAAAAGGAAAAGAAAACAAAATATAATTCATTATTGCCCAGCTGTGGTCTCGGAGGAATTATCAAGCTGAGCACAGCTGCTTCCATGGTGTAAAGATCCATGATGTATATGGATCCTTGGAGCTGTGGGATTAAACTCATTACTCACAAGTTTAAAAGTTCAACATTTAGGACAGGCATACATAAACACTGCTATGCTACCACTAACAAAGTACCTAGCAACAAATACATAGCTGTTAAAAGCTGAGCTCTTCATGGTGCATAGCTTTCCCATTTCCTTGACCTATTGTCGTGCACGCAGCTTATATATTCCAGCTGGAGGTTTTCCTGTTGCGGTGAGGTGATATGTTTCAGGAGTCAAGGCAGCAAGTAAGCTAATGGCACCAGCTAGCTCTGGTTATCTGAGTGGGCCTGGCTGCCAAGGGCCTAACTTTCCCCATCTATAGCCTCAATTGCCTATGTGGGTGTGGCTGCCTGTTTATAAGCAGCAGCGCTTTGGATGCCCAGCAAGCTATTCAATAGGGCTGTACAAAGCTTTGGATCATGATTCGGATTTGGAGATGATTCAGAGGCTGAATCTATGAATCCAAATTGAATCACAGGAAGCTTTAGCCTTTCTGAATCAATTTGGAGCTTCTGAATTGATTCGGAAAAGATTTGGAGATTTGGCCATAGGATATAATGGGGAATCAATGAAATAGCTATAACTTTGTTGTATTTTGGCTGATTCAGATGAAACCTGCAGTGATGGTAGCCTCTGCTGAGAGCATGATATGTACCAAGTTTCAAGGTGATAGGTGCAGGAGTTTCTGGGAAACTGCACCTCAAATTTCTGAAAGCAAAACTTGTGTCTTGTATGTTACGACACAGCAGGGTCAAAACTGCAGGGATGGTAGCTCCTGTAGAGGCCACAAAGCCTGCCAAGTTTCAAGGAGACATGTGCAGGGGTTTGGAGGAAACTGCACCTCAAGATGCGGACAAGCAAAACTTGTGACATGGGTGACACTGTGTGTGTTAAGGCGCAGCAAGGTGAAAGCTGCAGGCCTGCTAGCCCCTGCTGAGGCCATGAAGCCTTCCAGCTGTTAAGGAGATAGGTGCAGGGGGGTTCTGGGGCCCTGCTCCCCTAGCTGCTGACAAGTAAAATTCATGACATGGATGCTTGTGCAACTGTGTCTGTCTTGGGGCACGGGTGGGTGGGGAGTGCAGTTTGAAGCTACTGCAGGCCTGGCTGCTAAGCTACTGTGTTACCAATCAATCATAATTCACTCAGGGACCAGCTCAATACACAGTAGCTAGCTAATGTAATGAGTTAACAAGCAAGGATTAGCACCTACAAAACCACAGACTAAGGAGAGGAAATAATCAATACAGACAATTAACTGCCCCAAGACAGAGAGTTAGTTGTACAAGCATCCATGTCACGAGTTTTGTCTGTCAGCAGCTAGGGGTGCAGGGCCCCAGAACCCCCCTGCCCTTATCTAAGGCTTTGTGGCCACAGCAGGGCTTAGCAGCCAGGCCTGCAGTAGTTTCCCCGCCCTGTGCCCCAAGACAGACACAGTTGCACAACCACCCATGTCATGAGTTTTGCCTGTCAGCAGCTAGAGGTGCAAGGCCCCCAAACCCAGAACTCCTGCACCTATCTCCTTTATAGCTGGTAGACTTCATGGCCATGGCAGGGGCTAGCAGGCCTGCAGCTTTCACCCTGCTGCACCTTAACACACGCAGTGTCACCCATGTCACGAGTTTCGCTTGTCCGCAGTTTGAGGCACAGTTTTTCCCAAACCTCTGCACCTGTCTCCTTCAAACTTGGAAGGCTTTGTGGCCTCTGCAGGGGCTACCATCCCTGTAGTTTTCACCCCGCTGCATCTTAACACACACAAGTTCATCTATGTCATGAGTTTTGCCTGTCAGCAGCTTGAGGTGCAGTTCCACCCAAACCCCTGCACCTAGAAACTTGGCAGGCTTTGTGGCCTCACCAGGGGCCACCACCCCTGCAGTTTTGACCCCACTGTGGCTTAACAGATACACGTGACATGAGTTTTGCTTTCAAGAATTTGAGGTGCAATTTCCCCCAAATCCTTGTACCTATCTGCTTGAATCTTGGTAGGTGTCATGCTCTCACCAGAGGCTACCACCTCCACAAGTTTCATCTAAATCAGAAAACAAACAACAAAGTTATAGATATTTCATTGATTCCCCATTATACCCTATGGCCGAATCTCCGAATAGGCTCCGAAACTTTGGAGCCGATTCAGCCAAATCAAAGTGGGACACTGATTCAGAGCTCTGAATTGAATCACTGGAATCCAAATTGGCTGAATCTGAACCTGAATCAAATAGTTCCCTATTCGCACAGGCCTACTATTCAACAGGATGGTTGTCTAAGCTTGCGTTTCTGAGTCCTTGATTTCCTGGTTGCTGCCTGCTGATGTCTATTTTTCCAGTTCCTGGCTGCTGACTCCTTGTTCCAGACTCTAATCTGGACCCCTTTTGCTCTGGATCTTGTCCTGACCACTGTCTTCTGATAGCTGGTTTTTGGCTTGTGGCATTAGTGATTGCCTGTGTAACAGGGTCTCTGTCGGGAGCCCGGTTACTTGGAGAAACACCTGGGGGCTGTTAATGATGACACCCAGCCAGATGGGGGAGAATTCCCCACATTGCACAAGATTGGTCAATTGGATGTAGCTTCTGGGGATAAAAGTAGAAGGAGTACCCAGAGAGAATGCTTTCGGGCATGTGAAGGTTGGCAGGGCGACATGGGTCGGACTCTCACCCAGAGACGGAACTGCAGCGGTGAGTTCAAAGGGGCTGAAGCCCGTCGCCATGAATGGAGGAGGGGATCTGGTGAAGATAAGGAGGGCCCCCAGCTTAGGAGAGGCTGGCCTTGGCTGCAAGCAACAGCCAGAGATGCTCTCGCTCCCAAGGAGGGAAGCGGGAACCAGGCTTTAACGAATGCAGCCACGAAGCCAATCAATTACCGGCAGGGAGTGGCAGCACGGGAAAAGAAGAAAAGGAAGACCAGGGAAAGCTTCAGTAATGCGGGCAGGGGGGTGGGGCATGGAGGGGGGAGACTGAGCACCAGCGATACTGCCTGGCCCCAGGTAGTCCTGGTAGGGTAACTGTGAAAAAGGGTTGCCCAGAGCTTGGCACCAGCAAGAGGGAAAAGAGACTGAAACTGTGCTCGCTAATGAGGTAATTAGCGCCACGGAGCACCAGCAGGAACTTACCTTGAGGTTTCCAAAGGCAGGGATCCCCTCCAGAGCTGACAAGTGATTCAGGGAGCAAGTTGAGTGGGCTGTTGCCTGTAACCCAGGCCGCTGTAAAAGAAAGGAGAATAAAAATACCTGGAGTGACTTATTGTGTCGGGGGAAGTTATTCTGCGAGTACCAATTAACATCATATCAATCTCTTTCCTCCCCTCATAAGATCAGAGTCGTGGCAGGAAAGAACCAGAGGAAACAGGCAGTATTACACAGTGTCGAGAACAGCCTGCATCCTGGTCCTTTACAGCTTCAGCTGCCTGCTGTGAACTCCCTGGCTATTGACTCCGGGCTTGATCCCTGCTTCCTGTTCCTGACCCTCCTGGCTCACAGCTCTGTTATGATGGCTGGCCTTGTTTTAGTTTCATAGTTTTCGTAGTTTTAGGGTCGGAAGGGACCTAATAGATCTTCTAGCCCAACCCCCCGCCAGGGCGGGAGAACAACAAAAAACCCTAAAAACAAAAATGGGACTCAAATGAGTCCAGCCAGGTAGGCATCCAGCCTCTTCTTAAAGACCCCCAGGGTAGGGGCCAGCACCACCTCCCTGGGAAGTTGGTTCCAGCTCCTAGCCGCCCTAACTGTGAAGTAGTTTTTTCGGATGTCCAATCTGTACCTCCTCTCCATCAACTTGTGCCCATTACTCCTTGTTATGCCAGCGGGGGCTAGGGGAAACAGCGTCTCCCCCAAACCCTTCTGGTTCCCCCTAGTGAGTTTATAGACGGTCACCAGGTCCCCCCTCAGCCTTCTCTTGTGGAGGCTGAATAGGTTCAGGTCCCGCAGTCTCTCACTGTAGGGTCTGCCCTGTTGTCCCCGGATCATGCGGGTGGCCCTCCTCTGGACCCTCTCCATGTTGTCCACATCCCTCCTGAAATGGGGCGCACAGAACTGGACACAATACTCCAGCTGCGGCCTGACCAGCGTCGCATAGAGGGGGAGGATCACCTCCCTGGCTCTACTCGAGATGCACCTGTGGATGCACGACAAGGTCCGGTTAGCCCTGCCAACCATGACCTCGCATTGTCGGCCCATGTTCATCTTGGAGTCAATAATGACACCAAGATCCCTTTCCGCCTCCGTGCTCTCAAGTAGGGAGTTCCCCATCATATAAGTGTGCTGCTGGTTCCTACTACCCAAGTGCAGCACCCTGCACTTGTCCGTATTGAAACACATCCTGTTCCTGTTTGCCCACCCCTGTAACCTATCCAGATCCTTCTGCAATCTCTCTCTCCCTGCTAGCGTGCTCACCTCCCCCCAAATTTTGGTGTCATCAGCGAATTTAAACAGGTTGCTTTCCACCCCAGCATCAAGATCGCTGATGAAGAAATTGAACAGCGCAGGCCCCAGGACCGAGCCCTGGGGGACTCCACTACCCACCTCCCCCCAAGGTCCCTTACAGATCTCAGCCTCCTGATCTTTTTGACTCCTGACTCTAGGCTAGACCTTTGCTTCCTGACCTTAACTGTTCCTGGTTCCCTGGCCTGTGACCTTTTAGGTTCAAGCCTTGACCACCCACATCCACATACCTGCATAAATCAGGTATCAAATTTATGCACAGATAGCTAAATCGTATTAGCGAACATGTAGACTTGCTAATGCACATTAATGTGGTGTGTATTTATTGACTTGGAACTAACTTTAGTCCTAAATCAGTCTGCACACCTGTATTAACGTGCATTAGCATGTGAATGTGGAGATGCACACCTAAATCACCTTAATGCGATTGGCCAGGTTGATGTAGGCCACAATGGCTACCCTGATCCCAGGGACAGTGGCATTTCTGGAACAGGAAAACTCACTTGGTGACGGGATAATATCATTTTGCAAATGAAGAGTGGCCAATAATGCCTCCTGAACTTCTGTGCAAGAAAAAAGACCTGCGCAAGGAGCTGATCTCAACACTTCAGCACTCACGAGCACCCAGCTTGAGGAGACCATGTTAATACAGAATCAGATTGCTATCACTGTTTGGACACTGATTATTCCAGGCTGCTACAGTCCAACAGCTAATCTTTTTATGCTGACCAGCTGACTGCAGGGCTTTGGCACTGGAAGCTTGTATTTGTATTATGGAAGTTATTTTTCTGCTGGCATCAGTAAGTCACCTGAAGAATGGCTGGTTTTCAGAGAATGAGATTTTCAAACTGTACTGACAGCATTCATATGCCCATGATTTGCCCCAAGGCAACAAATACGTTAACTGTTTGGGTATGATTCCCAGGTTCTGCAAGTTGTGATGGACTGGAACTGGGGAGGGGCAGGTGTGGGCCAAGAGGAGGATCTGTACATTGGCCTAGGAAGTATGATAGAGTACAAGACTGCACACTACTGAGGAGATCTGACCTTTATATACTTTGACAAGCTGGACCGTTTTCCTTTCCAATGAGAGAGCCATCTCTGAGAGACAGTTATCCACTGTGATCTTGAGGGTTCTCATTTATTCTCTTCTGCTATGTCTTATGAAGCCACACCCAAATGATGTGAGGCAACATAGGCAATTTGGTCACTCAACAGTTTTAGAATGACAGTGTTGTGTATATTTGAATGACCAAAGTAAAGATGGCATTGCCTTAAAAATCACTTGGATGCCAGTATTCAAAATGCTGGGTATGTGATTGTGATTTCTTGAGTTTCTTGCATAATGCTGAGCTAAAGGAGAACATGTTTCATGGACTGGAAGTTAGGGATTAATAAAATCTGTGGCTGGTCTGTTTAGATGGAAAGTCCCCCAATAAAGCACTCATCAAAAGAGGCTAGAGAAGCTTGGGGTCCTACGTGTGTTCATGTCACATGTGATTGCTTTACTGATTAAATAATTGCCTTTATTTTCAGCTGGTATTTTCAGGTTGAAAGACACCTTGCAGCATGTTGTCTCAACTTGTTTAAGGCATGATATTGTTTGTTGCAATGCTTTTTAAACCTTTAAAATGGACATGTGAGCTTTATAGATTGTGATGGTTGTGTTAAATCAAGCACTGATTTAAAACGATTTTTTTCTGCTTTAGGTGGTTGCATGAGATTTCAGTGGATTTGGGAAGATTGTATTCTGTTTTTTCCATTTCACTACAGTTGGATTGGTAGCAATAATTGTCCCACAAACATGAACAAACACAGCCTTAATAAGAATGTTGTGAGACTTTCTGAGCACAAGCAACAAGTACTCTACAAATCTGGATTCTGAGCCTAGTACTCTACAAATCTGGATTTACAACATGTAATTCTAGAACAACATGTAAACAAAACTTAAGTGCCAAATAAAACAGCACAAACAAATGTGCCTTTGGAATTAACAAAGGTTCAAGAGTGCAGACAGTATAAGTGCCAGGGATACATGCTGCCTTCTATCCCTCCCTTGCTGTCTTTTCCCTATCTTCTTCTTGTAAGTGTTGTACTATGTGGTAAAGCATGGAAAAAAGGGAATTGTGAGGCACCTGCTGTTGCCCAAGCTGGTCAATTCACATTAGATGATTCAGTTCTACCTTCTGCACTGTCTTGGTTGCATGCACAGCAGTCTGATGAAGCATGGACTTGTAGAGGCCTGCCTGGTCCAGTATTCAGAACTTGGAGGAACAACTGTGTGGAAAGAGGCATGCACACTTCTACCTGGACAGTGCTCTGTGCAAAAGCTGTACTCCATGGGCACCATCAAAGGGTGCTAGGCTTGTGTAAGTGTTTATGTGAAAAACAAAACTAGGACCAGATAGTTGTTACTTCAGATGATGCTTCAAAAGAGTAAGACATTACCACAAATATCACCTTGGATCATAGTGCCACACAAAGGAAAGATGGAAAGTGTCAGTTTACAGACTGCGAATTCACAAAATTACATCTGAAATTCTAAGACTTTTCCTGACATTTCCAGGAAAGAGGACGTAGGAATCTATGGATATCTGCCCACAAAAAATATTTTCCATGTCTCTCATCACTATTGTAGGTGACTAACATACAGTGGGATAGCTTGAATGGCCATACAAAAGAAGAATGCATTTAGACACAGAAGCATAGAGGCAGAGCTGAGACATAAATCTGGAAAAAATAGCACCCTGGCAGCAATGTACAAAGAGATAGGATGTACATTTGAAACTGTGAGAAATGCAAAGCCCATGTACTGGGGGGGAAGAGATTTCATAAATTTCATAGACAATTGGGCTGGAAGGGACCCCGGAGGATCATCGAGTCCAGCCCCCTGCCCCAGGGGCAGAAAGTCAGCAGGGTTCATGGGATCCCAGCAAGATAAACATCTTGAAGGTGTTCAAAGTAGGTGTTTGAACCACCTCCAGCAGCAGTCTATTCCAGACCTTGGGGACTCGGACAGTAAAGAAATTCTTCCTTATGTCCAACCTGAAATGGTCATGGAGGAGTTTGTGACCATTTGATCTTGTCATCCCTTGGGGTGCTCTAGTGAACAGACATTTCCCCAGATCCTGGTGAGCATCCCTGATAAACTTATAGGTGGCCACCAGATCACCACTGAGCCTGCGCTTTTCCAGGCTGAAGAGTCCCATAGCTCTCAGTCTCTCATCATAAGGTCTGTTTTCCTGACCTCTGATCATGTGAGTGGCTCTCCTCTGCACCTCTCAAGCTTCTCCACATCCTTTTTGCATTGTGGAGCCCAAACCTGGATGTAGTACTCCAGCTGCAGCCTCACCAAGGCTGTGTACAACGGGAGAACGACGTCCAGGGATTTGCTTGAGAAGCATCTATGGATGCAAGCCAGCATTTTGCTCGCTTTACTAGCTGCATCATCACATTGAAGGTTCATGTTCATCTTGTGGTCAATCATGACTCCCAAGTCCCTTTCACCTGTAGCGCTAGCCAGCGTAGCACTGCCAAACCTATAACCATGCTGCAGGTTTTTTTTCTCAAGGTGGAGAACCTTGCATTTTTCAGTGTTAAACACCATCAGGTTCTCATCTGCCCATTTCTTGAGCCTGTCCAGGTCAGCCTGGATCGCCCTCCTGTCCTCAGATGTGGATGCTTTACCCCAAAGTTTGCTGTCATCAGTGAACTTGGCCAGTCTGCTTCTGATACCAATGTCCACATCATTAATGAAGATGTTGAATAGTATAGGCCCAAGGAAAGAATCTTGAGGGACTCCAGTGGTCACAGCGCACCACAAAAATTGACTTCCAACAACCACCACGCTCTGGGTCCAACCACGGAGCCAATTCCCCTGCCAGTGGATCATGGTGAAGCCAAGGCTGCAGTTGGCCAGTTTTGCTAAGAGGTGATCATGGCAAAGCAGATCAAAGGCTTTTTTAAAGTCAAGATATACAACATAAATCTCTTTTCCCTTGTCCAGGTGATAAGTCACCTGGTCATAAAAGGAAATGAGATTGGTCAAGCAAGACCTACCTGCAACAAACCCATGCTGCCTAAACCTCAGGATGCTGCCATTGGCCAGTCTGTTAAGAATGGCCTCTTTGATAATCTTTTCTAAGACCTTCCCCAGAATAGAGATCAGGCTGATGGGCCTGTAGTTTGCTGGATCCACTTTCCTCCCTGTCTTGAAGATAGGCACCACATTGGCCTTCTTTCAGTCTTCGGGCACTTCACCAGAGTGCCAGGAGTTCTCAAAGATCCGTGCCAGTGGCTGAGCTATGATGCTTGCCAGCTCCTTGAGTACCCTGGGGTGTAAGCTGTCAGGGCCGGCTGACTTGAAGGTATCCAGCCTCTCAAGGTGTTCCTTCACAAGGTTAGCACTGATGGAGGGTAAAGAATCTCCCTCACTCGGGTCTTCCTGTCCCATAAGGCAGGGGCATCCCTTAGGAATGGTGAAAAACCAACGCAAAGTACCCATTTAGCAAGTTGGCTTTTTCCTGGGCATCGGTTGTCAGTTGTCCCATCTGGTTTAGCAGGGGCCTGATGTTCCATAGTCTCATGGATGTAGCAGTGGACATAGTCTTTCTGGACTTCAGGAAGGCCTTCATAGTTTCCCTTTGACACTGTCTCTCACCCCATTCTCATTAAAAAACTAGGGGACTGTGGCGTCGACACCTATACAGCCAAATGGGTCGTTAACTGGCTGGAGGGCTGCACCCAGAGAGTGGTGGTGGATGGGTCATTTTTGACCTGGAGGGATGTGGGCAGTGGGGTCCCCCAGCGCTTGGTCCTCGGACCCGCGCTGTTCAACATCTTCATCAGTGACTTAGACGATGGGGTAAAAAGCACCCTGTTCAAATTTGCTGACTACACTAAGATGTGGGGGGATGTGGGCATGCTAGAAGGGAGGAATAGGCTGCAATTGGACCTAGACAGGTTACAGGGGTGGGCAGATGAGAACAGGATGGGTTTCAACACTGACAAGTGCAAGGTGCT
>NW_005841921.1:2843037-2850612 GCF_000455745.1 Alligator sinensis
CATCCACCACGACTCTCTGGGTGCGACCCTCCAGCCAATTCACCACCCACCGGACTGTGTAGTCATCCAAGTCACAGCCTCTTAACTTGTTCACCAGTATGGGGTGGGATACTGTATCGAAGGCCTTCCTGAAGTCTAAGTATACGACATCCATCCCTCCTCCTGTGTCCAGGCGTTTTGTAACCTGGTCATAAAAAGAGACTAGATTAGTCAGGCATGATTTGCCTGCTACGAACCTGTGCTGGTTTCGCCTCAGCATAATTCAGAGGAACCCAGAGGGTTCAGAGGGACCAGCAGGTATTGGGGGAGTCCCTGTTCCCCTGAGCACTACCAGGAGTGACTAGAAATAACGGTCATAAGCTGGCAGAGGGTAGATTCAGACTAGACATCAGGAGGCACTACTTCACTGTCAGGGCGGCTAGGATCTGGAACCAACTTCCAAGGGAAGTGGTGCTGGCTCCTACCCTGGGGGTCTTTAAGAGGAGGTTAGATGAACACCTTGCTGGGGTCATTTGACACCAGTACTTTTTCCTGCCATGGCAGGGGGTCGGACTTGATGATCCCTTCTGACCCTACCAACTATGAAACTATGAAGGCCTTCCTGAAGTCCAGAAAGACTACGTCCACTGCTACCCCTGCATCAAAGGATTTTGTGACCTGGTCATAGAAGGCCACCAGGTTGATCTGACAGGACCTGCCTCTAATGAACCCATGTTGGTTGCCCCTGAGCATAACCTCCCCTGCTGGCCCCTCGTTGACATGTGCCAGAATAATTTTCTCAAAAAGCTTGCCCAGGATAGAGGTAAGACTGACTGGCTTATAGTTTCCTGAGTCCTCCTTCCTCCCTTTTTTGAAAATGGGAACCACATTGGCCCATTTCCAGTCCTCTGGCACCACACCAGAGCACCAAAAGTGCTCATAAAGTTGTGCCAGGGGTCCCAAAATGACCTCTGCTAATTCCCTCAGCACTCTGCCCTTGCTTTTCCTCCAGCTCCCCACATATCTAAAAAAGGACTTTTTATTGTCCTTGATACTTGTAGCTAGTTGGAGTTCAGTCACAGCGTTGGCTTTCTTGGTTTGCTGATAACCTGCAGGAATATTCTGCAGGTCCAGACCAGTGCAGAATATTCCTCCTTGGAGGTGGATCTAGTCCTCCGTCCTTTGTAGGTCTTTCTTTCTAGATGCAGGAGGTCCGCTAGTTCCCTGTGGAGCCAAGGGGGCTGCTGTGCCTTTTTGCTGTCTTGCCTCCAAGACAGGATAGCCTTTGCTTGTGCATCCAAGATTGCTCCCTTGACGAGCAACCACTCATCCTGAACTCCCCTCCCCTTGGGGTCATGGTCCCTTAGGGCCTCATTGAAAAGCCTCCTGAGCTTGTCAAAGTCAGCTTTCCTGAAGTCGAGGACTTCTGCTTTGCGTACTGACTTGCCAGATTTATGGCGGATTGTGAAGGTGAAGGTGATCAGCTTGTGGTCACTGTCACCCAGCTTCCCTTCAATTGTTAGGTTGCTGATTAGGTTGTCCCCCATTGCCAGTACCAGGTCGAGCAGCGCTTTACCTCTCGTTGGCCCATAGACTTCTTGAGTCAGATAGAGCTCATCCATGCATGAGAGAAAGCTTTGCAACTGTTCAGATTTGGCTGAGCACTCTTCCCACAAGATGGGAGAGCAGCATCTGGACCAGGAGCCTGTGGGCTGAAAGATAAGCCTTTGTGAGCTGCATGCAGCTTGTGGACTGACAGCTGGACAGTCCTGATTTAGATGAATTTTCCTGACTATGCCCATCTAGACAAACTGCAGATGTCTATAGAACTCCAACTAATGGAGCAGAGTTCTAATGAAAGCCCTGAAAACTGGGTGAAGGAGAAAAGCAGAAGGCCAAGGTAGCAGCTCTGAAGAAACAGATAGATGCACAAAATGAGCTGCAGCAGGAGGTGCAGGACTGGTAAGGAGAAGTATATACAGAGCAAACAGCTCTTGTCCATGCTACAAGAAGACCATGCTACCCAAGCCCTAGTTCTAGAGCTGATGCCCGCTGCATATTTAAGTTACTAAAGACAGGGTAAGCAAACAGCCTGGCAAGAAGAACTCTCAAGAATTAACCTAGAGTTGGCTGAAGCCCATGTGCAGAAGAAAAGCTTGAAGGCAGAGAAGGCCAGCTGTAAGGAGCAACTCAGTGATTCAGTGAGCTGACACTGAGTTGATGGGAGAAAACCAGCAGCTGCAGAGATGTGAAGCTGGACTCCTCCAGCTACAGGAAGAAATCTCATGGGGACCGAAGGACCTTGCATTGCATCTGGGAGAGCTGGGTCCTGCAAATAGGTAGGACACGAAAGAACTGATGAAAGTGCTGGTGAAGGTAACCGACTGGTATTAGAAGTCAGCAAGGCAGAAAGGGGAGTTCCAATTTGGGGCTGAGAACCCCAACCACAAGGCAACGGATAAAGACCTGAAAGAGAGCCCAAAAAGAGAGGTACTTCTACAAACCTGTGGCCATGGGGGAAGGCTACAGAAAGCTACCAAATCTGTGGCAAATGATGGACGCAGGAAGGCCCTAGGAACCTGACCTCAGGTGTAGCTTTGACCAAAAGGGCAGCTGAAAGAAGAAGGGGCAGTGACAATCTTCAAAATGACCACAGTTAAGAATGAGGCCAGTTCACCCCAAAGGGGAGTTGTGGGTTTAGAGCAGCAAGAGGAGACCCCAGAGAAAGCCAAACAGGCTGTAGAGGGGAAAACAGGTCCTCCTGTCCAGGCCTAAAATGGGACTGAACTTGCTTTGAAAAACCAGGGCTCTGGCTAGAAGAAAAATGAAGCTCACCAGAGAATGAACCACCCATTCCCAGGAAGTCCAGGTAAGCCCCTTGGAAATGCATGGGGTGAAGGCTTCTATGGTGGGGTTTGTGGGCAGTGGTCATGTGGCCATGCTTGGACTGAGTATGATATAAGGCCATACTGTGGACACACTCGTTTAAGGTGGGGAAGGAAGCTATTGCTTCTGGGATGAAGGCCAAGAGACCATTACAGGGGAAAATACCTTGTGGTATTAAATACTGGGCCTGTTTGAGTAGGCAGCTATTTGATCTGGCTTCAGATCTGGCTGCTTTGGATGCCAAGGATCTGATCCAGAGCTCCAGATCAGTTTCCTGCTTCGATACAGCTGAAGCAGCTCTGAAGCTTCGGAGCCACCTCAGAGATCCGGCCATGGGGTATAATGGGGAATCAATCAAATATCTATAACTTTGTTGGTTTTTTGGTCTGATTTGCATGAAATGTGCAGGGGTGGTAGCCTCTGCTGAGAGCATGATACCTGCCAAGGTTCAAGAAGATCGGTGCAGAGGTTTGGGGGGAACTCCTGGTTGCCATGGTGAAGCGTTATGCAAGCCAGACAAAGGTTCCCCCAGCGTGGACCCTCACAAGGTGGACTGACCCGCCAGTGAGGTACAGCTGTGACCTCCGAGCCCAGCAGTCCTCAATTGGGCTCAGTCATCCATGGACTCCACTGTCTCACCAAACACAGCTGTGGCCTGGGAGAGGGGCTGGACTGGGGGAGGAGAGGGTGGAAGAGGAGAGGAGAGGCAAGAAGCCTGAGGAGACAGGGCACTCTGCTTACCGGGCAGAGCACTCCCACTTGCTGCCCTGGACTTTCCCCATCTCCTGGGATTAATAGGATGGGGGAGAAAATGGTCACTAGTGATACCCCAAGCCACTTCCCTGGTGTGTGTGCTAGGACAATGAGCCACAGCACTCAAGGAGTTGGTATAGAGGCCCTGACATGGAGAAAACTTCCAGCATCAAACACCCCGCAATCTCCCTCTTTGTTTTTTCCAAAGCTCAAAGGCCAACTCCTCAGCTGGTGTAAACCAGCACTTCAGTGGCACCCTGCCACTTACCTCCACTAAGGATTGGGCCAAAATAAGGGAGAGCAGCACCTTAGGATGGCTTGGCTTCAGGACCCCTTTCAGCCTTACTAGTGCATGTTCTCATTCTGCAGCCCCAGCTCCCCTCGAGTTCACAGGAAGGCGAGGGAAATGGCCACATCAGCACCTGAACTTCTCCATCAAAGCCATCTCCCCAGAACAACCGGAGGTGAGGGTAGTTTGTCTGAGGGGAGCAAAGGAAGGATGATAGGGGTCAACCCAGGGTTTATTGTTTTATGCTCCTTTGTTTCCCAGCTTGCCAGTGTGAATTCTTTACCACAGCTGCTCATGTACTTTATGCAATGCTTTGCTTAAAGACCATGGATACCACCGGTCAGGCAGGCTGGGCCAAGTCAGAAACCACAGCCTGGGCAGTAGGGAGCCATTTTCTTCCTAGAGAATGAGATGTATATCACAATTGCCTCATGGCAGCAAGTCAGAGCGTGGTTCCCTGGTGCCACATTGTCCAAACAGAGCTGACAATAGCCAAGTGCATGCTGCTGGGATAAGAAATAACTGTACTGCAATCCTGTCCTGCTGCTCCAGAACCAGAGTGCCCATCCCCCTGTCTGTCCACCTCTCTCTGGGCTGTCCTGAGCATTCAAGCATTTTGGAAAATGCACCTGATCTGAAGCAATCTGATGGCTTTGCAGAGCTGGACTCTTGCAGAGATCTGAAGCAACTGAGACTTCACTGGGAATAGTCCCTGCTGAGCTAGCAAGTTGCATCATAGAGCATTGCAGGCTGGCAAGCCTGGGTGTGTTTGTAAATGTCTGGGTGGGTTTGTATGCATGCGTCTATGCACATGTACACACTGGTATGAATGCTGAAAGGAAGGGTCTTGTAAAGAAGCTGGCATCATAGCTCAGCCCCTGGCACGGATCTTTGAGAGCTCTTGGTGCTCTGGTGAAGTGCCCGATGATTGGAAGAGGGCCAATGTTGTGCCTATCTTCAAGAAAGGGAGGAAAGTAGATCCAGGACTTCCCATCAGCCTGACCTCTATCCTGGGGAAGGTCTTGGAAAAATTATCAAGGAGGCCATCCTTAACAGACTAGCTGAAGGCAATATCCTGAGGGATACCCAGCATGGGTTTGTTGCGGGTAGGTCTTGCTTGACCAATCTCATTTCCTTTTATGACCAGGTGACTTATCACCTGGACAAGGGGGAAGAGATCGACGTTGTATACCTCGACTTTAAAAAAGCCTTCTATCTGGTATCCCATGATCACCTCTTGGCTAAACTGGCTAACTGCGGCCTTGACGTCAGCACGATCCGCTGGCTGGGGAACTGGCTCCGCGGTAGGATCCAGAAGGTGGTGGTCGATGGGAGCCAATCGTCTTGGTGTGCTGTGACCAGTGGGGTCCCAGAAGGCTCTGTTCTAGGGCCTATACTATTTAACATCTTCATCAGTGATGTGGACATTGGTGTCAGAAGCAGACTGGCCAAGTTTGCCGACGACACCAAACTCTGGGGTAAAGCATCCACACCTGAGGATAGGAGGGTGATCCAAGTGGATCTGGACAGACTCATGAAATGGGCGGACAAGAACTTGATGCTATTTAACACCGAAAAATGCAAGGTTCTCCACCTTGGGAGGAAAAACCTGCAGCATGGTTATAGGCTCAGTAGTGCCGCGCTGGTTAGCACTACAGATGAAAGGGACTTGGGGGTCATGGTTGACCACAAGATGAACATGAGCCTTCAGTGTGATGCTGCAGCTAGTAAAGTGAGCAAAATGCTGGCTTGCATCCATAGATGCTTTTCCAGCCAATCCCTGGACGTCATTCTCCCACTGTACTCGGCCTTGGTGAGGTCGCAGCTGGAGTACTGCGTCTAGTTTTGGGCTCCATAATTCAAAAAGGATGTGGAGAAGCTTGAGAGGGTGCAGAGGAGGGCCACTCGCATAATCAGAGGTCAGGAAAACAGACCTTATGATGAGAGGCTGAGAGCCATGGGGCTCTTCAGCCTGGAAAAGTGCAGGCTCAGTGGTGATCTGGTGGCCACCTATAAGTTTATCAGGGGTGCTCATCAGGATCTGGGGGAACGTCTGTTCACCAAAGCCCCCCAAGGGATGACAAGATGGAACGGTCACAAACTCCACTGTGACCATTTCAGGCTGGACATAAGAAAGAACTTCTTTACTGTCCGAGCCCCCAAGGTTTGGAATAGACTGCCGCCGGAGGCAGTTCAAGCACAAGACACATTTGGATGCTTATCTTGGTGGGATCCCATGATCCCTGCTGACTTCCTGCCCCTGGGGCAGGGGGCTGGACTCGATGATCCTCCGGGGTCCCTTCCAGCCCAGTTGTCTATGAAATCTATGAAAAGTCCTAGCCTCACTTAGCCCTGAGGTGCATGGTGTTGAAGCTCTGCAAAGAGCTTGAAGGGTGGAGAAATCCCACTAGATGCAGGCTAACTTGGTTCTCAGAATGAAGCTGACCTCCTATGTGGAGTGCTTTGAAATGTTCTAGATAAAAGAAAGGGCTTGAATTATGAAATGCACTAAGGGCAGAACCCAGGGTCACAAGTGCTGTAGGGACAGATTAGCCAGGATTTTCCCATGCAGATTCACTAGCATGTGGAATAGCTCCTGCAAGGATGTGTGGTAGCCAGGAACAATCATGGCGTGGACAGAGAAATCTGAAATAGCATGACTGTGATGAATGAAAAAGTGAGGGCAGGATATAGACAAACATCTTGGTTCATCTAGGCTTCAGTACCCATGTAAATGCCTACATGTATGTCTGGGTGGGTGGGAGTGGAGAGAGGAAGACCAATATAATGGTTAGGGCTCTAGCCTGTTGCTAAGAAGACCTGTTCTATTCCAGTGAGACCTTGGGAAAGTCACTGAGTGCCTGGGCATCAGTAAAATAGGGCAGTACTCTTATCCTCATCCCCTAAAGGCGTTGGAAAGATTCATACATTAATGTGTGAGTACTCAGGTGGTTATGGGGGCTGTGGCTACAAGCTGATGTGCATGGGCACATTTCTGTCTGAATACATGTGAGTGAAGTGATACATTTGTCTGTAAGCACATGATTGTTCATGGCTATGGATATTCATATACTTAGAATCATGCAATCATGGAGAAGTAGAGCTAGAAGGGATCCCAGGAGGTCATCTAGTACAACCACCTGTCTGAGGCAGGATCATCCTTGTCATAACCATCCTATACAAATCCATTGTCTAACCTCTTAGCAAAACTACAGTTAATTCTGACACAACACCAGACACAACACCCTCACTTGCCACAAGTAAAGCAGGAGGACCACAGCAGCCAATGTCCTACTGTTGCAAGGTTATTAAAATATGCTGTGACAGTGTGCCAATGGTGATGCATAGCGGGTGCATGAGGGTGCATGTGCAGCCCCTGAGAGTGCTGGTGCACCCCCTCACAGCCAGCATTCCCCGCTTAGGCAACAGGCAGGGAGGGCAGGCAAGAGCGCTGGTTCCCCCCACCAAGAGTGCTGGCTGGGGAGTGGGGGCACCAGGAAAAGTCCAGGTTGTCACAACCCAGTGATTTTTGGTACCTCGGCACAATGGGATTTTCTTGCCACATGAGAGCCTCTTGCACAGCGAGGGTTTTGCTGCACAGAGAAACCTCGGTGCAAGAGAGTTCCCGCCAATTTGCAGCCTTCTTTGCAGGGTGCATTTCTTCTTTG
>NW_005841921.1:2850781-2860374 GCF_000455745.1 Alligator sinensis
TGCAGACGGATTAACTGGCTTGGGCCCCGCCAGCTGGAACAACTCGTGTGGTTGTTCAGACGACCGGACCACCTGCGTCGTGATTGCAAGCGGCGTGAGTAAAGTTTTTTGCAACCGATAAGTTGTGTCTGCCTCTCCATTCACCAGCCCGCCCTAACGTACGAGCAATTTCTAACTTAACTCGAGTTGGCTCTGGCCGTCCGAGACACAGGTGAACTGGGGCTTACATGAAGGCCTGTGGGCAGCCTCCATATTATTATTATTATTATTCCATCAAGATGTGGTGGCCGAGAAGGGAAGGCAACCTAGGAGTGGAGCAGGGCATAGTCACAGAGCCACCAGGGGATTTCAAGGCCACCTCTGGGACTCTAACTTGCTACAGACACAGAAATAAAGTTGTTCAGGGAAGTGAAATAAAAACTTCAAAATAAATGGTAGTATAGTGCCCTCCTGTGGTTTTTAATATCTAAACCTTGACATGTTCTGTAGCACAGGAAAAGAAGAAAAGCAACATTTTTACACCTACAGTTTATATGTAAATTTTGTGCATAAATATAATTTGTATTTCCTGGCTGTGTGTTTATTACTGATGGCATATGGTTGGAAGGAAAGGATCAAGATGTCTTCCAACATTTTTTGGCTCCAGTTCCATGTTATCTTTGCATTTTGTATGTGGTTGAATCTGTGAGGAGGATGGGACCTTTTGGAGCTGTTCATCTTTCCTCTGAAGAGAGTGAAGGGGAATCATAAAGCTATTACTTTTTCACCAGTCTTTGGACTGGTCTGAGGGCACAATGTGTATTTGGATTCTTGGCATGATCCTCAGAGATGGACGGGCTTTCACTTGTGATACACTATATATGAAATTGCATGACTTCCTCTGGCTATATCTTACAATTCTACGCTTAGTGTTCCCAAACTTCTCATCACTGGAGTCTTCTTTTGAAGACTGACCCACAGTACATAGTCTGAGAAGGGAGATTCATGAAACCAGAAAGGAAGAACTCTTCTAGTAGTATAATTTTGTGTCCATTGATCAACTGGATTTGGGGATGTTCAAAGGAGATCTTTATAGCATGTACAGGACATAGCATTCCTTGCAAGGTTTTTTTTGCATTCTTCTCCACAATAGAGCTACCCAGATGCCACTGCAGTCAGGGTACTTTGAGGGTGTGAAATACTGGCAGGCTATATCCTGTTTATATTAAAATTTAGGTTTTGTTCTGTATTACTCTATTTCTGTATAGGTCTCAAGGGTATCAGAATCCATACTGTCCATTCAGAAATCTCAGCAATCAAGACTTTCATGTTAAGTTCATGAGGTACTTGAACAAGGTTTAAAGTTTTATAATCTTTTCCCTGTGCTAGAAGTAACTGCAGTCCAATGATAAGATAGCCTGTCACTTCAGAAGACTTAGTTCTGAAACTGTTGTTCTAGATAGGGTTGAATTATACAGGGAAATAACTAGTAAAAAGGACAGACTTTATTAGGCTGAAGAGATATGTAAGCCCCTTCATGCTTGTTTTATTCATTAAAAAAATATTTAAGTAACATAATTATCAAAGTTAGATCTATATATTGATCAAAATAGAGGTCTGAACTTGTTCTTGTTGAACTTTGCAGTGTAATTCGTATTGACTTTGGCAGGAACAGTATCAGATCTTACACGCTGTGGCAGGGCACTTGGGGTGCCTGCCACTTCAAGTGCTCAGGCAGCCTGCAAAACCACTGGTAGTTGTGAGCCAGGGCTGATTGGGAGTCAGCTGGCCCAGGGAGCCAGCAGGTGAAGCTAAGCCTAGTAGAGGGAGTCATCTGACTCAGGAGGAAGGCTGGGCTAAGCGCAGGGATAAGCCCAGGCCCAAAGAGAAGCCTGGCAGTAATGTTTTGGAGCCTGATGAGAGAACACCAATTCAGCAGGGTGGTTGCAGCTCCAAAAGATAATACCTGTGGAAGCCAGTCACCTAAGATGGCTCCGGAGACCATTAAGTCTGAGTGAACTCGTTACGTAGGCACAGAAGTGAGCGGGAAGTATAAGGATAGTGGAAAATACTGTGATGTGCCAGCATAAAGAATCCATTTCATGATTGACCACATATGGTACTGTTGTTTGCGTGCGCAGGTTGGTTACATTGTTGTATAAAAGTTGGAGCCTGGCCACGCCCAGGCAGAGTTGCTTCAGCTTCTCTCGCTGCTAGCAGTTAATAAACCGAGTGTTCGGATCAAATTTTAGCGTGGAATTTTGTTCCACGACAATTTGGAGGTTCCACCAAGATGTCAACTGTCCGGCCCAGCTGCCTTATGTTCAGCAGCCGCCTGGAAAATGCAGACTGCTGGCACTAAGGTGAGGCTGTTGTCCTCCCCTGTCTTCCTTGGGCTGGCTGTTTGAAGCTAACAGCTGTGCCTGACTACAACATCGAACTTGTTGGTTCACACACAGTTCAGGTCAGGTCTGGGTTCTGGAACGGTGGGGATATGTATGTTTGAGAGATTGTCTTGTGTCTTTCCCCTTATGTCTGGTTCACGGGCAGCCGCCCCAAGTTGGCCACTTGTGAGCCAATCTTGAAAGCAAGGGCTCGTGTTCCGATTTGTGCATTCCTTTTGTGTCTCTGGCACCGGGCATCGCTCTGACGAACCCATTTCCCCTTCCTTTTGTGTCTCCGGTAAATCTCTCCTGGTTTCTGTAATGGGTGGGGGAGGCTCAATTTTGGTCCCCCCCAAGGGTACCCCAGGTTATTTTATGTATACCCATTATGGAGAAAAGTCTTGTAGTTTTCTGAACAAATGGAATTGGTATACCAGGGATGATCCGTCTAAGCAATTTCCCTTGCAAGGTACTTTTGATTTGAACAAAATTGTTCACCTTCAAGGAGCATTGGAGGCCAGAGGGCGAAAGACCCCTGACACCCAATGGTCAGCGTTCTTTGATTGGTATAGTGAAGCTTCTAAACGTGACACAGAGTCCAAATTGGCCTCATTACGAGACTCTAATAAGAAACTAGAAGATAAATATAAAAAATCTAAAGGTTTATCACCAAGTGTGCCACCACATGATTCTGGCCCAACGCCCCTTTACCCCAGTCTTACGGACTGTCCAAAAAGAAAAAATCCTCCTTATCCGATACCCCTGATTGAGGGTCCCGAGGAGGATGAAAGGGGTCCTTTAGAAATTTCCGAAGATGAGGATGAGGAAATTTTGATGGCCCTGAGAAGGCATAGCCAAAAGTGCCAGCCAAAACCCAAGCTGGTCTCTGTATCTTCTCCAGTGGCTGACCACACTAGACAAAAGGCTCAAAAAACCCCTGAAATCCCAAATATGGATCCAGATGACCTTCTTGTACAAGCCCTTTCAAGGGTTTTCCCAGGACCTGAAGGGAATCCAAGCCTGCTCTATAAACCATGGACTAGGTCAGAACTCCACTCTATTGCTAAGGACTTTCCAAAAATAACCGAAAATCCCCACAAATTCCAGGTAGAGCTCAAACTGGTTTGTGAAACATATCAACCCTCGGAGACAGACTTATTACAGCTCTGCTGTCTTATTTGCACTCCGGCTTAATTGGACAAATGGGTAAAAGAAGCAGGGTGGGATAAAAAGTGTGAAATGGAAGACGGCCGTCCTAGAGCTCGTTATGCAGAACAATGCCATCGACTTTGCGGGAAAATGTTGGAGGCCATCCCGCAAGCCTTCCCAAAAAAGACCAATTGGTCCATTATTCAAGCTTGCAAACAAAAAGATGAAGAAAGTGTCGGAGATTATAGAGCTAGACTGGCACTTGTTTTTAATCAACATTCAGGCATTAACAAACCAGATGATAATGCCTCTGGAGCTTTGGCAGCTTGTTTTGTAGATGGATTACTGGCGCCCATAGCCAATTTGCTGAAGAGAATCTGTGTTGGATTGGAAATGGAAAACTTGGACAAGTTGCAGTGTGTGGTGGAACACTGTAAGCGATCTCTAAAAGAGAAAGTTGAAGAACAACATAACAAATTGTTAGCTCTTAAGATTCAGCAATTTCAGGGCCCTCCATGAGGGCGGGGACATGGCGGAGGACGGAGAGGCAGAAGCAGAGGAATGGGCACGAATCAGGTAGACAGACAGAATTGTCATTATTGTAAGCAACCAGGGCATTGGAAAAATGAATGTCCCAATCGCCCGACACCTGCCCAATTTCCAACACAATGATGGGCCATTGGGGAATGGGACCAGACAGAAGACCGTTCTCTCCTTGCACCCCTTGTCCCCCTAACAAAAAAGGGAGAAATCTCTCTTTTGGTCGATGGCAAAGTGGCCCCCTTTTTGGTTGATACTGGGGCCTCTGTATCGGCAATACAATCTAAATACCTCCCAAGCCCTCCCTTGACCGGACAGGTAGTTCAAGCGGTAGGAATCCCTAATGAGCCCATTCTGCATCCAGTAACTGAGCCCTTAACTGTGTCCATAGGACCCTTATCATCAGAACATGCTTTTTTACTTAGTTCCACTTCCCCTGTAAATCTTTTGGGAAGGGATTTACTTTGTAAACTTGGTTGCTCTATTTTTTGCACTCCCCATAGACTTGGTTTGTCTATTTAGAACTCCCGGAAACAAACGGGCCGTCTCCTCAGACTGTACAGGAATTATGGACATACCTTTAGCAGAATACATGCCCGTCCTTGCACTCACAATGGAAGAAGAAACCCTGCTCGATCAAGTTAATCCTTCTTTATGGTCTGCATCACCCACAGAGATAGCGCACTTAAATACAGAACCGGTTAAAGTTATTATTGATCCTACTAAACTTCTTCCAAGAGTGCCACAATATCCTTTGAATCCAGAGGCTGAAGAAGGTATAACCTTGATCATTCAATCTTTATTGCAACAGGGACTCATCTCACCGTGTACTAGTCCTTGTAACACCCCAATCCTCCCAGTAAGAAAAGCAGATGGGAAAACCTACAGGTTTGTCGAGGACCTGCAAGCAATTAACTCTATTGTCATCCCAAAGTTTTCTGTTGTACCTAACCCGGCTACCATCTTAGCTTGTATACCCGCTACAGCCACCTATTTCACTGTAGTTGATTTGTGCAGTGCGTTTTTCAGCGTACCACTGCACCCTGATAGTCGATATCTTTTTGCTTTTACATATAAAGGGCAACAATATACCTGGAACACTCTTCCACAGGGCTTTTGTGAAAGCCCATCTTACTTCTCCCAAGCTTTGCAGAAAGACCTTTCGGACATCACTTTCCCCAATGGGTCAGTTCTAGTTCAATATGTGGATGATCTTTTGCTGTGTTCCCTTACCAAATCAGCTTGTCAAACTGACTCTTTGATTTTACTGAATGCGCTGGCGGATAAAGGCCACAAAACCTCAAAGGCTAAATTGCAATTCTGTCAACTTCAGGTCCAGTATTTGGGTCACAAGTTATCTGCAGGAAAGCAACTCCTCTCTTCCAAGCTAATACAATTCATATTGTCCTACCCTAGGCCCACCACCCAAAAGCAGCTGTGTGGATTTTTAGGAGCAGCAGGTTACTATCGTCAATGGATACCCAATTTTGCACAAACGGCTAAACCTTTACAAGACCTCACTAAGAAGGACATTTCTGACCCCATTCCATGGCCCCTCTGAGGCTGGTGATGCTTTCGTTTCCCTGAAACGCAAGCTCTCTTCTGCCACTGCGCTAGGATTGCCAGATTATTCTAAGCCCTTCACTCTTTTTTGCCATGAAAAGGAGGGTTGCACTTTAGGGGTTCTTACACAAGAACACAGTGGAAAACAATGCCCGGTCCCCTATTTCAGTACCTGGTTGGATCCGGTTGCCCAAGCTTTCCCACCCTGCTTACGAGCAGTAGCTAAACTGGTTCAACAGTCCAGAAATCTTGTATTACAAAGTCCTTTAAAACTAATGGTTCCTCACTCTGTGGAGACTCTGTTACTGCAGTCTAAGACCCAACATCTTTCAAATGCCCACCTCAGCAAATATGAGATTTTGTTTCTTTCCACAGCTCACATTTCAGTACACCGCTGCAGCCTTTTAAATCCTGCAACTCTCTTACCTTTCCCCACAGAAGGTGAGTCCCACAATTGCCTGGAGTTAGTCTCCTCACTAACGACACCTCGACCAGACTTAATAGATATCCTGCTACAAAATCCTGACCTTATTCTTTTTACAGATGGCTCATGTTATAGGACTGATAACGGGGACCTAGTTGCAGGGTATGCTGTTGTTACTCTCCACGAAACTCTTGAGTCAGCACCTCTTCCAGGGGTTAAATCCGCTCAAGTGGCTGAACTGGTTGCTCTCGCTCATGCTTGTTTCTTATCAGAAGGAAAGTCTGCCACTATATATACAGACTGTAGATATGCCTTCGGTGTTGTTCATGACTTCGGACAAATACGGAAAGAGCGAGGTTTTTTAACTTCTATGGGTCTCCCCATAAGATATGGTCCTTACATTGCCATGCTTTTACAGGCCCTTCTACTACCATCATGATTGGCTATCATAAAATGTGAAGGTTACTCTACAGCTAATACTGAGATAGCTCATGGAAATCGTCTTGCTGATGAAATGGCAAAAGCTGCTGCTGGGTCCCCACCATCTGCAGATGCCACTTTTTCTCCCTGCAACCCACGCCTTTGCTATCCCTTGTGGAATTGGCACTTCTTCAAGATCAAGCTCCAAAACATGAAAAGGCCAAGTGGATTGCAGATGGGTGTATTTTACATTCAGATGGCTCGTGGCGCTCCCAAGACAGCCGCTTGGTCGCCCCAAAAGCTTTGCACCATTCTCTTGCCTATGTGCTTCATGGGCCTTTGCATGTAGGAAAGGAGGGAATGGAAAGAACTCTAGCTCAAAATTGGTATGCCTAAAATTTCGGCCCAAAGACAGCTTCTCTCTGTGCTGCCTGTCCCACCTGTCAAGCACATAATGTTGGTAAAATTGTAAAGGTGGAACAGGGATACAGGGGTTTGCCTGAGGGACCATTCCAGCATCTGCAAATGGACTTTATACAGATGCCAAAATGTTCTGGGTTTGAATATGTTTTTAGTTATTGTATGTCTCTTTTCTTGATGGATTGAAGCATTCCCCTGTAAAAGAGCGGATTCTTTGCAAAGAAGCTCCTCAGCAACATCATCCCCACCTGGGGAATACCTGCCACCTTATTCAGTGATAGAGGTACCCATTTTACAGGTAAAATAGTTCAGCATATGTCCAAATTTTTCATCGTCTCACGACATCTTCATTGCCCCTATCATCCCCAAAGCGCAGGAGTGGTAGAAAGAAAGAACGGCATTTTGAAGAATAAATTAGCAAAATTGTGTCAGGAAACAGGTCTAAATAGGTGACCGCACTGCCATTAGCTCATGTTTATGAGAGCCACCCTGTCCAGGAGATGCGGGCTGAGCCCTTAGGAAATAATGACTGGCAGACCAATGAGGTTGCTATCCACTCCCGCTCCTGTTCCAGATTTAAATTTAACCCACAGTTATATGCAAAAGTATTGTCAAGCTCTAATATGTACTGTTAGTTATTTTCATTCTCAGGTTAAGGATGCGTATCCCGCAAACCCAGTAAAAGAACAGTGCCACGATCTCGAGGTTGGAGACTGAGTATATGTTAAACATCACCAGAGAAAGACTGCCCTTGAACCCTGATGGAAAGGACCCTACCAAGTTCTCCTTACATCCCACACAGCAGTGAAGCTCACCAGTGTTGACGCGTGGATTCACACCTCTCAGTGCAAGCAGGTTCCTGCCCCTGGACTAGAAGAGGAGCATCGCAGGGAAAGTACTGGCAATCTTTCCTCAGAAGAAGATGGCCAATGGTGTGCTTCTCATTTAAAAGGTTTAAAGTTGAAACTTGTTAAGATCAAGCCCCTAAGAGTCAGTTCTAACCCTTAAAAGAAACTGGGAGCCTCCTTCCAAAAGTGGGAACGAGACAGGGTTGCTTCACTACCTAAAGACCTCTTCATACAACCCTTCCACTTTTTCTGGCACAGCCGGTTATCAAAACCTACTGTGGTCACCCGTTACCATGCCATGAAGCCAGTTAATATTCTCATTGTATTTCTCTGTGCTGCATTTGTCCCCAGCTGAGCTCAGGTAGTACAAATTCGTACCCAAATGCTGGAAGTTAACAATACCCACATTGCCATGGTAAAAAGTCTGAAAATCAGCCTCAACCTCAGTAACTGCTGGCTGTGTAGTCATATTCCCCTATACCTCGAGCAAGGTTTACCACTAATAGGGGTATCATGGACAGCAGGAGATTGGTGCTGGGAAATGAGAGGTTATGTTTTAAATGTCAGCGGGTGCGAGAAATACCCGGACACTATCATGGCTGGGCAACCCTTTAAACCAGCAATGCCACAGCACTTTAGTGGTTGGGCGCGGCCCCCCAGTCTGGCACTGAGCTATAGCATGGGAGGACATATCTGCTACAGGAATTATGACGGAAATATTTCTATGGGCTCAAGCCAGTGCAATTATACTCTGGATTGTCAAACTAATGTCACTGCAGATGGAATATTTCACTATTTTGCCCCGGGGACATGCAATATGTCATCAGCCCGCATAGCGTTTGGGGGCAGCTACTTTATCTGTGGGGAAAAAAGCCTACAAATGGCTCCCTCCCAACTGGAAAGGTAGTTGTTATATTGGAGTTGTTATTCCAGGTATCAGGGTGCGACCCAGGTTGGGGGGACGGGTAAGAAACAAAAGGACCATTCACATCTCTTCACTAACATCCCTCCCATACATAAATGATGTCCAACGGACTTTTGGGTCCGCCTTTCCATGGTATATAGCTGCCAAGTCCATGCGGGGAGTTAATGTCTTAAGTAAAAGCTTTGAAAAATTTCCTAATGAAACTATAGGTGCTTTAAAGGACATACATTTAGAAATATATGCGACCAGACTAGTAGCAATGCAAAATCGAATGGCTCTAGATATTATACTTGCAAGCAAGGCTGGAACCTGTGCATTAGTAGGGAATGAATGTTGTATCTATGTACCAGACAAATCCCAAGAGATCAATGAGCACATCCAGTCAATGGAGAAGGCTTTGGCTGAATCTGAAGAAGGAAAAGATCCCCCTGCTAGTCTGTCCTTTTGGGGATGGCTCCCAAATGTCAATGGGTGGATAAGGGAAATGCTCAACTACCTTATAATAGGATTATTCATACTCATTGTTGGATTTGTCTGTGTTCAAATGATTATATGTTGTTGTAAACTATGTAAAACTACTGCAACTAGACAAGCACGTACTACTGGAATCCAGTTGATGATAATGAAGGAGATTGAGAAGAGACAAGAAAGAGAAGAAGAAATAAAAAATCTTATGGGTATTAGAATACAGGTACTCCTCACTTAACGACCTACCTGTTTAACGACCGCGCAGACTTACGACCAACTCTCCATAGAGTTGTAGAGCTGGTCGGCCGCGCGGCGTCTCGGCTGCGCAGCGTCTCGGCGTCAAGCTGAGGGGGACGTGGAGCTGAGCCCGGCACCCTCCAGCCGGCTCCGTGAACCCACGACGGGGGAGAAGCATCCACCCGGAGGGCAGCGGCCAGGACTAACCACCATGGCCAGCGCCTTGCCCTCCCCGG
>NW_005841921.1:2861044-2867164 GCF_000455745.1 Alligator sinensis
TGGCACGGTCTGGATCCTTTTGGTGTGTTCTGGGGTTGAGGAAGTTTGCTTCTGGTGATGAGGTTGGCGAGGTTCGGTGCTTGTCTGAAGGCTAGGATGGGTGGCTCTGGGAAGATCTTTTAAGTTAATGGTAGCATTCTGGGTTGGCCTGAGCGTAGCTTGGCCAAAAGGAGGGATTGTGGAAGCCAGTCACCTAAGATGGCTCCGGAGACCATTAACTCTGAGTAAGCTTGTTACGTAGGCACAGAAGTGAGCGGGAAGTATAAGGATAGTGGAAAAGTATTGTGATGTGCCAGCATAAAGATTCCATTTCCTGATTGGCCACATATGGTACCGTTGTTTGTGTGCGCAGGTTGGTTACATTGTTGTATAAAAGTTGGAGCCTGACCACACCCAGGCAGAGTTGCTTCAGCTTCTCTCACTGCTAGCAGTTAATAAACTGAGTGTTCGGATCAAATTTTAGCGTGGCATTTTGTTCCACGACACACCTAAAGATGTCTGGAGGTTTGGATAGGAACTAAGGGGCTGGAGGAGGTTCCTAGGGACCCAGGTCAGGGTATCGGTGAGCACAGAGTGAGGGCTCAGTGCAGAAAACCTATTGTGATGTGTAGGTGAATCCAGGGCAAGGGGCTCAAAGCATAAGATTTATTGTGAAGTCTGGGGGGAGGCCAGATTGAGGGGCTTATTGGATAAGACTTCAGTGCATAAACCCAGAGACAGGGACTGAAAGCCTAAGAGACCTGCTGAGGAGCCTGAGAGAGTGTACTTGTGAATGCGTGTGGGCTGGTAGGCTGGAGAACTGACCCCAATAGAATCTCATTGATCTACTAGTGGGCCAGAGAGGGGCTGGAGGCAGCCATAGTGGGAGACTGCCAGAGCCAGAGAGGGGCATGGAGTTCTCAAATGGCCTCAGGTGGGGCCAGGGCCTAGGAGAGGCCAAAGGTCCAGGTGTGGCCACAGACAGAGAGGAAGGGGCCAGAGAAACTGAGGTCCAGAATGAGGATGGCTGAGACAGGGCCACTGGATGTAGAGGAGGGTCCAGGACAGCACTGAGACCAGGGGTCCCAGAGGTAAGAGACCCAGGGCCAGAGGTAGCCTGGAAGAAGGAAAGAGTTGAGCCCAGAAGGGGGTCACATGAAAGCTAGTGAGAACATGGGCTAAGAGAGAGAAAGAGCTGGGCCCAAAAGAGTCCCAAGGAGTGATGGCATCAGTAGGGGCCAAGGAGCTTGTATCCAGGGATGTCGGACAGGGACAACATGATTCTGGGATCAGAGCAAATCCCAAGGAAGGTGAGCCTGGGACACCCTAAAGCCCCATTCCCTGCTGCCTTGCAGGTTACCCCTTGTCAGGGAAATGTTAGGGGAGTGCATCCCAAAAATAAAAGCAAGAGCAGATCCAGAGGCCCAGGCAAAAGGCCAAGGAAGAGCAGGACCAGATGGGTCCAGAGTTCCAGGCAAGAGGCTGAGAACCAGCAGAGCCCAGAGGCCCAGGCTAGGGGCCTAGAGAGAGGGGCCAGAGGCCTGGAGTGGGGCCTAGAGAAAATGACACCAGAGGGGCTCAGAGGCCCAGACAAGGACTGAGAAAGTTCAGTAGACCAGAGCAGGTCTAAGAAAAAATGGGACTGGAAGGGTCCAGTGGCCCAGTGAGGGGCTGGGGAATAGAATGAGGCCCAGTGAGGGGCCATGAATTGTGCAATGGGACCAGAAGGGTCCAGGGTTCCAGCGGTCTGGAGGCCTGGAGGAGGGCTGTGTGAGTGTAGCCCCCAATGATCATCAGTGACAAAATGTCCAGATGATGCCATCTGTGAGATATAGGGAAGGTATGGAGCTATGCAATTAGCCCATAAGGCAAAGGACCACAACCACCAGGTAGTCATTAGAATAAGACCTGGGCTGGGAAGGCTTGAGGCAGCCTCCCTTTTATAATCATAAAATACATCAAGGTGTGGCAAATGAGTGAAGGGGAGACTGTTCCCAAAGTGAGTAGGAGAAAAAGGGAGTTTCGGGGGGCCTCCAGAGGCTTATAGCTGTAGCAGAAAGCCCCCTTTGTACATTTCCCTTCTGGACATGGATATAATAGAAGCCCCTTCTTGCCTGCAACCCCTCCCCTCCCATTTTGTGCATTTCTTTCCCTTTTAAGTATTGGCAGAGACCTAGCACACTCATTGCATGGGTGTGGCAAGACTTGGAGCAAGCCAGAAAGCTGACCTGGCTTTCTTGTAGGAGAAACCTAGAAACTACATCCACATATCAATTAAGCTCAGTGTCACTAAAGAAAACAAAAGAACTAAAATATCCACTTTAAAGACTGTAAATATATCCTGTGCTAACCTAACTCACTTACTGTTCCCAGTAGCCTTTGATCCTCACAACCTCACATTGGATTGTTATATATTTCTCACAGGGCATTTTCATATTTCATTTGTATCATCTTTACCATGGCATTTTGTGCTTTATATTTTATACTTTTAAACTCTTAAGGAATGTACTCCCTGTAGAATGAAGTTACACCCTGGACCATTGTTAAAACTGCATTGAAATTGTAATTATAAAGTGATAATATCTGTTGAGTGAATGCAAGTGAATGATGATCATCAGTAGACAATAGCCTAGCCAAAGGGACTCCATTTTAAGCTAATCAAGCTAAAGAACTGATTCCTGGAACTGAGCACTCACCCTATGGACTATTCCTGTAACTCATGACAATATAGCTATTAAGTCAATAAGTCAAGGGTGCACTCCCAAAACTTCATGTACCAGCAGGCAAAGACCCATGTGACTAACAGCTGTCAGGTACTACTCAAGACCCACATGGGATAGTGACCTCTGGACTGGCTAGCCAAGATGATGCTGGGGAATTACACAAGTCTGCCAGAAAGAAATAAAAGGTAGTGAAGCATGACCCTCAGTAGTGCCCTCTCATCTAGCACCTGACCTGCCAAGACAGAAGGACAAGCAGGCGACCCCCTTCTGGAGAAGACATCACCTTGAAGGAAGCTGACCATCAACAGCAGACTCCAGGGCCTTGGATAGGTAAATATACTGACACCAGTGCTCACTATCACTAGAGCAGCCATTAGACACTATACTATAGACACTATACTACATAGGTTTGAATGAGTGAGTGCATGTGTGTGTGACCAGTACCACCCATAACTCAAAGTTTGCATTTATGATTTTATTGATAACTTCACATCCCATCCAATAAACTAGAATGTATTATGATCCCACGAGTTGGTCCTTTGTAGCCAACATAGCTATCCCTAGGGATGCCACCCTGCTACAACACATTGGGCATATCTACACGAGATGGTTTAGTGTGCAGTAAAGTATCACTGTCTATACATATGGAGGACTTACAGTGCATTAAATTAGTCTAATGCACTGTGTTTGCGAGTACCAGCACATACAGGTACTAGGTAAATGGCACGTTAGCTAATGTGTTGTAGGGCACATATAGACTCTGACCAGGAGCAATTTGCTCCCAGTCGGCCCGGGCAGCTGTGCTGGCTGCAAGGACAGCTGTCTCCCCATGTGGTCAGGAGAACTGTGCTGGTTTCAGAGGCAGCTGTCTATTCACAATGTCCTGATCCCCACTTGTTGTCCTTATCCCCATGTGGCAGGGAGACAGCTGCCCCTGCAGCCAGCACAGCTCTTCCTGCCTGGTGGAGATCAGGACCAGACACTGTGCCCTCTGCACCCCCTGGCTGTCCAGGGAGGCAGAGCAGGGCAAGCACGGTATAGCACAACCGGGGCACATGTGTAGACGTGCACCTGGGAATGCATTAATGAGCCAGAATTTTTCTGTGCATAAAAAATCAGGCACATTAACCGCATGTGTAGACACCCCACTGTAACTGAAAATTATTTCAAAATGCTGGGAATTAACTTCCTTGTACTGTGCGTAAGCTCTCAGTAGATGGCACTGAAATCACTTTAATTAAAAGTCATCAGCAAGCAATATAGGAGGTGGCAGATTTTGTCTGTGTTTCCTAGTTTTACAGAGGAACTTTCCATAATGGGGAAATACATTGAAACTTGTCACTCAACAGTACTGTACATGTTTATTTAGAAAAAGTTAAAGATGGCTAAACTGTCAAAAGACAGTTTCTCAAAGCCATGCTAATAAGTTAGTATTAATTAAATCCTAATAATTTTGAACCTGTAAAAGATTCTGTTAAAATAGTGTCTGTCCTGAAGAGAGCTCACTTGGAAGGGTTCTTAATCCTACAAATATTTTCACACCTGCTTATTTATTTACATGAGCAACCTAGTCCTACAAGTTATATGCATAACTTTACTTATAAATATCTGAAAACTGATATTACTAATTTGTGTTTCTTGAAGCAAGAAGATATCACCTTTATCCTTTTTTCTGCCTCATAATGAATAAAACGTTACTTACGCATTTTTGTGAAGGCATTTCTGCAATTCTGTTATGAACTATGCATATTTATGGTGCTATATGCATAAATATCATGTACCCTGTGTACAGTTACTTGCTGTCTGTGTGCAGATACTCTTACACTCCTATGCCGTCCTTATAACTAGGTATTTGCTATTTTACTAATAATCTTTCAATCATATTGACTCAAAACTATTATATATCAGTAATAAAGTACGTACAGAATCACTTTATGATCACGGTTCATATAAATGTAAAATACCTCCTCGGATATTTAGATATTTTAGGTAAATGCAAGGTAGCTTTCTATTTACTTTGCTACACTTTGTAATATGTGCTTTTTAACATTAAAATCATCTTGAAAATATGAATTTAGACCAGAGGATTGCAGCCGTAGTTCCTGTGAGCTACTTTTCCCCCATTGCATTTGTGTGGGTCTTTGCCATAAACTATGGAATGTCAGGTGTGTTATGGAACAATAGAGTAGAATCTCCCTTTCCCTCCTTGCTCTTGTTAAAATCTCAGTAAAGCAATTTGGGCTGGTAGGAAAGTAAAAGAGAAAAATAAAATAGTTAGTCTTTCTACATTAAACAGAAGTAGAAGTAGAAAAAGTAGAAGTAGAAAATAAACAGAAGTGAAAACTCTGCCTTATCTACTTCTGCTGTCTGTCTCTTCAAGAAGGCTAAATCAATTTCTTAACTACTGTGTTGATAATTTCCAAACAACTGAAGATCAATTTGCTTTGGGATCTTTCATTAATTGGGTGAAAGCTACACAGGAATCTTCAACGGTCAAAGTTTACTGCTGCTAAATAAATTAGATGCCACCAGTTTGTCTTCAAAGCTTCATGCGGCTTTACAAGTGCAAATTCAGGTGAGAATTGGGTGACATGACTGTAGCTAGCTCCTATTGTGTCTTATGTGTTATGTCTGCAATAATCTTATAAGTGTAACATAGCGCACCTGAAAACAAATAGTAAAGGTAGTGATTTTTGTTAAAGTGACAGGAAGTGTTTGCACACTGCTGCCTGTGAAAGCAGTTCGCAGCCACACCATTAGTAACAGAAGATGCATTTTTAAGTCAGTCCTAAATATACTATTGTACTTTACAGTCTGTGTATACCATATTGTTGCAAAAAAATAGTAGGAAAAATAATACTACCCCATACACCTTGGAGCCTAAGTCATTTTGCAAATGGGACTTATACTCTGAAGTTGCTTAAGTATTTTAGGGGGAAAAAGCCCCTGCTATTATGTCTGATTATGGTGACCATAAATCTTCCAGAAAATAAATCAATTTACCTGCATTTTTGGTCCAGAATATATATTTTCTGTTTAGATGCATTTCTACATGATATGGTGAGCCAGAACATACAGAAATTGTTTCAGTACAATATTTGTTAGAGATTGTCCCAGGGGAGCTGGGACACCGAAGGAACCCCGGGGCAGCAAGGAGTCATACTTACCTCCTGCAGAGCCGTAAGAGCCGGGGGAGGCGTGTACGTCAAGGACGCCGGCGCGGGTGATCAGCCGGGCGTTTATCCGGCTGCGGCAGAGCAGCGGGGGTGGAGGACGCCTCCCGGAAGAAACAAAAAGCGGCCCCACCGAGGCAGCGGGGTGGCTGATGAGGAGAGACAAGGGGAATGAGCTCCTGCGGGAAGCAGATCAGCCGCCGCACCCAGCTGCAGCGAGGGCAAGGGGCGGAGCCAGAGCGGGC
>NW_005841921.1:2867224-2877268 GCF_000455745.1 Alligator sinensis
GCGCGGGCTGAATGGGGAGCAGCAGGGCGGGTGGAGGAGCCGGCTGCATTGGGAGCAGCAGAGCCGGTGTGGGAACCGGCAGCGTTGGGAGCAGTGGAGCCAGGGAAGAAATTGACTACGCTGCAGGCAGCAGAGCCGGGGGAGGAACCGGCAGCATCTGGAGCAGCAGAGCCAGGGACGGAACTGGCTGCATTGCAGGCAGTGGAGCCGGAGAGAGAACCGGTGGCATCCTGAGCAGCAGAGCTGGTGGAGGAGCCGGCTGGGCTGTGGGCAGAAGGGCCAGCGAGGGAGCTGGCCGCATTTCAGGCAGCAGAGCCGGTGAAGGAACTGGCCACTTCATAAGCAGCACAGCCGGTGAAGAAACCAGCAGCCGGATTAAAGAAGGAGCCGAGGCGGAAGGTCGGGGCTGGCGACCCCAGCAGACAGCCCATGGAGCCGAGGACCTTTACGGACGCCCGGCAGGTTGGGTGTAAGACAGTGGCAGGCCTAGAACACCATGGAAGCCAAGAAGAGGCAGAGCTATAGGTGGCGAGTGGCTGGGGGGTAGGGAAGGACAGAGCCCCAAGACTACCTGCGGGGGACCGCGCCAACTCTAGGAGCTACCCCAAGGAAGGACCCCCCACTGAAGTTACATTCAAAGTCGTGGCAGGCGAGTTCAGGTGTCCTCCTGACTTCACCAGGGGTAAGCCTCCGGGGTCCACCCATAAGCCCGGGGCCCGCAAGATCTAGGGCTCAGGTGAAGGCGGCGCGGGAACATCTACTAGAGCGGAGGTGGGTACAGAGATGTTCCATTTCTACTGTGTTTTATAATCAGGGACTAGGTCAAAATATGAATCTCAAAAGCTGGATACCCATACTAGACTTATTATCCCAGGTGTCTCAAATGTGTGTATCCCATGCAACTGAAAGCCTTACATGTACTTTGCATAAATACGGCCATCAGGGTTGTCTTGTCTTCTGGATCAGTTTTTCCCATGGATGTATCTTCAACCACATATACATTGTGATTATTATCCAAGGTATTTGAAATGTATGCATCCCATGCCATTGAAACCCAGCCATGATGATTATCTTTCAGTCTCCTAAATCAATATTCCCTTTAGATGTGCCTTCAGCCACTTTACATGTATTTCACCTGTAGTTAAATACTCAGGTTGAATATTAGTGGCTCTATGCAGTGCATGTGCTGCTACATTTCTGTGACATTGGGAATCTTTGTATATGTCAAATCAATGGAAAATGTATCAAAACATTGTATAATATTTTCTGTAACAGTCTGTATTAATCAGTACTTTGCATTATGCTTGTTCTAAAGCAATCCAACATATTCCCAGAACCATCTCAGTCTTACAAATGTGCACTGTGTGATTTTTTTTTTTTTTTAAAGTTTGTTTTCATAGTGTTGGAATGATTTGTAGTGGCGACAGCCCAGGAGACTGGACTGTGATGAGAGGCAGGGATTTTTGTCGGTGATATCTTTTATTGGACCTACTGCTTAGTTGGGATAGAGTTGGACAAGCTTTGAATGCAGTGCATTCTTCTTCAGGTCACTAACTGTGCAGTTGGTCCAATAAAATATATCCACAAAAATACTTGCCCCTCCCATAAATTCTAAGTAAAGTTTCTACACTTTCTATTTCTAAAAAGAATCTTTGATACACCATCATTTGGTTGCCTCAGAAACATTAAATTCAGGAGGGAATATATAATTGAAACAGTATGACCAGATATAGCTTCACATGCTAGGCCTGCATAACCCTGAGCTCAGAGAAATTACTTTTTATTTGAAGAAAATAAGACCAGGGCCACTTTCTATTGTTGTACTGAGATTACAATCAGAAGTAAAGTTCTGTGTGAAACTGAAAGAGAGGCAAGGAATTTTTTTGGTTCATACCTACTTTTTTGCTTTGCATGGTTGGGATAAAGTTAGACAAGCTTTGAAATGCAAGGCATCTTTCATCAGGTCATCATTCACTGAAAGCCTGTCTAAAAGCTTGCCCAAATTTATCCTGGTGCAATAAAAGATACCACCCAAAAAATCCTTGCCTCTTGCATAATTCCTGGATGATCATGGCTACATCATTCCAACAGTGCCAACTGAAATACATTTAAATAAGTAGATCAGCCACAGACAATACATTAAAATTAATTTATAATGCTCAGGTGGGTCGTTCTACTCTAAAAAGTGATTATTAACACTGGCATAATGAAATTTGTCTTTTGCTGCTAGGATGATATGAGTGCCATATTATCATGGGATGCCTACAAATAACTGTATTTCACTGATCTGATAAAATTCTTTCAGCTTGTAAGTAAAATTTGTGATATAACTGCCATTAGGCTCTCTGCCACCACTCACCCACACTGGAGTATAACAGTCAACCTGGACCCTTGTTTTGTTAGGCATAATAAAGACTGTTCAGGACAAATATGGATCTTGAGTGTACTTGTCTGCCTATAAATAAGGATTTATACAGAGCTTCTCAAAAGGATATTTGAACATCTTTTTCAAAAGTTTCTATGTTTCAAAATGGTCTGAGAATCAATTTACATGCATGTAATTGGGGGAAGACAGGAGCTATGCAACTGCAAATTTTTGTCCATTGAAGTCAGACAAAAGATACCCAAGGACATACAAGTGAGAATGGGGAATGAGGCTTTTATTTAAATATTTTGTAAATCATACATGAGCAATCTAGAATTTGTTTTTTTCTGACTGTGAACGTCCAACAAAATCCTGGAAGGAAGATGTGGATTGTTTTACAACAATTGCTTTTCATCCGAGGGTACTGAGGGAATTGGCAGAGGTCATAGCAGGGCCCCTGACACAGCTGCTCTGGCCAGGTCCCAGAGGACTGGAAAAGGGCCAATGTGGTCCCCATTTACAAGAAGGGGAGAAAGGAGGACCCGGGTAACTATAGGCCGATTAATCTCACCTTGATCCTTGGGAAGACCTTTGAGAAAATTATCAAGGAGCACATCTGTGGGAGCTCAGCATGGGAGGTAATGCTCATGGATAACCAACACGGGTTTACTGCAGGCAGATCTTGCCTGACTAACCTTGTTTCTTTTCACGACCAGGTCATCAACTCCTTGATGCGGGCATTGAGGTGGATGTCGTCTACCTGGACTTCAAGAAGGCCTTTGACACTGTTTCTCACCCCATTCTTATAAAAAAAACTAGGTGACTGCAGCATTGATGCCTACACAGTCAGATGGGTGGCAAATTGGCTCGATGGTCGCACCCAGAGAGTGGTGGTGGATGGGTTGTTTTCAACCTGGAGGGATGAGGGCAGTGGAGTTCCCCAGGGCTCGGTCCCTGGGCCTGTGCTATTCAACATCTTTATCAGTGACTTGGAGGTGGGTGTGCACGCTGTCCAAATTCGCTGATGACACAAAGATGTGGGGAGAAGTGGGCACACTGGAGGGGAGGGACAGAATCCAACTAGATATAGACAGGTTACAGAGGTGAGCAGGTGAGAATAGGATGAAATTCAACTCAGACAAGAGCAAGGTGCTGCATCTAGGGAGAAGAAACCTGCAACATACCTATAGGCTGGGGAACACCCTTCTCAACAACACAGTGGCTGAAAGGGATTTTGGAGTCATTGTTGACTCCAGGATGGACATGAACTGCCAATGCGAGGAAGCAGTCAGTAAGGCTAACCGCACCTTGTTGTGCATCTACAGATGCATCACAAGCAGGTCCAGGGTGGTGATCCTTCCCCTCTATGCAGCGTTGGTCAGGCCGCAGTTAGAGTACTGCGTCCAGTTCTGGACGCTGCACTTGAAGAGGGATGTGGCTAACCTTGAGAGGGTCCAGAGGAGGGCCACTCGCATGGTCAGAGGGCAGCAGGCCAGGCCCTACGAAGATAAACTAAAGGGCCTGAATCTTTTCAGCCTCCACAAGAGAAGACTGAGAGGGGATCTGGTGGCTGTCTATAAACTTAACGAGGGGACTAGCGGAAAATAGGTGAGGCTCTGTTCCCTCAGGCACCACCTGGGATAACAAGGAAAAATGGTCACAAATTGATTGAGAGCAGGTTCAGGCTTGATATCAGGAGGCATTACTTTAGGGCTGCCAGGCTCTGGAATGGGTTTCCAAGGGAGGTGGTGCTCTACCCTGCCTTGGGGGTCTTCAAGAGGAGGTTGGATAGATATCTGGCTGGGGTATTATGATCCCAGCACTTGTTCCTGCCCAGGGCAGGGGGTCAGACTTGATGATTTGTTCAGGTCCCTTCCAACCCTAGAAACTATGAAACTATGAATTTTTATTTGTTCACATTCAGTTTGGGTAAAGGGATGAACAATATTTTGAGCTAAATATTTTTCTTCCAATCATTTTTCTCACTTGTCCCCTATATGCAATGTGTTTCTTGACCTTCAGTCCAGTGATTTCATTGGTATTATGAATATATGCAAGATCTATGAGATCAGGTCCTTCACTGTGTAATAATATTTGATTTTCCTAATCTAATTTGCATATTCCATTTGAATTCCAATTGAAACCAGTGCTTTGTCTGTATGTTTTGAGAATTGTAGCTTTTTCTCTTTCTTTGAAAATTAGCAAAATATTAGTGGTTTTGTAGGTTGTGTATGTGTTCTGTCTTCCTGTTTCTATGTTCACTGTTTAGTTTGTTTCCAGATATGATTATGAATGAAAATACAACCATAGACTGCTTATATTTGCCTCTAGTATGTCTTAATACAAGCAGACAGGTAACCCATGCACCTTTTTGGTATGTTGTGAAATATTAAGGAACCTAGACTGTGGCAAATGGAAGACCGCCACTATAGACCAGTTGAACAAGTGTACCATTTATGATTACTACCACAACCAGAGGTAACAGCCACTTACAAAATCCGTAAGTAGTAATTAGTATTTACAACCAAGAGAAAAAGTAGGTTGAAATTGCTGTTCTCCTGCAATCTAAATATGATGCAATAAAGGTGCTTTGGGCAAATAAACTCTTATCTTTACTTATTGACCAGCCCCAAAACAGTAAACATAGCCATTGTCTTTAGAAAAAAAGAATAGCTTTGCCACCATAAACATGCATAGTTTCCTAGGGCCAAATTCCCTTAAGATATGTGGGTGCAATTCCCTTTCAAGAGGGTGGGACTTGCTGGCATATGCCTGAGAGGAGAACTTTTCTTAGCTGGAGGAATTTCAGTCCAGGTACTTAATGACTCCTAAAAATAAAGTCTGGTTCTGCAAAGTTCTGCAACTAACAGTAGCCCAGATCTTCTGCTTGGTATTTGAAGAAAGGTAGCTCCCTGCAAATTCAATTCCAGAAGCAAAACAACTGGAGGAAGAGAAGGGAACTCCTACTCTTGATTTCTCCTTCTGAACACACAGCATGCTGCAATTAAGCTTGAAGCTCACTTACTGCAGTTCCTTTTTCTTGTTCTAGGACAGAATAATTAGACTGACCACTTCAAGCTTAATGATATTAAATGGAAGCCAAACAACCCTTCATGAAGAGTAACATGAACCTGCACAGGATAGTCATTGGGAATCACTGCCCCATAAAATTCTGCTTTTGTTTCTTAGTAATCCCCACCTCCCATTATCATCCTATCCATTTTCTTGGGATTATCCAGTTTTCAATGAAAATTATTATAGTTAAATAACTGTCTAAGTTTGGTATTTAGGTATGATATGAGAGACATAATTTAATCTCAGAAGGTTAATATGACTTTTTTGGACACATTTCATTTTAGGTTCTTGACCGTTTTTCCCCTGGAGCAACTGGTGTAGCAGAGACGGATTATGGAACTAAATGGAGTACTAATTTGATACTGTAGTACCTGTCTTTCTAAAACTAAAGAAAGGATGGATTTTCAAAGTTTTCACTCTTGGTCTAACTCTACTTTGATTCAAGTTGATGGTAAAACTCCTACTGCCTTCAGTGGGAGTAGACTTAACATACAGCAGGTGACTACTTCTAAAATGAGAGAACAAAACTGTACTCATAAACTCACAAATGGGGATGTCAGGGGACACTTCCCAGCTAAACAAATAAAACACCCAAACCCAAATGCAGTCTGTCATGTATTAACAAAAAGAAAAGATGTAAATACATGTTAGGTTATATAAAACTTTGAAGTCTTAGAAGCCTTTCCACCTGTCTGATCTCAGCTGGGGGGTGTAATTGTTCTGGCTTTCTCTAGAGGTGGTCCATCAGTGAATTTGTGTTAAGTGAACTGAGAGGCCTGCATTCCTTCTGGCAACAATCACTCCGCAGCATGTATCCTCCTTGTTTATTTCAGATCCCAACTAATTAAAAGTGGAATTATTATTCAGCTCTTGTGAACAAAGAGTTCTCCCTCATGTCTGTCTCCCATTTCTGCTTTTTTTGAGAAGCTACACATTACTCTATTATTAATGGCAAACTCTGTTCCAGAAAGCAGGGCAAGTTAAAAAATCTATGACTTATTCCTGTAAGATCAGGAAATGCCTAAAATAGGCCTTCTCCCTCTCTTCCGGCCAGAAGGTTTATTTTCACCAATGGGCTTATGTAGAGCCCAAGCACTTTTTCTTTGTCTGCTGGCAGGAAATATAAAAAAAAACCATTTACACGGCTCATGAATTTACGTGTTACTTTACATACACAGGCAAATTTCCTGCTTAGGAAGTCTTTTTAGTTATAAATCTCTAAAATCAGGTTGGATCAAGCCAGCACTGAATAGTAAACCTCACAGCTGCTTCTCTTGTTCTTTTTTGCTGACCTCATGAGTTTTGCAGAACTGGAAGCATTAATTTAACCAAAAAGGCATCTGGCCTTTTTAAGCTCAAAGATAACTTGCCAAGAGAAATATGAATGTCCAGTGTGTTGACTCTGAAGTTTAATTATAGCATTTTAAATGCAGACCCTATTTTAGGAACAGAATTTCAAAAATAAAACTTCTTATAGTTCTAATATCAAAGCGTAAGATACAGAAAATAATTTGTTTTCTCTGTTCTGTATATCTGGCAGCATTTTATGTATATGCAGAAGTGTAACTAGGTGGTATAAGCAAGGCACTGAGCCCAATGCCAACTTAGAGGGGATGCCAGAATGCCCTCCCCTGAGTCTTTGCTACAGCAGGCACAGCCCCATGATGCCCAGCCATAGAAACCAGACAGACCAATACTTAATAGTGCATTGGGGGGTGGGGGGTCAAGCAGAATGGCACCCCCCCCTCTGGACTTTTGCCACAAGAAGCATAGCTCCTCACCCAGTCGCATTTTGGGGGGGGTCAGGGGGAAACAGGTCACCAGGGGCATGCCATGGGGCTGCTGCAGCTGAGGCTGGACATTAGGAAGAACTCTGTCTCACTATGGCTGGTTAAGCATTGGAGGCTACCCAGAGAGGTTGTGGAATGCTTGGACATTTTTAAGCACAAGTTAAACAGGCACTTAACTGGGATGATCTAGTCATGGGCAATCCTGCCTTGAGCAGGGAGTTGGACTAGATGATCTCCTGAGGTCCCTTCCAGCTCCGTTCTAGAATATAGTTGGGTTCACTTAATTTGCCATTTGTGCAACATGAAACCAGAATAATGTTGAAAAATGACTGCAGAAGTACAGAAATAAAGAGAAGAATATGGGAAGAGGTATACTACTTGAAACTATTTTAAAATTCCTTTTAAAGATGCATCAAATCTTAAGATGACAGTGTCCCTTAACAGCAGATCTTTGGAATATGTAGTCAGTTAGCTATTCTGGGATTTTAATTTAAATAGAGATTATTCTTATTTTCTTTTCAAACACAAACATAATGTTGCAAACTACTGCAGTCTTATGTGAGAGCCGAGCAGGAAAAATTATGCTGAGGGGAAACCAGCATGGATTCATAGCAGGTAGATCATGCCTGACTAATTTAGTCTTTTTTTATGACCAGGTTACAAAACACCTGGACGCAGGGGTGGGGTAGATATTATTTACTTAGACTTCAGGAAGGTCTTCAATATGGTACCCCACCCCATACTGGTGAGCAAATTAAGAGGCTGTGGCTTGGATGATTACACAGTCCGCTGGGTGGCAAATTGGTTAGAGGGTCGTACCCAGAGAGTGGTGGTGGACGGGGCAGTATCGACCTGGAAAGACGTGGGCAGTGGGGTCCTGCAGGGCTTGGTCTTTGGACGGATACTCTTCAATGTCTTCATCAGTGACTTGGACGAGGGAGTGAAGTGTACTCTGTCCAAGTCTGTGGATGATACAAAACTGTGGGAAGAAGTAGACACACCGGAGGGCAGGGAACAACTACAGGCAGACCTGGACAGGTTGGACAAATGGGCAGAATACAATAGAATGCAATTTAACAAGGAGAAATGCAAAGTGCTGCACCTAGGGAGGAAAAATGTCCAGCACGCTTACTGCCTAGGAAATTACCTGCTTGGCAGCACGGAAGCGAAAAGGCATCTTGCCGGTGGATGACAAGATGAACATGAGTCATCAGTGTGACCAAGGCATCAGCAAAGCTAACTGCACTTTATCATGCATCAGCAGATGCATGACAAACAGAACCAAGGAGGTGATACTTCCCCTCTATCGGGCACTGGTCAGACCGCAGTTGGAATACTGCATCCAGTTTCGGGTGCCACACTTCAAGAGGGATGTGGATAACCTGGAGAGGGTCCAGAGAAGGGCCACTCATATGGTTAAGGGCTTGCAGGCCAAGCCCTACGAGGAGAGACTAGGGCACCTGGACCTCTTCAGCCTCCACAAGAGAAGGTTGAGAGGTGACCTTGTGGCTGCCTATAAGTTCATCATGTGGGCGCAGAAGGGAATTGATGAGGCTCTACTCACCAAGATGCCCCTGCAGGTTACAAGAAATAATGGCCACAAGCTAGCAGAGAGCGGATTTAGACTGGACATTAGGAGGAACTTCTTCACAGTTAAGAGTGGCCAAAGTCTGGAATGGGCTCCCAAGGGAGGTGGTGCTCTCCCCTACCCTGGGGGGGTTCAAGAGGAGGTTAGACGGGCATCTGGCTGGGGTCATTTGAACCCAACACACTTTCCTGCCTATGCAGGGGGTCGGACTCGATGATCTATTGAGGTCTCTTCCGACCCTAACATCTATGAATCTATGAAAAAGTAACAGAAAACCGGAATGTCCTCTATGGTGGCCACCCTAACATGGAGCCACTGGAGCAGTATTTTCCAACTGGAGTACTGCAGAACCCAGGGGGACTTTGCGATCTTCTCCAGTGTGCTGTGGGGTGCCATGCAATGTTAGGCCCGTTAAGGGTGCGAGTAGGATAAACTCAGAGAGCTCAGCTAGGAATCCGCACACAGCCTCAAAGACCAGCTGCCCTGCTGTGGGCTTTCTGAGCTCTTTGCCAGAAGGATAGACCGGGTGTATGTCACCAAACGCGGGGTGGGGGGGAAGCTAAGAGCTGGAATCTTCTAAGGAGGCTTGAGTCTCTGGAGGGCTGCGCTGAGAGGTGCCGCTCCAAGGCCTGGATCTAGCAGCGGGGGTTATGCGCGCTCCTGGACTGTCGGGCTCAGGGAGGGGCGCAGCTCCCCGCCCCAGGCAGAGGCGGTGGCAGAGCCGCCGCCTGGGCCAGGGGGAGGTCACGGGCCCCCCCCGCTCTGCTGCGGGCTCTGCCACCTGCTTTGTGTCCGCCCGAGGGCGAAGCGCCGTCCTCCTATCAGCCCAGGAGCTGGCCTGGGGCCGAGCCCCCTCCCGGCAGCCCAGTGCCCAGCCTGGGGGCCGCCCCGGCGGGAGGTGGAGCCCGGGGCCGGGTTTCCCGGAGGAAGTGAGCGCACGGGGCAGGAATGCGGGGCCGGGCCGGGCCGGGCCGGGCGGCTGCAGACGGCGCGGGGGGAGCCGCGATGCCGCACTTCACCGTGGTGCCGGTGGACGACAAGCGCCGCGTGGACTATGCCAGCCTGGAGGGGCTGAGCTGGGTGGACTACCAGGACCCGCCGGGCGCCGCCGACCCCTATGACACGGCCAGCTCGGACGGTGAGTCCCGTCCCGTCCCGTCCCGCTCCGCTCCGCTCCGCTCCCTCGGCCCCCGCCCCGGCATCCCGGGGCCCGCCGGCGCCCGTTG
>NW_005841921.1:2877312-2878749 GCF_000455745.1 Alligator sinensis
GGAGCCCGAGCGGCGGAGGCGCGCCGGGACGGGGCAGTTCACTCGGCTCCTGCCGAGCCGAGCCGAGCGAAGCTGAATTCTCCGAGTTTTGGAAGGCAGCCGGCGCGCTCCAGGCGACAGCTTTTATTAGACCAGCTAGAGAGTTGAAAAAAAAAAATCTCTGTGCAAGCTTTCCGCCGCAGGCATCGGATAATGCAAAGATTGTAAACTTTCTCCCAAGTAGAAAATTCGTGTTCATAAGTTTCTATCTGGAAGAAAGTTTACAATCTTTGTATGCTCCAATGCCTGCGAAAGGTGCCCGAAAGCTTGCAAAGAAAAAAAATGCTGTTTGCAACTCTCTAGTTGGCCTAATAAATAAAAGATAGCTAGCACAGCGGCTGCTTGTATACTTCGACCAACGCAGCTACAACCTTTATCCCTGAGTTTTGAAATGCTCCTTTCTGCTGTTGGCAAGCTTGAGGCCTGCAAAATGCCTGCTACTGGGAGGTTGGTGCTTCGAAAAAATCTTGCCTAAGGGCTGTTGTTCTTAGTCCTAGTCTTTAAAGGAGTGGTATGATGAGAGATCAAGACAGATGACACATGCATTTCTGGTCATAGTGGTTTTTCTTTGTTCTGTGTCTGTTTGCAGACACAAGGCAGATGTGATGTCTAAGTTCTTCATGCTCAGTCACTTTGACAACACATTTGTCTTGGCTGATCTGAGCCGCACTTTTTAACTGAGAAAAAAGTCATTTTAGTAACAGTTCTTCTGATGGCCCTACAGCTGAAACAAAACCAAAGAGAAACCTAGACAATGTCTAATATCTGAATCACTTGTTGATAGTTTGAGTTAGGCTTCAAAACACAGTGAAGTGGCATGTATTGGTTTTTCCTGGATGTGGCAGGGTATTGTGATCTGTAAACGCAAGCTGTTTTTAAAAATGTGACAACTGATATTGTGATTTGTGAACGCAAGCTGTTTTTAAAAATGTGACAACTGATAAGAGGTTTGTGCAAATATTTGAAGTGCTCTCTTAATTAAATAAACTCATGATAGTGAAACAACACTAAGCAATATAATCATAGGTTGCTGTTTGATTTTTTTTTTCCTCACTGAGTTCTTATGCTTTTGGTCTGCGGTCCTGACAGCTATGTTTTATATAAAATCTGTGCTTAAACAATTTAGCCAATACTTTACTAAATCATTTAGCATTGTACATGGGTTGTTTTTACATTTCTTTTATGAATATCTGCTTCTTGGTAGGTTTTAACGTATTTAATGTAAAAGGATCATGTGGGGAGAAAAACTTTTTTAATGGAGACGACTGTTCAGCTGGTGACACGTGTCAGTGCTCAGCCTCCGGGTGTTCTACTGTGAATTCTAATTAAAAAGTAGCATTTCAAGTGATCAATGCCAGAGATTCATGAAGAAGAGTAGTTCAGGAATAAAGTCGGCAT
>NW_005841921.1:2878780-2887741 GCF_000455745.1 Alligator sinensis
TTATTCTGAAATAGTTGTAGCTGTAAGTGTTGTATTTTCTTTCCCTGCTACAGCTGTGCTGGTCGAGTTTTGCTTCTAAACAACTTGTTTCTTGTGTCAGTTCAGCCCTCAGGAGAAAAATCTTTTCACAAGCATAGTAGGGGTATCTTCTTTCAAAAACTTTTCATGATACAAGAAGAATTTACATAATTTTAGGCTTTATAAGACAATGTTAATGAGCCATTCTTGCCCACAGGGTTAAGCTTTTAAGAACTGGACATATCTCACCACGAGGCCTTCGAGGGGTGGCTTCCAAATAGGAACGCTGCCCTCTTGAAAGGCCATTGCAACCATTCTCAGTCCTTGACCCTCACTGTGAGGGGGAAAGCATAATATAGTAGTTGGGATGGAAGCGTAATTTGCAAAATCTGGGTTCAATACTGGGTTCAGCTAGAGGCTTCCTGATTAATCATGGCTGAATTACTCTATACCTCAGTATCTCATTTGCAAAACTTCTTTTCTTCTCTTCCTTCAGTCCTTCATCCAGTTCTCTACTGGATTTTAATTTTTAGTTTCTCTTGCTCAGTGGCTGGCTCAGTGTGGGGCAGCATCTAGTTGATAAATGATTGCAGTCCTGAAAAGGTCTTTTGGATTGAAGAAAGGGTAAGTGCTGTTTAGAGCTTATCCTTCCACATACCACAAGCTTAAGTAACTGGCCCCTAATGGCTGTTAGCACTTTAGGATTCGAGGTTGAAGAGGCGTGCTCTCATATGAGCCGGTGTATGTTGGCTAGTATATAAAATGTAGAAAATAGATCTTTTGTTTTAATCTGATTTAGGAGGTTGAAGTAAAAATTGTAGGAAAGTTCAGGTCCTAACTTCTTCCCATGATGGACCAACCTATCAGTTTCTGTTCCCTTTTGTGCGGGGATTAGGAAGGATCACTGGTACTGCTATAAATTACTGTAATTTGACCATCCTGGGTAGGAGTGCATGTGGCCTAGTTTTTGTCCTATTAAACTACCACTGAAGTCAATGAATGGGGTTATACCACAGATAGAAGGAGCATGTGACTTTCAAAGTAGCCGTGAAAGCAACATTGCTTATAAAATAACCAACTCTCTCTCTTCCATGATATCAAATAGCTGATGTGAGCTGGCCTTGTTTGTTTTTGCTACCTTTCAGACTGTAGCACAGAATTTTGCAGCCAACTGTATTGCTTTACTTTGAGGCTGACACAACTCTGGTAACTGAGTTGTGTTTTTTTGGTTGAGCTGTACCTTTCTTTACACTAATTATGCAGGTTGGTTCACAGACGCATAAAGATGTATGGCTTTGCTATCCCTGATGACCCATAAACTCCTTTCCTATGCACCCACAGTGGGCAGAAGACTTCAAGAAAGGCAGGCTTTTCTTTTCCACCCTGGCAATTAAGGTCTGGGAAGTAAAGATCCACTTTTCTCACTGGTCTCCTGATAAGTTTCATGACTTCCTGATTGCTGAGAGCAGAGTGCTCAACCCCTGGCCTGTGGGCCAGGTGAGTTTGCCGAGCCATGTCATCCAGCATACAGGGGTCCCCACAGGTCGTGAAAACTTGGCAGCAGGAGAGCAGTGGCAGCAATTGCTGCTCCCTTGCTGCCAAATTTCTGGACGTCTGGGGAGACCTGCAGCCAGATAACAGATTGCTAGATTGGCAAGCAGGGGTGGCCCAAACCTGACCTGGTCACACAGGGGCTGGCTGGAGGCAGTATGGGCCCCAGGGGGGTGCTGACCTGGGCCCTGATCTGGTGGAGCCAGGATGAGAGAGGCAGCAAGGGGCCCGACTAGGACTGAAGGAGGCAGTGTGGGCCTGATCTGGCAGTGCGGGGCTGAGGACTTGGGGCTCCAATCTAGCTGGCAGAGTGGGGATGAGGGAAGAGGTGCAGGGCCCAATCCTGGCACATGGGACTGGTCCCTGTGTCACTAACATGGCCCACAACACTGAAAGGTTGAGCACCACTGGCATGGAGGACCCTCAAGTCCTCTTGTCTCATTTCTGGTTCCCGATGCCTCTGTTACTGCAGGGGGGCCAGAAGAAATCCCCAGTATTGAGGAAACCTTGAGTTTGGGGGAATTCAGAAAAGAGTGGGAAGCTCCTATTAAAGGCAGGCAGTGCCACATGGGTCTGTGGTGCCAGCTAGAAACCTGTGGTTCTGCAGGCCTGGAACTAGGGTTGCCAACCCTCCAGGAATTGGATATAAATCTCCAGGAGACTGCTGAGAGTCACCCCTGGAGATAACTGATAGGGCATTCATTAAAATAAATATTAAAGTTGAATCTGATTTATATAGTAGTCCAGCAGGTTTTTAAAATATAATAGTAATGTGCATTTGCCTTCCTGATCTAAAGGCATTAAGGTCATTATATAATGTGATGAAACCTCCCGGCAGAGATTCAGAGTTGGCAGCCCTGCGTGGACCGCGGTGCAGGCAGAGGGCGCACGGGCAGTGCTCCAGGGGGTTCCATGGCAGTTGACGATGGTGTGTGTGCAAGAGCCTGGCAGTTGGTGGGATACTCGACACCAGATAAGGTAAACTTTTGTGAAGTTTCATATTCAAAATATGCAGTTTTAGCTTGTGATTCTAACCAACTGTGTTATATGGCCAACTTGTGAATATATGCAAGAGTTGCCTGACAAATGATCTGGCACACTATCAGGTTGCTCCATGTGGTCCACTGATGCTACCGCCATTGCTACTGTGGTGAAACTGGATGCAGTTACTGTTGTGAAGCTCACTGAGCGTGTTATTTTTGTAGCTTGCTAGTGGAAGCCATATTTTGAAATAACTGAGTTATGGTATGATTCCCCAAATATAAGGTTTATCATTGCAGTACTAACTCAGATGGGCCCACTAGAATGATGATCAGGAAGATACTAGCTTCCAAGTTAAGACTATCCCCAGTACACTTATTTATTTCTTGTGCGATAAGACAACTTCCTTCTGTTTCCAGAGGAACCTAATTTCTGTACATCCACCCCCTCCCCACACCTTTCTGGGTTTTTTTTGTTTAATGGGAGTTTTTGTTCTTGAATATTTTTATTTTGTTTCATACTCGATCTCAAATGATATACTATCATCCAAAGTATTACAGAAACTAGACTGGCATAGAACTTCAGCATTAGTATTTCTTGACAATACTTTGTATAAAAACTGTATAAAAAGATATCCACAAAAGTCCTTTCCTCTGTTGCATATCCCCTGACTATAACATCACTCCAACACTACCACCTTGTATAAAAGCGCAGCTTAAGTAGCACATTTAAATAATTGCACATTTAATATTGTTAACCTCACAATTGGCATAAATGCTTACATGTAAATGAAACAAACCCCTGCTTGTTGAGCAGACACTATTTATTGTCACTGTTTATGATTAATTATGAAACTTTCTATTTGGAAAAAGTGATATCTAGATGCAAGTTCTAGTTGTGGGTCAGCAGAAGATGCCATATGTGCATTTCCTATTCATTCTTGAAATAAAATTTGTAATTCTTCCCCCCGCCCCATCTGCTACACCTGGTTGCCATCCCTGCCACCGCAGTACATGCCTGAACAGCACCCCCCATGTACTGTGTGCACTTGTGGCTCCCACTTTAGCTCCTCAGCTGCCAGCTCACCCATGCCACATGTTGCTCCACCCTGCCCCTTGGCCACAGACAGCCAGTGAAGCCAGGTGGAGGGAGGGAGAGCCCAGAGCCCCAGCTGTTTTGCTGCAGGAACTTTGGAGGGGGTGGGGGGAGGAAGGGTGGCCAGGTGGGAGTCCAGGGGCTGCAATTTAACCTCCTGTTGGCCTCATGCAGCCTGTGGGACATCAGTTGGACAGCCCTGTTTTAAATTAAAGAGAGTGGCCTGCCTGATCAAAAAATTATTGATTTCCTAAGTTTCAGTCTTCAGAATTATTATTTTTATTCATTTTTAGAAGACTGGGCTGTTTACTTCCCTCATGTGTTTGGTCTCTGCCAACTCAAGTGTGACAATCCATTAAAGGTGCACTGATACATTGGTCCATATTGTATTGGCAGTGATAAAAGGAAAATAGACATTATCAGCAGTCACCTTTTTTTGACTGATGTGGCCAATAATATTGTGATAAATGCCATAAGCATGCATGCAGCCACTGCGTGCACCCCAGGGCAAGGCATAGGGGACATGTGCCCCCCTGGATCTGTGCATGGGGTGAGGGCAGGCTGCCTGATGCAGGCTCAGGGCTGGGGCTGTGCCGGCCTCTTCCCAGGAGGCGGTTGGGCAAGAAATATACCCATGGTGGGTGGTGGCAGTGCTGGGAGGGGTGCTACGGTGAATTTTGGGGTGGCCTCCCACATAGCCCCACCTCTCAGTGCCACCGCTGCTACCTGCGCTGCCCCCACCTGCCCTGAGTGCAGCCCCAGCCCAGCCCCACTGCCAGGAAGAGGCTGGCGCAGCCCCAGGCCCTGAGCCTGCAGTAGCAGCCTGACTTGCCCCACGCACAAGAGGGCATGTGCCCCCCATACCTCCCATGGGGGGCATGCAGTGCGGGGAGCCGCTCCCCCCCCCCCCCCCCACTGGACGAGTCACCCACAGCTCTGCCCTGCACCCTGCGCCAGTTGTGCAGTCCCTGCCTTAGCCCCACTTCTTCCTTCATTAAGGGAGCCGCGATTTGCCCCACCCCCCCATGCCCCTTCTGCCCAACAGGCTTATCAGCTGGAACCTGCTCTCCAAGCTGCTGGGCTGTATATCAGCAATCAGATCAGTATTGGCCGATATGGCTGGTCAGTAATCAGCCATTGGTATCTACCCAAAAAAATCTTTTATCGGTGCACCCCTACAACCCATGTGTCCTGTGGGAAGCTATTTATCACCCAGTGACATTTTTTGTGAAATTGAAACACTAATAAGCCTGGTATCACTGACCTAGTTTGGGCAGCTGCTACCCTTGGTTTCACCAGTCCTTGTTTATGCTTACAAGCTAGTTCTATAATAGCTTTCATTGCGTTTGTGAAACTTGCTTGAATGGGGTTCCAACCCGATATGAATCTGTGCCTCCAGAGAGGACAGGCTGGCAAGCATGCTTACAAACTGTATTTGTCCATGTGGGCTTTTGCACAAATGCTGATCTAAAGGCATTTTTACTTAATCTACTACCTTGGGGAAAAAGACTGAATCACTGATGAGAAATACTTGCTTTTAATTGCCTAATAAGTTATTACAGTTATTAATAACATTTAATAAAGAATTAATTTGGACCATGACAAACTGCTTATCTGTAATGTCATCTGAGGTATGTCTATACAGCACAATAGTTCTGTATAGTGATAACTGAGCCAGCTCTGCATGAGCTAGTTTGGATGCTGGAAGCAGTTTACCTTCAGAGCAGAGACAGATAAACTTCTATCAGCACAGTTATCCTCAGAATTCTTTGTATTGCTTTAAAAATATAGACTTAAACCAGACAACATGAAGTTGCAAATGACTGTACGCAGCAGCTATACAATAAAACACACAGAAAAGTAATTTTAGAATGAGAAGTACAATAGTGTTCCTAAATTTCCTTCTTTGTTATTGGAAATAACCAACAATCTGTGATTTTTTTTTACTATTGTTACGTGATAAATGCTTTGGGGTTTGCACCTTGCCCAATTTATCTAGTGTCTCAAAGATAAAGTCTTAGCTGTGTCAAAGTCACTTTAATCCACTACTTCAGTTTTCCTATTGTAAAGTGCTATTGGAGTTCATGATAATATTAGTTGTTCAAACTAGGGATTAAAGAAGTTGAGGTATATTCAGCATGATGCTCTGATATGTCAACCCCATTAAGCTTTGAATGTGATATATACATATCAATAACAAATCTCACTTGGGGTATGTATTGGAGTGGTGAACGTCTTGCAGATACCTAAGATAATGAGTGCTTGTGCACATCCATCAGAATATACTGCCTGCCATTAGAAAGGGAGTGCCAAAGTTTGGGTTGTATCTCACTGATCTGAAAATCTGCTCTATCTTTCTGAAATCGTGTTTTGTTCCAGTTTATGCAGCAGGTTATTAATGTAGCATTGCTAGCAGTGGTCACACTCCAGAATACCCTTTTCAGTATGCAAGTATGTAGAGATAAGCAGAGATACTTTGCAGGTGAAAGAAGATTGATTGTGATACGTGAAAAATGGAAAGCAGAGATAATTCGGTTATGTTTAACTTCTGGGTATAATGGAGGTGAAGGTCTGTTTATTCTTCCTATAGTTCAGACAACCTGAAAGCAAGGCACTTCCCTTGGGATCATCGAAACAGAAGTTGAAATGGAACAACGCTGTTTTGCACAGCCCTAATAAACACCTGCAAGTAGTTTTAAGCACACTTTAGGTGGCTCAAATTATGCCACCCCAGGACAGGTTTATCTCTGATCTGTGTTAACCAGCTTGTGTTCCATCAATGTGTGACCACTCCCCACAGATGGGCTGCCCAAATTGCAGTCTTCCACCATCCCAGGATGCAGTGTTTCCTCCCCCACCCTCCTGTTCTGTGTGGATACACTTTCTACCCTCTGAACTCTACTGCCCTGGGGATGGTTCTGGTACCAAGCCAACTCCCTGTCTCCACCCCCAGGGGAGCAACCCTGTGCAAATAGCCTGCAGAGCACATCAGGGCTTCCTTCCTGGGGCAGGGGCAGCATGTCCTTCAAAAGTGCCTTCTGTTACTGCTCCCACCTCCCAGCACCCCTGGGAAACATGACCAGCACCCTCCACACCCTGATCTCAGATCACAATTTAGTAAAACACGAGATCTTCTTTAATTTACTTCCTCTATTTCTTTTTCTTTTTCCTTTTTTTTTTTTTTTTTTGAACTTTTTATTTTAGCCTTCATGGGCCGACTTTCTTTGTTTCACCACCCTTCCCCCACCCCATTTCCTTTCCACCTCCCATTTTATTACCCTGGCTTCATGTTCCCACTCCAACCTCTCCTAACCCATTTCTCACATATGTGCACCTAGAGCAAGGATAGAAGTCTGTCCTGCCTCACCAGGCCTGTAGTGGAAACTTAGAGCTATAGTCCCTGCTCACCAGCTGTCTAGTGGTAAGTTATAACTGTGCAGGTGGAGGGACTCTCAGAGAAAGTTTTTAGCTTTGAGGTACTTAGACCAGTGGTTCCCAAACTCTGACAGATTGTGCATCACCAATTAAAAATGATACAACCTTAAGTAAAACCAGTAAATTTTTGTCATATAAATTTATTACAATAAATCTGGTCACATGTACCACTGATGGGTGGTCTGCTTACCACTAGTGGTACCCGTACCACAGATTGGGAACCACTGACTTAGATAGAAGTGATAATTTTTACCTGATCTGGCCACAGAAAGTGGTCTGTAGCTGTGACCAAACACACGTGTACGGCTGCAGACTAATTAAAAAATAGCTATTCGGCAAAAATTTGAGTCCTTGTTGCATGAGAAGTCAGATGAAAGTGTTTCAAAACAGAGTGTCTTCTGTAACTCATGTCTGCAATGAAGGTGCAACTGCTCCAACTTGAGCTAGCACTAACACTGATCAACATTTGAGCAGCTCAAAGTGCAAGGTGTAACAAGGCTCCTCTGTGGGTACCCAATTTCATTGTTTCTCCTGAAGACTTGCTGTTTTTTAGGCTTTTTCCATGGACTGCAGTTTGTGTGTGATATATTTGTTTGCATGTTTTAACCTTAAGTTCATTTGTAGGCGTTTTTTACACATTTTACTCCTCCCCCCACACCACCTTTCTGTGGAGAAGTATGTAAGGGCTGTGTGGTGGTTGCATTTGTCATGCACTGAAGGAATCCTGGTGCCAGGTGATGATCAGCAGTGGACTCCTTAGCTAAAGTTAGAAGCTGTGTCTTTTTGTGCATCGCCTGGAATTTAGGGAATTTGAAAGAGTTTTAGGAAGGATTTTTCTGATGTGTTGCTGCTTATTAAAATCTATCTCCCTACATCTATGTAGTGGATGTATGTTTGTGGTGATAAAAAACCCAACATCTCAAGGTTAATTTTTATGCCTGAGGGAATGCTTGTGATTAGAAGCCTTAGAATAGGTGAAAAGGAAAGGATTTCCTATTTATTTTTATCCACAAATGATTATTTCTACCATTTTTTTGGAATAACCATTTCAAATGTGAACTGAGGGAAGTTCTTTATAGGATGACGCCGGGGACAACTAGGTACATCAGAAGGATAATTTTTAAGGAACCCATCCCAGTACTGGTGTAACAAACTTGATTTTTTTTCTACAGAAATCTTTGCTTCATAGAACATTTGCTTTATGTTCTCATTTTTGTGGTTTAATTTTATTCCCCTTTCCAGCCAGGCTACCCATGCTTGACCCCAGTAAAGTAAGCAGTGGCACACTTTCTTTTTTTCCCACCCCAAACAAAAAAGTTGCATGAGTTCTCTTCGATGATCAAGTTTTGCTTAAACTTGGCTTCAGCAATAAAGCCCCATGCTAAGCAGAGATTAAGACACTTGGCAGTCTTATTGGCTAGCAGATGAAGCCAGGCATAAATACCATTCACTGAAGTTTTTGTTTTAAAAAAACACAAACAAAACTTAGTGCTCCTTATTTTCTTTTTAAGTGAATGTAACAGAATGGGGGACACCCAGTGCCAGAGAGAGATAAAAGCTGTTCATGGTAAGTTCTTTTTTAGCAAACTCCAAGAGCAAGCTATAAATGTACATTAATCGTGAAAGTAATTTAACAAATCATTTTCAATTTAATATACAGATTTTTAAAAAATCTACTGAAGTGAATGGCACTACCAATCTGTTGGTGCAATGTGTATGCATGTCTCTGGATGTGCTTATCAATTGATTTGTGGGCTATGGAATATTTTATCTGGTTACATACTCTATATCTGTTCCCTGATCTGTTTTAAAACAACGCTGGCTGAACTCGATGGGAGTGTTCCCCCCCCCCCCCCCCCCCCCCCCCCCCCACCCCCCCCC
>NW_005841921.1:2887772-2913740 GCF_000455745.1 Alligator sinensis
TGGGGTGTCCCCCCCCCCCCCCCCCCCTTGCCTGTCTGCTGCAGGTTTGCTCAGGGCTGGCTCCCAGTGGCAGAATGCACTCCTGGGGAGTAGGAGGGACCTGTGCTCCCCCCAGATCTGTGTGCGGGGTGGGGGCAGGGCTAGTGTGCACTGCCCCCATGCATGCAGAGGAAGTGTGGCCAGGGCAGCACACAGCTTGCAGTGGCATGAAGCTTTTATGCATGGCCCCGCTGTGTCCTGCCATGCCAGTTGCACACTCTGCACTCCAGAGGGCCTAGGGGAGGGCAGCAGGCTGGCAGTGTTTGTGACCTAGGGTTTGCAGTTGGCCGGGCACTCTGGCTGGGGCAGGGAGGGTTTGCAGTGTCCCCGCTCCCGGCTGGAGTGCCTGGCAGGCTGCAAACTCCCCCACCCCGGCCAGAGAGTGCCCAAGCTGGCTGGGGGCTAAGGGACCCAGGAGGTTTGCAGTTGGCCAGGCATTCTGGCCCGGAGGGGGTTTGCAGGCTGCATGCTGTTGGCCAGAGTGCCTGGCCAGCTGCAAACCTCTCTGCTCCCTTGGCCCCTGGCTAGCTTCCCCCCTCAGCCCTGCCCCACAACCCCCAAGCTCCACTTATCTCCAGCAAGAAGAGTGAGCCTGAAGCAGCCTCTGGTAAGTGTGAGTGTTGGGACCCGCACTTCCCCTTCTCCCTTCCCATTAGGGCAGGGTGGAGGGTTTCCTGCTCTTTTGCAAACAGCTCTTATAGGCCGGAACTCTGCCAGCCTGCAGAGCTCTTTGCAAAAGTGGGAAATCCGGTGGTTTCTCTTCTAAAAGGGAAAATCTATGTTTTCTCTGATTAAAAAATGAGAAATCTGTGGATTTTTTCTGTTTTTCTGTGGGAAATGGAAAACCAAGATCCCTGCTTATGACAGATTAATGAAAGCTGTCAGTGCTGTGATTTCATTGCAGTTCCTTCCCTTTTGATGATAGCAAAATACTTCCTCAGATATGTATAGACAGCTGTGTGTATTTAGTTTTGGGTGCTGTGGTAGATACTGATTTAGTGAATGATAGGCAAACCATCAGTCAAGTCTCAACTTCTGCAAGAACAGAACTCCGTACTTTTTTAAGCAGGCATTGAAAAAGAAGTATTTAAATGTAGTATTCTAAATCTTTGAACTCAGTCAAATACTTGAATATCTTTTCCTGGTATGTTGTGCTATGTCATGCTGAGTGTAGTGTCAGAAAAGAATTGAATTGAATGTTCTGATTTTCAATGTGCCAGGTTTATTCAGTGAAATAATGTACCTTTTGCAAACATTTTCATTATACATCTCTTAGTGTATCAACCCTTTTTACATAAGTAAGTCAGAAGCAAAAAATGCCTTGACTGTTTTAAATCTGGTATGTGTTTGATGATTTATACACAGTCTGCATCTGTCTTTGTTCTCAGTTTAAAATTTTGTTAGGGAAACTTCTCTAAGATGATGTTCCTATGACTGATTCCAGTAAACCGAGTACATTACCAGTAAACAGAGCCATCAACATTTTCTTACTGATGTTGGCTTCCTTGTCAACTAGCATTTTCATAATATGGATATTTTAGGCTGCTCCTGAGGATTCTAGATTTGGCTTTCCTCTTGAAATCTTTTAGCCTTCTAGGAGCTGAAATAGCAACCTTTAATTATCTTGCAAATGCTGTGTTGGCTGTATGATGGAATCAAAAATCTTTTTGTATGTAAAATGGCAGCTCTTCAGCGAGACTTGTTGCACAAAATATATAATAACTAAAGGAATGTTTGACAGATGTGTGAATTTCTAGCCCAAGCATAAAATGCAATGTTTTTTGCATACTTAAGAAATCTTTATGTTTGCTTAACTTTCTGCATCAAAATTAATCCTTGTTATGGTAATAAGTCACAAAAGAGCAACAGCAGGAGCAACCAAAGCTACAGTTTCTCAGAGATGGGTAGCTGTTTAACATCCAAGTGATAAACTTTACTTTTGTTAGGCAGCTGTTGTTTGCAGTAGTATCTCAGATGTAAGTACTGTTTTCAATTTCTTAATATAAGTGTTGGGTAATCACAGTATATGTTTGTAGGCCCTGATAAACTGGTGTCTTGAGAGTCGATGCCATGAGGAAGAATTCTTCTACCCTGTGTAAATAACCGGCAGTGGTAACTCGGTTCTCATCTGCCACGACTTGATGGAGTTATAATTTTAGGGAGGTGTTTCTCTGTGCTCAGTTAATTGTACTGGTCTCGGACTTGTTCCACTGGGGCTCCAACCTTCCCTTAAGCCCCAGCCATTCTCCAGCCAGATGTCAGTATATGATGGACAATTGTTCTATCTTTGGGAGTATTCCTGTTTAGCTTCTGTTATTCAATTCTAGTTTCTCTTCTAGTTTCCACTATGGACTAAACAACCACTGCCCTTCCAGTGGAGGGTCTCTGCATCTGAAGCTTGTAATGTGCAAAGATGCCTCAAAGCAGCTGGCTTCAGATAAGCCTTTACTTCCACTAGAGTCAGAACATAGCATTCCTTCCATGCTTTTCCTCTCTTTTTTTGCTGCTATCCAAGTTTCCTTGGGTCAGGGCTTGACTTGACTTAGTGCCCTACACTTTATAGGCAGAATTACTTAAGTCAGTTAGCAAAAGAATGAAAATCAAACTGCAGCTAAGCGATTCCCCGCCTTTGCTATCATCTAATCAGGTTGGTCAGCACTAAGACCCTTCTTTCATTCCCTCTGTTCAGCTTTGGCACTCCACTGGTGCCATTTCATCAAAACACAGTTTATGTATCAAAAGAAAGGAATCAAGAAAAAGGAATCTGCCCTTCAGTCTTGAGGCTTACAGCCTATGCAGCTTGGTCCTGGCTCTGTTTCCTCAGTTGGCAAAAGCCTCTGAGCACCCTCTTGTGGTTTTGAGCTCTGAGTTCTAAGATTCCAATCTGGTCTTCTCCCTATTCCCAGGGTATCTCAGTATCATTCAGGGAGAAGCAGATATGCGTGCTGACTCAAAGAACAGTATGTTATCTTGCATTATCTTGTTCCCTCTCCCTCAGGCTCTTCCTCCTTAGATCCGGTGCTTCTAAAAGTAGCCAATGGAATTGTTTTTGAGCTATCGTGTGGCAGAGGTTTAACTTTTGCTACCATGACCCGTATCTGAAACCTGGAAACAAAAACCAATCTCTTCCTACCACTTATGTATGTGCCTTCCCTGTTACTGTATGCATCTTTCCTGAGTGACTGGTGCCTGGATCAGTGCTGTAAATCTACTTTTATTGAAGTATTTGTCACTGTTGAGAACAGTTAGGCTGAGTTTATGATAGAAGTACACTGATATACTGGTTGCATATTAGATCGGCACCAATAAAAGGAAAATTAATATTATTGGCTATTGGCTTTTTTTTGGCCACTGTAGCCAATAATGTCACCGATAAATACAATATGCCTTCTGGTCAGTGTTGCCATTAGGATTCTTTTTGCCAGAGTCCTCCAAGGATTGACATGGCAACTCGTTCGATGTGGTATCAAGTGAACTTTAACAGCAATCCCTGTGCTTTATTACAAGTTTTCTCCCTGTAATACAACCTGGCAAGTGGTTTCTTCAGATGTTACAACATCAACTTTTGGTGGTACTAGCCTCAGATCTTCTGCTGGGTATATGGGATGTTAGTTTTTGGATTCCTCGTAGTTTGAACAAGAAATCCAAGGTTGCTCCTGTCTCTCCAGGGTGGCAACACAAAACACACACTGTCTCTTTGTTTGTCTACTACTTTTGTAACTTTCTGCCCTTAAATTGTGAAGTCTCCTGGCTCTGTGCCAAGCATTCCTTATATGGTGCACCAATCCCCTGGCACTGTGCCAGCCACATTCCTTATGGGGAAACTGTTGTGCTTTGCTCACCTAGTGCCCAGTCACAGCACTCGCATCTCCCAGAACCACAGAACGCGCTCTGTTCAATTTTGTTTCTTAGTTCCGGGAAGGCCTGGACTATAGCTAAAAGCCTTAGCATAACTCAGTTTGCCCATTATAGTCGGGACCCCCAGACACTTTGAGCATGAGTGCAGCTGCATGCATGCGTGCAATGTAGCAAGCAATGCTGCCGGGAGAGCAGTGCCCTGCAGGTAAGTCTATGGAGGGGAAGGGGCATGGTGGAGGGAAGGGGTGTGGCGGGGCGGGTAGATCAAGGTCTCCACAATGAGGGAGGCTGTGGGACAGGGACTGGGAGCACTGCTTAGCCAGGGGCATGAATGGGACCTGGGACCAGGACAGGGAGCAGGACAGAGCCGCAGGAGGCACGGTTCCCTGCTGCTGTGCGCACCCCTGGGGAAAGGCATGGGGGTGGGAGGTATGTGCCCCTCCAGATTTGTGTGCAGGGAGGATGAGTTGCTGTCTGTGGGCTTGGGGCTCTCCAACCTGCTGCCTTTCCCCCAGGAGCCCCATGTCAGCCACATGTTCCCTGCCTGCCTGGCAGCGGGTTGGGGTGGCGAGTTGTGCCTCCTGCTGCTGGGTGGGCAGGGGGTGCACAGCCAGTGTGGAGCACCCAGAGGAAAGGCAGCAGAGCGGAGAGCCCCAAGTCCATAATGGGCAGCCTGCATGCCCTTGCCTCGCTTGGCTCTGCTCTGGTTAAAAGCGTCTTCACATTTAAAAATGGTGGTGGTAGCATTTGAATGGAAGCTTATTTGATGTGCTTTAGTTCAAGTGACACTGCTGCCATTTTTAAATGCCAGGATGCTAATCCCCCAGGTGAGCCGCCCATGGCTCTGTCCTGCAGCCGGCCCCGGGTCCCATTCATCACTGTGGCCTGGCAGCGCCCCCTGCCCCACTCCCTCCCTCACCGTGAGGCCCTCAATCTGCTCCCCATACCGCTTCGCCTCCACAGACTTACCTGCAGGGAGCTGCTCTCCATGCTGCCCGGCTGTGCTCCTCTAAATTGGTTATCAAATCAGTAACAGCCAACATGGCTGTTTAATAATCGGTATTGGCATTGGCCAAGAAAATCTTTATCAGTGCACCCCTAGTTTAGATAACCTCTCAGTCATTGTACCGTGTGCCCACAGACATACATTTGTGTGCAGGCAGAATGAAAAATCAGGCTAAAGAGTTAAAACTTCATGATCAATTTTTGTAGATGCACGGGATATTTTTCTCTAGGTACCACATGCAAGATCCTTAAGCTTGGCTCATGGGTTATTATCACTACATTTGTATTTTCTCTCAGACTTATCCAAAATTGCTGTGATTTGTAGTTGCCTTGTACCCTCATCTTAAAATGCTTTCAGTGCCTGTATCTAAATGCTGGCTGAACTAATTTGGTCAGCATTTCTACCACCACATTATTATATTATTACAGAAATGAGGTTGCAAAACATACAAGCTATTTGGCAAATGCTGTCTTTGTATCAGTGGCTGATGGTGCAAAAATGTACATAGCTTTGCCAGAAGCATCAGGACTCATTGACACATATGAATACCACATAGCTTTAGCTGAAGCAAGACTTCTGCGATCACCAGCCTGTTGGAAGAAGACATGTGTAACCTACCTATGACTTCTGCTGGCTGCCATGGCCCACTTGAGTAGATGTGCCTACTTCATGTCCTGCCACAACTGATTTAGTGGAAACAGTGTGGGTGTGCATCTGCTCTGGTGACTTCTGTGACAGCTGCTGTCAGCAGCCTGAAGTTCTGGCAGTAGGAAAAGCTCGGTACAGGAAAACCCTTAGATGACCTATTGGGAAAAATGACTAGGTGATTAGGGTGGAAACGCTTATTTAAAGAGTAAAGCTTTGCAGCATTTCCTAAAGGTAGTCAGATTCTGAGTTTTCCTGATACCCTTTGGAGATTAGTTCCAGAGCTGCCTCCTGGTCAAGGGAAAGTGCTTTGTATCAGTGGCGGGTGGTGCAAAGATGTAAAGATGCAAGGGAGAGTGTTTTATTCTCCTGTTGTCATGTAGTTTGCCTAGGCTTAGTGAGCTCTGCTGTCCTGGACGAGAGCAATTATGATGGTTCATAGATCAGAAGTTCATATATCTAGGGCTTGATCCATGGATTATTGACATAAAATTAGGACCAAGGCCTTAGACCATCACTGTAAAGTGATGGGGAGGGAAATGATGGTAACGGGGACTTATAAAAGAATGTAGGAGAAATTAGGTAGTAATAAATGTATAAATAGTCCAGTACATATTTCCTACTCATTGTTTTAATCTTAATCTCTCCATTATCACAGTTGAATGAGATTGTACCTTTTTCATGCATAATAGATACTGCCATTCATTCCTCCCTTTGAACTCCTTTTTTAAGCATGTCTTGTATGAGAAATTAGCTAATTAGGACATCATGCATATAGTAGGAAAATATATCTTGAAATTATTAAACATAGTTTGCATTGTCTTTCATTTTCATTTCACAGGCAAAATAATTCTTATTACATGCTTTTTTGAAGTCTGGTTTGCTGGGCTGTGAAAACTCTTGGAGAAGGCAGGCAAGTTGAGACTTGCTGTTACATACTTTAAATTGCTGAGTGCCACAATAAAAGACAAATGTTATACCTCGGAGCACAAGTCTTTTTCATAAAACTATCTGTAGCGATGCTGCTTTGTAGTGTAAACCTGTCTGTTCATCCAGGCTGCGTTGCCTTGACTGTGGTTAACCCATCTAGTGGTCGGCTCCCGGGAAAGTAGGTGCTGTTCAGGTACTCTGGAGCAATGCAGAATCTGACTTCAGAATAGTGCCAGCAGATGCAGCTGCTTCTGGTGTTGCTTGCAGCTAAGATCATGCAGGTGTACAATATGTATCCCACTGTACATTCTACTTTTTGCTAGGTACTTCACCATCCTGATCAAATTCCAAATCTAGTAATTGATTTATCTCTCAAATTCTTTCTTCATTTTCTGTTATACAAATTCCCTGTCCAAAATTTCCACTTACTCTTGTTATGTGTTAAATACCCGGTCTTCATTTACATGATGTATAATTTAATTTCTTTATAGCACATACATGAATTCTTAAATTTCCAAGCACTTTGGAACAATAGTGCTGTGTTAGCAAATTCTACCTTACAGCTATGGCATTGTAGCTAAACAGATGCAAATTCTCCTTGAGAGTTGGGTTCTTTTGTGAAACTACAAAGTCATTTAGCTCTAGAATGGCTAGAATAGTCATTTGAAAAAAAGGAAAAAAAAGAAAGGTATTTCAGTTTATGCTTGCTAATTGCATGGACAAAGCTGTTCTAATTGTGTCCTCATAACCAGAGCAGTATATATTCTACTGGTCCTCTGTAATGATTATATATTTATGAGTTACTTTGGCTGAATTAAAAAAAATCAATTCTAGTTTTATGTAGCATTTTCAGAACAAATTAAATATTTATCTAGCGCTTATCTACAGGTGCTTTTTGTGCAGTTTTCTGGAAATCAAGTCACTATATAAAAGTAAACTTAAGTGTAAATTGCTTCTGCTCAGTGAGTGTATCTACATGTGCTATTAAGGTGATAAAATAAACTCCAGCACAGTTCATGCCGAAGTCAGCTGCTCCTGGGGCCCAGGACTGCAGCAGTTTCATTCAGGGCAGAGCAGCCCTGGGCTGGCAGGGGACCTGGAGGAGTCAGCCCTGTGCTCTGGGTAGCGATGTCAGGTGGCGGAGTGGCTGGCTGGGGCATGAAGGTGCTAAAGTGCAAGGCTAGGCAGCAGATAGCCCCCACACTTTAGTACCCTTGTGCCTCAGGCAGCCCTTGTCACTGTCTACACGTACATTTCAGCGCGTGTAATTATTCTGCCGTAGGATAGTATTGTCCCTGACAGTACTATTAGGGTAGACATTATGTACCTAGACTTCCAAAAGGCCTTTGATCTAGTATCCCATGATATCCTTGTGGGAAAATTGGAAGATTGTGGGCTTAACTGCTCAACAGTTAAGTGGGTAGGTAACTGGCTGCGAGGTAGGACCCAGAGAGTTCTTATGAACTGTGTTGTCCTGGCGAGAAGTGGCCAGTGGTGTCCCTCAGGGATTCATGCTTGGTCCAGTGCTTTTCAACATCTTTATCAATTATTTGGATGTGGGGGTGAAGAGTTTGTGGACGACACCAAGTTATGGGGGAGTGTGGTCACGCCTGAAAATAGGCTGCAGATTCAGGTGGACCTGGACAGGCTGGAGAGTTGGGTGAATCGGAACCAGATGAAGTTCAACACTCAGAAGTGTAAAGTGCTCCATCTGGGGGCAAACAATCCCCAACATACCTACAGGCTAGGTGGCATCAATTTGAGTAGCACCATGACTGAAAGGGACCTAGGGGTAATGATTGACCAATGCATGAACATAAGCCATCAGCACGATGCTGTAGCCATCAGGGCAAACAATACTCTGGCATGCATCAACTGATACATCCCATGTAAAACCAAGGAAATGATTCTTCCGCTGTACTTAGCACTGGTGAGACTGCAGCGGGAGTACTGTGTTCAGTTTTGGAGGTTACACTTCAACAAGGATGTGGAAAAAACTTGAGAGTCCAGAGAAGAGCCATCTGTATGATCAGAGGCTTGCAAGGCAGACCATATGAGGAGAGGCTGAGGGGCTTGGCCCTCTTCACACTAAAAAAGAGAAGGCTAAGAAGGGACTTGGTAGCAGCTTACTGCTATATCAGGGAAATACATCAAGAGCTTTGTGAACAACTGTTCACCAGGATACCCTTGGGGAAAACCAGGAGTAATGGCCACAAACTCCTGGAAGACCGCTTCAGGCTCAACTCTAAGAAAAACTTCTTCACCAGTTAGGGTGTCTAGACTGTGGAATAAAGTCCCTCCAGTGGTGGTGCAGTCACCTACCCTGGAAATCTTCAAGAGGAGATTGGACGGTCACCTTGCTGGGGTCACCTGACCCTAGTTGTCTTTCCTGCCTAGTGCAGGAGGGCTGGACCTGATGATCTTGCAAGGTTCCTTCCACCCCTAACAATCTATTAATCTATATACTATTTGAGGCAGTATTATGTAACCTTTTTAGAAAAGTTTTATAAATGGGTCACAACAGGCCATGGACTATATTAGGGGCCCAGTCTTATGGAGTTCCCGGAGGTTCCTCTGTGGATTAGTGAAAATTAAGGAAAACCGCTCTACCCAATGGGACTCAGTGCTCAGTCTAGAAGATCCCATTAAGCATCTCTCTGATGCTTAGTTTCAGTTCTCAAACTGTGGATTTGTTTTTCCAGAGAGAACATGCTTGTTAACATAAGTATATGGAGATAAGAGGTAACAGACCTGATTACCTACCCATCAGACCTCTTGTCTTTCTGCAGGTTTGTGTAGAACCGGAACTGTGCACAAACTGGCCAGAGCCACATGCCACTGGGCACCAGCACCTGAGCAGGACATGAACACCCTGAGTGCCCCGGCCTGCTGTTGCTATCTGCAGTGGGGGCTGTACACCATGTGGAGGACTGTGTTGGTGGTCCCTGCACCTCCTACCCTCCATCACTAGAGATGTGAAGGCCTGGAAAAAAACCAGAAACATTCAGAATTTTTTTTTTCTGAGGATTTTTGTTTTTTTCCAAAAAATTGGAAAAATTAAAATTTTTTGGAAAAGTTAAAAAAAACTTCTTATGAAATATTTTCTTTTAGAATGATGAATAAAATGATTAAAACAAGGTGTTCATATTGCTACCCTTTACTCCCCAAAATGTTTTCTAATAACTATATAATAGGAAGACTTGTGTGTAAGACTATCTACATAGATCATTACATTTCCTGTACACTGAGGACAAGCAGTACAGTACAACTCTCAAATTCAATAGCAAGATGCATTTCTGCCCCCAGGGGGCACTGCCATTTTCACAAGAGAAGGAAGAAGGATTCAGTGCCGCCTTTGCTTGTGTGCTTCCTCTATTATTGACTTTTGATCTAGATGTTGTTGGATCTGCTCTTGTCCTCCTGACTAGGCCTCAAAGGACTGGGAGTGAACACTGGCAGCAGCATCCATTCATTCCTGTAGAGATTAGAAATAAGGAGCTTATTGCCTTACTTCCTCAAAAGTCTCAGGGGAGGAGACAGAGCAAGTCTAAAGGTTTTGGAGTTGGAAGGAATCTGCCTCCTGGCCCTGTGACCTTCAGATCCACAGAAGTACAGAAGCAGCACAAAGGAGCTCAAAGAAAGTATACTTCTTTATCGAAAGGTAAGAGTTTAAATTTCTCTGAATTCAGTACATTAAACTATATTTTAGCTGCATTAATATCTTTTCATAACCTGTGTAATTCATAATTTAATTCCTACTAATCTGATGTTTTGTGACAAATAGCCCAGCTTTAGCAGTGAGGTGAGGCCTGCAGGGCAGGGAAGTTGTTTACAGTTAACTCTGAGGAGGTCTCTCCTCCATCCATTACTAAATTTGTACATGCTGTAGCTTAGTGTTTATACATGAAAGCTAGCCACTAAATTACATTTTTCTTTTTTCTCCCTCAGCAGGGAGCTCAGCTCTAGCATATGGAAGCATTACTCAGCTTCTAGCATATGGAAGCATTTCCACACTGCAAGTTATTCTGAGGGAAAAAAAAAGTGATTTGCAAACACTGTAAAATGAAATATGCATTTCCAAATGCTACTATGATAACCAAACACATCCTTGTATGTAAAAAGTGTTTTGCAGACATTAAAAATCCTTCATAGGTATAAGTGAGGAGGAACGTAGATCATGATGAAAGTGCAAGTAGCTCTTTCCAACATTCTTGATCCAGAAGTCTTCCTGCTGCTGCTGCTTCTATAACATCAGCATCACAGTTCTCAAGTAACCAAATATTGCAAGCAATTGTATACAGAAGACTCTCAATAGCTTCATTTGTAGACAGGATGACACCTGAAGAACAGAAAAAAAGTTGATCAAGTTCTTACAAGAGCAATATATTCTTCTGGGATGCCATTGTCAAAAACTGAAAATGCATACGGGCAGAAAGCTTTTAAATTACTAAGACCATCATACCATTTGCCCAGCCGACATACCTTGAGCAAGCCTCTTTTAGAGTCAGAATATAGCTTCATTTGTAGACAGGATGACACCTGAAGAACAGAAAAAAAGTTGATCAAGTTCTTACAAGAGCAATATATTCTTCTGGGATGCCATTGTCAAAAACTGAAAATGCATACGGGCAGAAAGCTTTTAAATTACTAAGACCATCATACCATTTGCCCAGCCGACATACTTTGAGCAAGCCTCTTTTAGAGTCAGAATATGAACGTGTAATGCAATCTGTGCAAGGAAAAATCAACAAAGCTGCATGTTTTCCAGTACTTACAGATGGATGGACAAGTGTGCGGGGAGAAGGAATCATAAACTTTGTGATAACAACATCTCAAACAGTTTTTCTGTAAAAAAAACCAAAAAAAAAACCAACGCTGAAACAGGAGAGAACAGGCATACTGCAGAGTGTATCAGCAGTAAAATATGTGAAGCTGTACAGAAGATTGGGAGTGGTAAAGTGTTTGCTTTGCTGACTGACAATGCAAGTAACATGAAAGCAGCATGGGAGATCATCATGGATAAATATCCACATATTACTGCAATAGGATGTGCATCCCATGGGCTAAACTTCCTTCTTAATGACATCACGAAGTTGGACACTACAAAAGATCTATAGAAAAGGAAAAGACATTATAAAACATGTAAAAGCTACTCATATTGTAGCTGCAGTCTTTAAGAAGAAGCAGGAAGAAAAGAATGCAAAGAATAAAATAGTGATACTCAAACTCTGTAGTAAAATTAGATGGGGTGGAGTGGTGATCTCCTTTGAAAGCTTACTAAAAGACAAAAAAGCTCTTCAAGAAACAGTAATAACTGAGGATCTTAAAGTACCCAGAAGTGTAAGGAACACAGTACTTGTTGAGGATGTCTTCTGGGTTCAGCTGCAGAACTCCCTCGAGATTCTAAAGCCAATTTCTTCAGCAATCACTGCATCTGGATCAGACAGTGCCCCCCCGCCTTTTTTTTGGTCAGACATTCCTTACCAAATGGCCCAGATAAAAATCAACTGTTTTTGAGAATCTAAGTGCATCCCCGCTTACTAGTACAGAAGAAAGAAAAGTGAAAGACTTTATTAACAGATGGGAAGAATTTTGTTGCTAGTCAATTCATGCTGCTGCAATTCTTTTGGATCCAAGATTCAAAGGCCGAAATGTTAGTGATGATAGCATTGCTATAGCATTTGATTGGATTACAAAACAAGCAACACACTTGGGACTTGATGTTGGAAAGGTACTTTCAAATGTTGCAGAATACAGAACACCTTCAGGTATTTGGTCCAGGAATGCAGTCTGGGACTTTGCCAAGCATATGGCTCTTGCAACATGGTCGCAAGGCCTTTGCACAATACAGCCTCTGACTCTTGCTTCTCGCCTGCTTCAGATTCCTCCATCTTCTGCAGCATGTGAAAGCAACTGGTCTATGTTTGGAAATACACCAAATCAAGAAATAAACTAACATGCGAAAGAGTAGAGAAGCTTGTCTCTATCCGGGCAAACCTTCAGTTTTCAGAAGTCCACGAAGATGATAAAAATGAAGGTTCAGAAGAAGCAGAAACTGCTTATAGTGATTGTCATGGGCGGGGTCCTCCAGGAGGGCCGTGATCTCCTTAAGGCCCCTTCCTCCGTGCCAAGTCGGCCCAAGGGCATCCTCTGATTCTCGCCCGCCACGTCTTTGATGTTCTAATATATATTAGGGACGTCTTCTTGGACACGGTCCATTGTAACCTCTGGTCCTGTAGACTCCCAGACCCCTCGTGGGTCTTGTCCTGCAAACGGGTGCTTCGGGGCACCCTAGCCTAACTGTGCGTGGCTCCAACCACCCCTTATACCATGCCCCAAGCCTCGCAGCTGGAATAGACGTTGGTCTGTCAAATACACTCGCCCTCTCTTGGGGCCCTCTCTATAGCACTGCCTTCTCTCTGGGATCCTCTGCAGCGCCGCCCTCTCTCAGGGGCCTTCGCAATACCGCCGCCCTTCTCTCCAGGGTCTTCTCCACAATGCTGCCCCTTTTGATAGTACTGCCCCCTCCTCTGGGGCCTTCTCTGTGCCGCTGCCCTCTCCTCGGGCCTTCTTAGGTGCTGCCCCCTTTCTCTGGGGCCTTCTCGGTAAAGCCTCCCTGTCTCAGGGCCTTCTCGGTAAAGCCGCCCTGTCTCTCGGGCCCACCGCACTGCTACCCCCTTCCTCCGGGGTTCACCACACCCGCACTGGGGCTTCTCAATAGTGCCCCCTCTCTGGGGCTGGGGTCTATGCACCCCGTATGCAGCGCCCTTACTGGTGCTGGGGTCCCCACACTGCTGTGGGTCCTCTATGAGGCCTCCTCCAACCCCTAACGGCCTCACCCAAACCACCGGTGATAAACAACAACACAACAGAAACTTGAGCCTCCTGGCTATAACATAAATATAAGCCACCTGGCTATAACACCATTGCTCAAACGTCCCAAAGCTGCCATCCTTACTCAGCTTAAGCTGGACCTGCAGTCAGGCTCCTTCTCGCATCTTTGCCTTGGGAGCTTCTGTCTCTCTGGTTGCTGGCAGTAAACTGCCTTTGGTCTCAGCTCCTGGGCTTTATAAGGGCCAGGCCCTGTCCCTTGCAATCAGCTGACTTCCTGGTTGCCCTGGCGACCCACAGCTGGACTCCTTATTCCCTGCTAGGGCTCTTTCCAACCCACAGGTGGGCTACTTATTCCCTGCTAGGGCTCTTTCCCCGGCAGTTTCCCCTCTCTAGGAACAGGGCACCTCAGTGCTCTGCAACAGTGATAGCTCAGAAAATGAGACTGATTAGACAAAGTTTCATGTAGCAAAACTTGTATTCAGTGAGTCTTGGGGTTTTTTTTGTTTTTTTCTCAGCTCTTTTTCTAAAAGTGAGTGCTTTCTGTATCTGCTTAACACTATGGAGGAGACTAAGTCCAGAATAAATAATAACTTTCTTTGTTTTACTATAATGTTGATGGTTTCTTCTATTTTCAAATTTAATTTTTGCCTGCTTCTCATAAACTGGCAAAAACTAAGAGATGCTAGGTTCCTTAGAGTTCAGCAACTTGTAGCTCCATTTGTAACAAAAATTAAAAATATTTTAAAGTAAATTCAATTGGTAAATTTGTAATTATTGTCTGAATAAACTATACTGTTATATTTAATAAATATACCAAACATGATAATTTTATGAGCAAACCAAGATATACACAATACATTTTATGTTCTTTAAGCAGCAGAGTGAATTTAGATCTGTAAAGGGTGCTCCTGCCAAGTCAAGCCTCGCATTTCTGCTGTCCGCCGGGCATGGGCTTTGTGCTGCCGCCAGCCCCAGGCCCATGCTCCCTGCCCTCCACCCAGCTACAGCTCCCCCCTGCCCCCACCCGCCACTGCTTCCCTACCTGCTGCCCAGAGCGAGCAGGATGCTGAGGAAACCAAGCAGGTCCCCTCAAGGTAGCTGCAGCAGTGGCAGCAGCAGCCCTGCCTGGAAGCTGCTGCTGGCTGGACTGGGCCCTTCTGCCTATGAGGTTGGGAGCAAGGCGCAATAGAGTATGTTTGGGGGGGGTGTATATGGGGGCACCTTGCTCCCACCCTTGTGGGCGGAAGGGCTGAGCGGGGCACAATTTGTTGGTGGGTGCCTGTGGGTCGGATGAAAGTGCCTGGCAGGCTGGATCTGTCCCGTGGGCCCTATTTTGCCTGCTGCTGAGCTCAGGATTGACCCTGGCACTGTCTTGAGAATATTTGCAAGAAAATGAGCTGGAGATAGAACTTGATTCATTCATTTTTTTTAATGCCTGTAATTTAACTGTGTCATTGTGTGTTTATCTTTTCAAGGTCTCACTCAGTTTCTTCCAAATTTCAACAGCATCAGCAATAAAACACCAATTTCCCTGCACTTTGTTCAAAGCTACGGAAATAGGTTTCAGGATAGTCACCATATGTTCTATGTTTCTCTTTAGCCCAATATTCAAAACTTTGGCTATGACAGTTTCATCTATTTTGTCATGGTTTTATTCACAAACTGTCATCAGATTAGACCAGTTCTCAATATCTCTCTCAAAACAGTCTGCTACTGAGTTTGATTGCACGTCTTGGGGGAGAGTTAGTTTGGTTCCTCCTGCTTTCTTCAGAGCAGCTGCTGCAAAGTGGTTGTTATGGAAGTATTTTGCAATTTCAACAATATTAGCCTTGATTTTTGGAGCACTGAAGTCTTTGGCTAACAGGTGCATCAAATGCACCTCAGTGCAGTCATATATTATTAGCTTGGGGTTTCTTCACTTTCTAGATTTCTTCTCATCTTTAGTTGGTCTAATACAAGATATCACATCTACTGAAAAAACCTTGCCTGCCTATGTCCTTAGACAGACAGCTATAACCAACAACCCTGTTCTCATCTTTGATACATTTGCAGCATTGTGTGACAGCTGTGTACTAGACATCTGATTTTTTTTTCATAGTTTGTTACAGCTTTTACTACTGCTACTTGTAAATATCCTGCTGTGTGTACATTTCCTGATGTATCAATTGTTTCTGTAAGGTAGATAGTCCCTTCATCTGTTGCCACACAAGCACATATTATTGGATCATTGTAGGCATTGCTCCACCCATCAAGACTCAGGTTAATGCTTTTCCACTCTAGACTGCACACTTCAATTTCTTTCTCATACAATTTATCCAGCAATATTGTCTCAAATAGTATATAAATAGAAGTTATAATCCCTATTCCATGATGATATCTTTGATCTTTAACATATCTTAAATTAAAACTAAAAAAATGTTGATTTTTATCCATCCCTGCACCAAATTGAGTCTCATTGCTTATTACAACTAACGTAGGTGTACAACATGTAGTGAAAACAGATTTGATATGCGCGATTGCCAGTTTGGCTGTATTATCTTCCCATAAGGCTAGCTGAGGAAATAAGAAATGTAGTCTGGGACAAGCACATACTTCTTGTAGTTGTACTTCTTGTAAAGCAGGGGCAGGCAATTATTTTGGGTAGAGGGCCGCTTACTGAGTTTTGGCAAGCCATCGAGGGCTGCATGACAGGCAGCCCAGGGCAGATAAATATTAATTTTCTAAATTTTTTAGGGGCCCTGCGTGCCGGATAGAATGGCCTGGTGGACTGCATCTGCCCCCTGGGCTGCATTTTTCCCACCCCTGTTGTAGAGCCTCTTTTCTACCTTGAATTACCACTGCTGTAGAGTCCCCTGTACTCACCTTTGGCTTTTTCCCCCCTACTTTATTTCCCCCTCCCTTGACTGCTTTACCTTTTGGTTTTTCTAATTTCTACCTATTTACATTCTCACTGACATCTTGTCCCACTTTAACTTCTCTCATTCCTTGGAGTCTCAGAACAGCAGAGACTCCCTATGCCTGAAGAGGGGTGACTGTGCCCAAAAGCTTGCTAAGAGCTTTTTTCCAACTACTCAGTTGGTTTAATAAAAGATATCTCATCTACTCAAAGAACTTTGCCTGCTTTTGTGGTGTTTTAGTTTTTTTGTGTTTGTGTTTTTTTAAGTATTTGGAAGAAATGAAGAGCCAAACAATATACTTGGCCTCTGCAGACTGTGTTCCAAAGGGCACAAATAGAAACTATCCCTGCAATAAGGCATCCTCTCATATTTTTCAAATAAGCTTTGAGTTTGAACAAGATTCCAGTCCTGACTCAGCTCTTCATCCAACAGAGGTCTGTAGGTTGAATTCCATGACCTCATAGATAGGTTTTGTCTGCTCTGAGTGGATATTAAAACAAATGTTTTGGTATGAGAAAGCTGTTATCCTTTGCCAAAATGCTTCTACTTCCTCTGAGCCAAGTACTGTGTGTATCTGTGTAGGAATTCCTCTATGGTTGTAGCATTTTGGTGTAAGAATAGTACATGTTAACATACTGTAACTTGCAAAAAGTTTTGACATCCTTTCATATAAAAGCAACTTAGGTACCTGTTACAGTGGTGTATCAAAACTGCTTTTGTATCAAGTCCTCTAGCTGATGCTAGTGGATAAAATCTTCAAAATCCCAGTGACTCAGGTTCCCAGCTCACCTTGTTCAATGGTGGGCATTTAGGAGCCTAAGTTAATTAAGCATTTTTGAAAACTTTATCTACAGCTTATTTGACTTATTCTATGTACCATAATGCAGAGGTAGGCAAAAGGGAGTGTTTTTATGGATTTTTTTTTTTATTAACAACTAAGCCATGGCCTGTTTGCGTGTTTTCTATAAACTTTTTCTTATTATACTAATATATTTTTGAAATCTTCACTATCATATGACTTATTCTTTTACCAGTAATTGTAGTAAAACTTGTATTGAAGATGGAAAAAAATGCATCACTGTTTTCACTTACAGTGAAATGCCCTGGGGTGGATGTCAGAGCTTTACTTCTGATGGTACTAGTCAGCTCTGACACTATCTGCTTTCAAACTCATCTTATAGATTTGTGGCGGTCAGTCTGAGTGGGCTGCAAATCATAGGCAATGTGCCTTCTGACCACAGCTTGCTTTGGATTTACAAATAGCACTTTCAGTAAGACGCTGACATTCATGTAGTTCATCTTCATTAAAGGATTATAGTGTCAGGACTGTATCAGTGTTAGTTTAGCCTTCCTGTGAGAGAGCCTATTGCTATCTGAGCCAGATTAATCTCTGGCAGTACAGCAGCCAACAGTCAGTTTTTCAGAGGTTCCTATGGAAGTATAGTCTTAGACTTGTGGCTCTTCAAGACTTTGTCATAAAAAATAACGTGTCAAATGTTCTTCAAAGAGCAGAGGGAAGAATAATGGTAAACCAAATTGCTGAAAATGGCAGATTGCTAATGGGTAAGTACTTCTTACTGATATTAATAACTATATAGGGGTGCAATGCTCTGAAAGGAATTCTTTGGCTTATTTATGAGAAATATACTAGAAGGATTTGCTGAAAGGCCAAGTGAGAACATCGAAACGTTTGCATTTTTGCAGTATTTATTGCCATCATTATGGTTGTGCAGTTATCAGACCTACAGGATAAGTCTGATTTTGATTTTTGCATGCATGAACATATACACTAAAATATGAATTTAAGAACATTGAATTGGAAAATACAGTCTGTTATATAACGTGTTGCTAATTTATTTTTAAATGGTTTTATGGAATCTTTGAGTTGCACTAAATCCACTGCAGATGCAAAAGCTGTTGCTGATTATAAATTAATTTCATGTAAGATATTTGCAGTGGCATTGCAAAATTAACTGCAAATTGTATTCCTTTCCCATTATGCATTATATTCTTTAACATAAGTACGAGTGTTGATAACTTGGTTTTATGCTCTAAGAGACAGTGGCTGATGGAGAAGTCTCTTTGGTAATGTATGAAGAGTTAATGCTGTCAATGTAACCACTGATTCTTTATTTAAAATACAGTAATCCCTTTTGTTTGCCCACAAAAAGGCCAAGTAAAGATAATTCTGTCTAAATTCTACCCCATTATGTATTCTGGACAGCTCCAATATATCAGGATGTAATCTAGGATAGATACAGCTTTTCACTCCAACAGCTCTGTAAAATACAGGGAATGTCTGAAGTCACTGGTTAGTACTTTACCTTTTAGTTCTGTTTCTCTGTGAAATGGTTTCTTAGGTCCAAGGCAGTATGTGAACAAGTGCTGAACTTTGTGATTGTTTTTGCCTGTAGTCCCTTCAATAGCTGTAACTATATACACGAATAAAAAAATGCTATTGATCAGATAAATGCCTTTATTTCCAGCTGTTCACAGTTTGAGAGGAATGTAATGCTATGACTAAAAATAAAACTTATTAAATGGCATAATGCATTCTCTTATTTACACCTTCAGCATGGGTGAAGCCTTTAAAGAAGCCTTGCTAAGGGGGTGACACTTAAGATGTAACATTATTTTAATTTTCCCATTTGAAAAAATCTAAAATCATGGCAACTGTTTTCACATGGTAAGAAAATGCTTTGGCCCATTTATTCATTCAAATCTAGCTGAAGCAAAAATAAATCAATATTCCTCTTGATTAGATTCATGATGTCTGCTGGTTATAGAGGTAATACAAATGAGTTTTTATCCAGATTTTTCCTTAAAAACACTTAATCACGAATGCCATCTAAACAGTCTTTGTTAATTGAATCTGTAACTTTAGTAATTGCATCCCTATTCTACTTTTCTCATAATCAGTAATTTAGGAATCTTATTTAAATCAGCTCGATTTCTCTTTCCTTTTGGTTGGCTGAAAGCCAATGGCTTGAAAATGAGAAAAAGAACAAATTTTCTAGTTTACATTTGGAAATCTCAGTTAAACTAAAAAAATGTCATTTGAATAGCTTGCCCTGGGTCTTTAGCAAGGCTTTGGGGAGTATGATGGCTGAATGGAAATGCTTGTGTTATGCTCTGTGGTAATGAATTAGAAATTTGGTGCACAGCAGAGACAAGTTGAGAGAGACCATTTGTTTTCATTTGTGTCTTTCAGTACTGTATCTTGTGTAACTGTCCTAAGTGCAGTCTTCAAAGTAGGTCATCACTCTTAGAACATTTGAAACATTGCCTTTCACACAGCTATGCAATCAGCTAAATGTTTATGGTGTACTGGTAATTTTTAAACAATATACTTGAACGGGTCAGTGTCAAAACATGCCATTTTAAGGAAACAGAAATTTTGTGGCCTACGTACTAGAAAAAATTTGGAGGTTTTTTTGGTGTCAACTTCTGCTACATTAAGTTGATTAGTTCTGTATGCCACAAGTAATTGCCTTGAATTTGGTGGAAGTATGTAAACTCAGTAATACTCCTGCTGAATATGGGAGCAGAGTTTCATTGTCTAATAAAGATTTTGGGGACAGGGACTAGATATTTCTGTAAAGTACCTGATGTAGATTAAAGTAATTCTTTTTGCAAGTACCAAGATACTTTTTGAAATCAGAGGTAGAGAAAAAAGATGATTAACTTCGTTATGCTGTACTCCCCTATATTTTATACTAATTTAAAAAAAGTGACTAGCAGTATTATTTTGGGATGAGTGGGAAGCAAGCATAGCTATATGTTAAATTTAATTGAACTTGGTTTCCAACAATTGTAATGCCTGGTAGGGGCATTACTACTATAACTTTTGCAATAGAATAGTTTCTAACTATGCAGCTTTATTTTTCTCCCCGATTCTACAGATCTGAGCATAGACAGTCTGTGCCTTGTAATTTTTCTGTAATTCTCAGAAAAGCATACACTCTTTTTTTTCTTGACTCAAGTACTCCCTAATTATTAATTCTTTAATAGTCTTCAGAGAAGTTTTTAGCATTCTCAAAAATAAAAAATGCAGCTTGTGAGTTCTGTGTTAAACTTCTGCCTCTTAATAAAAAAGCAAATTGTTCTGGCCACTTGAAAAATAGATAAATGTACCACTGGATCACATAGAGAAACTTAATTGTGTTTGCAAGAGTTTGTCCTTTCAGTTTATTTTCTCAAATTTCCAGACAGTACAGTTGTACTGCTTGCGGGTAGAGTAATGGAAATGTGAACCACAGAGTGGTTTCCATGGGTACATCTGTCTTAAGACTAAGTAATTCTTCCTGTGTCTAAGTGTGTAGGTTTGTATATGAAGATACTCCAGCTCTGCATTCACTAATGCTTGTATAATATGCAACATTTAGAACTTTGAGGCATGATGGTCCTTAGTGTGTAGACTTTTTCATCATAAATGTGTCTTTCAGCAGACTGTACTTGGCTGTAACGGAGTCTGCCCAAGCAGAATATATTTACAGATTATGTTTGTCACTGAATTTCTGATTTTCTATTAAAGTCCCTGCTCCTTGACAGTTAGCAGCATTTATATAAAGAATTAGCTATCTCAACATACCACTTTTTCCCTTCAAATAATTTATTTTTGTTCACCCTGAACTCCTTAAAAGAAAGTTTACCTTAGAATAAGATGTGGCTTTTGGAATTTCAGGAGAGAGGGCTGGCTCTACATTGGAGTTGGGCAAGGAGAATTTAAAATTAGCTCTAAAGTTACTGGAAAATAGTTGTGAAATTCTTGTGAAACTGTGCAGCTTTTGTTGCCAGCCAGAAAAAAGCATGAACTTCTTGCAATATATGATATAAAAGGCTTCTGATGTACATCCTAAGCAAACCCAGGGGTATGCTATGTAGTGTTATGCTTGTTGATCTCCCTTAAGCAGACCTGAATTCCTAAGATGGTGCTGGGACTCTACATATGTACTCAGCACAAATTGTAGCCAAGCCTATGGGCAACCACCTGATCTGCAAGAAAAATATCTGCAATTATGCCATGAGAAGCTTTGTTTAGCTTGTCTTACTCGAGAAAGCATGGGTCTGGTAGCCTACGAGTGACAGTATTCCTCTTGGCAGATGTCTACACAGCGAATAAAGGTGTGATTGTTGCATGGGTAGGCTAGCTTTAATCTAGTTAGCTCAGACAGAAATAATGACGAGAGCAGTAGAAGCTGAATACAAGCCCACTGGGGATCCTAAGCTTGTACTTGGGTTGCTGGCAAGTACTGAGGCTCATGCTGCCATGTCTTCGCTTTTGTTGCTGTTCATGTTAGCTAGCAAAGCTGTATATATTTTGTTACAGTTAAACTTTCATTTGCAGTGTAGACATATCCTTGATGGGAACAGGATGAGTACTTGTGTGAACTGTAGGGATAGAGTGTTGTAGCCATGATGGTTCAAGAGGAAACATGTAAGAGGCAAGTGTTTTTTTGCAATACCTTTTATTGGACCAATCGTATAGTTGGAAGTGCTGTTGGGCAAGCTTTTGAGTATCAAGGCTAAGTACAGACATTCAAAAGGCCATAGGCTGAATCGATTCAGTCTTTGCAGGTAAGTCTAAACTGAGTAGATTGTACTGAGAAGCAAGTGAACAGACATTCGCTTTTCATAGAATCATAGAAGTAGGGTCGGAAGGGACATTGTAGATCTTCAGGTCCGACCCCCTGCCTGGGCAGGAAGAAAACTGGGCTCAAATGACCCCAGCCAGGTAGATATCAAGCCGCTTCTTAAAGACCCCCAGGGTAGGAGCCAGCACCACTTCCATTGGAAGTTGGTTCCAGATCCTAGCCGCCCTAACTGTGAAGTAGTTCTTATGGATGTCTAATCTAAACCTACTCTCCAACAACTTGTCGCCGTTATTCCTTGTTATTCCGGGGGCGCTAGGGGAAACAAGGTCTCCCCCAAACCCTTCTGGTCCCCCCTAGTGAGTTTATAGATGGTCACCAGGTCCCTGTCTTTTGATTCTGGAAATGCAGCCACATGCCTGCAGTGGCTCAGGCGAGAAGCTGGCGGGGTCTAGACCATAACTCTGGCATGTAGCCAGCATGGGCATGGGCTGTGTGCTTGCTTCCTTTTCCTGCTGTCCCTGAGGTCTCTGGGATTTTCAGTCCAAAATTACAGCAGCAGGACTCTGCAGGATTGCTCATTGCTTCCTCTTCCTGCTTCCAGCAGCCTCTAGGATTTGTAGTCCACAGTTGTAGTCAGCAGTAAGTTTGAGCAGGGTATTTAACCCTCTTCCCTGGCCCCAGACCCCAGCCAGGGTTTGCCTGGGGGAGCAGTCCCCCCACCTCCTGCAGACTGGGCTGGCTTCATCCCCAGCCGGGCTTGCCCTCCAGTCCCTCTTGTGAGCCAGTCCTCTCTGCTGCAGCTAGGGAGCAGAAGGGTGGAGTCAGTCCTGCTCTCTGGAGCAGACAGCCCAGCCCAGCCTAGCCCAGCCCAGGGCTGCAAAGCATGCTGGGATCCTAGAGGCCTGTGATTTAACATGAACCAGGAAGGGGTCTGGGACAAAAGTTTCATAAACCGGTTTGACTCAAATCAGTTAAGTCTGATACTGCATTCAACCAGGTTTATCTTAAGCCAGTTTCATCCATTTTGAAACAGATTTATGTGCACTGAGCTTCTGTTCTGGTATAGGTTCAAACCAGTTTCTGATCACTTAGACCAGTTTATGTGTAACTTCTGTCCCTAGCCAGAGAGCTCAGCTAGGAATCCACACGTAGCCTCAAAGACAGTCTGCCCTGTTGTGGGCTTTCTGAGCTCTTTGTGACAGCCACTGCCAAAGGGAAGGGACAGAAGCTGTAAGGTTTCCCCCCATCCCTGCTTGAGGGAAGGGGGCATGACCATGCCCCAGTCTGAGGCCAGCATGCTGAGGCCAGGAGGATGGGGGCTTTAAACCCCCCTCAGTGGTCTGCGATGGGACCCCAGCCTGGGGGGAAGTCCGTGACAGCCTTATCTCCCTGCTGCCCTGCTCCTGGCCTGGACCACCATGCTGAGGGGGGAGAGGGGCTTTGAAACCCAATTCCTGGCCTGCAAGGGACCCCAGCCAGGGTCATCTTGGTGCGGGGGAGCAGAGGGGTGGCAGTCCCTGCCAGGCTTCTGCCCCACACCCCACTTGAGGGGGGAGGAGGCAGTTCCTGCTAATATTTTGTTTCCCTTGCTTGTTGCTTGAGTGGAAAGAGGGGTCTGTGGCCATGTCCCACCTGAAGCCAGCGGACTGAGGGGGAGAAGAGGAGTTTAACCCCCCCCATCCCTGACCACACAGGACCCCAGCCCATGTCTGGGGGTGAGCCCCATGTCTGGGGGTGAGTCCCTGCCAGGCCCCTGCTCCCCCTCCCTGCTCGAGCGGCGGGAGAGGGGAGGAAGTGGCCATGTCATGGCCCTGGGCTTGCACACTGAGGCAAGGAGGGAGCAGGGTTTAAACTCCCTCCTTGGCTCTGGACCCCAGACGGAGTTTGTCTGGGGGGGCAGCCTCTGCCAGACGTTTGCCACCTCCCCTTGTTCGAGTGGAGGGGGGGGTGTGGCCATGCCCCAGACTGAGGCTGGCAGGCTGAAGTGGGAGGTGGAGGGTTTAAACTCCCTCCATGGCTGCATGGGACCCTAGCCAGGGTGTGGGGGGGCTGCCATTCTCCCTGCCCCCCGCGCCAGTACAGGATTATTACTTGCTTATATTTCCAGTACTTTCTGGAAATATAGTACTAGTACTATGGTCTAACTGTGTAGTTCTTATCCTTAGTATTTAGGGATGCATCCATTGGAATTTTTCCTGATGCTCATTCATAGTTTTCCTGTACATTTATTTCATACCTTCTAATTATATGGCTGCCTTCTGTTGTATACAAATAAAACTGCAAGGAAAAAGGTATCTGAATGATATCAATGTCCCAGTGTCTAGTTGGGAGGTGGTATCAAGTGGGGTTCTCTAGGGGTCTGTTCTGGGTCTGATATTGTTTAATGTCTTTGACTTGGATTTTTAGCGATCTCTGTAAATCATGCTGAAAGTGCCCCCAACAGCTATTCCTTTAATGTTTTTCATTTTGCTGCTTGCTCCCTTGCTCTTGATTGGTGGAGGAGCCCCACTGACTGGGTGTTTGCTGCTGATTGCTAGGGAAGCAAAACCACAGCACATTTAAAATCTCTGCCAGCTGGGAGAGGGGGTGGGAGCAGTGAGGTGAAAAACATTAAAGAAGCTGCTGCAGGGGGGGCATTTCCAGCACAATTTATGGAGATCCTTGTGGGTATTGGGATCAAATGCATGCTTTGCATATTCACAGACAACACCAAGTTGGGTGGAGTCAAAGATACTTGAATAGATTGGAAAAATGGTCTGCAGACAATCAGATGAGATTCAGCAAGGATAAATACAAAATCCTGCACTTGGGGTGGAATAATTGCATTCATAAATACAGGCGGCAGAATGATTAGCTTGGTTGCAGTACTGCAAGAAGGACCTGAAGGTCACAGTAGCCCATAAGGTGAATATAAGCCAGCAGTCTGCTCTTGTTGCAAACATGCCATCAGCATATGGGGTTGTATTAACAGGAGTGTTGCTTAGAAATCAAGGAAGAATCAAGGGATTTCACTGCTCTGTTTGGCACTGGTGAGACCTCACCTGGAGTACTGTGTCCAGTTTTGGGTCTCCCACTTCAAGAAAGATGTGGACAGTTTGGAAAGAGTTTACTCAGAGCAACAAAAATGATTAGGGGCCTGGGAGGCAAGATTTATGAGGAAAGGCTGAAACAAGTAGGGTTATTTAGTCTGGAAAAGAGAAGCCTGAAGGGGGAGTTGGTAACAGTCTTCAAATACCTGAAGGGAATTAGAGAGAGGATGGAAATGGGCTTTTCTCTGTGGCTGTAGGGGACAGGACTCAGAGCAAAGGCCTCAAGCTGCAGCAGGGTCAAGCATTGGGACAGGCTACTTAGACGAATTGTGGAATCTCCATCCTTGGAAATTTTCAAGAGCACTTAGCTGGGATGGTTTAGTCAGGAATGATCCTGATTTGAGCAGGTGAGTTGATTAGATGATCTTGTGAGGTCCACTCCAGCCCTAGTTTCCTGTGATCCTGTGAGTCTTGTATAACTTAACTTTTATAATAATTACAGTTAAAAACAAATCTCTGCTTTTACTTCCACCCAAAATAAAATAATAATGAGAAAAATAATAATTCTGAAACCATAGGATGATATCCTTTAGAGTATTGTATTAATTATTAGTTGCCTCTAATGCTGTGTTGTCATGAAGTGCCCCAGGGGGGTGTTGGTTTGGGACAAACTGTCCTTATCTGCTGCCTGGAAGTGCCCTCTGAAGTCAGCCCAGCTGTGGTCTCTAGAGCAGTGGGTAGGAGCCCTGCCTCCTTTTTGCCCTGAGACCCTGGCCTTTCAGTCCTTGAGTCTCTGGTTGTTCTATGGCTCTGACTCAGGAAGCTAGTTTTCAGTTCAGGTCATGAAAGAGGGACTTCATCTCTTGTTGGGGAGAACAGTGCAACCCAAAGTTGCAAGCCTAAAAGCTACCATCTCCTCTTGAATAAATTCATTTACTAGGGCAGAGGCCACCCAGACACTCCCTCTAAAGGGTCCTTCTGCCCCAGTCCATCCCTTGTAGCCCTGAACTCCCCAAAGTTACACAGCTGTTCCTTTTCTGGTCTGCCTGGCTCCTGAGTTTCAAAGCTGCTCAGTTGATCTTCTCTAGACTGCCTCATTCAGGAACTAACACCCTCTTGTACAGCCTGTTGTGCTC
>NW_005841921.1:2913751-2920524 GCF_000455745.1 Alligator sinensis
TGCAGCTTTCCTGGAGCCTCCTGGGTGTCAATAGCAATCCCACCTTTGTTGACATGTCAGTAAAGCTATTCAAGTCTTTTCTGATTCTAGAGGTTCATCTTGTCCTGTGCACAGGCAACTCTGGCTTCACTGGCTCTTTAACCCATTATTTCCCACCTGTATAGGTTAGCCTGGAGAAGACTGAGGCACACAACATTGTTACCACATGAACACAGTTAACAGAAATACAGACAATCCCTGCTTAATGTGGTTTCACTTAGCCCTATTTTGCTATAGTGCTCATTTAAAATTCATACCTGATTCCACTTAGCACTGAGCCAGTTTTGTTATAGCGCTCAGTGAAGTGGCGGCAAGAAGTGGTGAGTGGCAGTGAGTGGGTGGGTGGGCATAAGTGCGGGACCCGTACTGGTGACATGGGGTCAGGGCCGGCGGGGACCCAGGGCGGAGCAGCAGGAGCGCGGGGCCCGAGCTGGCACATGGTGCCGGAGCGGCCAGCAGGCAGGGGGTGGGGAGAAGTGGTGGCAAGAAGCAGCAAGTGGGTGGGCAGGCGTGAGTGTGGGGCCTGTGGCAGTGCCCAAGGCCAGGACCGGTGGGGACCCAGGGCGGGGTGGTAGGCGCGCCGGGTGCAGGCTGGCACGTGAGGCTGGAGTGGTCAGTGGGCAGGTGGGGGGGGTGGGGAGAGGTAACAGTGGTGGCAAGAAGCTGGGGCAAGAAGCAGTGTTAACCAATTATCTCTATTTACATTAATTCCTATGGGGAAATGGGTTTCGCTTACCGCAGTTCCACTTAATGCTTGGTTTTTCTGGAACCAATTAAGAGCGTTAGGTGTGGGGTGCCTGTACTGAAAGAAAACCCACAGTCTGTCATGTGTATAAGAATTTTACGAGGTCTCAAAAGTTACATTAAAGATTTAAGATGAACTTAAGGTGCCAGCAAGAGAGATCACTCTAAAAGAATTGGATTTGTTCAGAAGTAGAATCTCTTTCTTATTCGGAGGATAATAAAGTTTGAGTAACTGTGAATTCAGAAATATGTAAAGGAAAATAGTACTTTATTTAAAACATAGCTATTCCACCTGATGGACTGACTTTTTCATCAAAGAACAAGTCAAAGAAAGAACCTGCTGCTTTTCCAGCTGCTTCTCTAAGGGTTTCCTGTGCAGTGAATCCTGTACAGGAAAAAATAATGCCATGGATGTTTTGCCAAGAGTTTCTTGCACACCTTAAAAAATCTGTAGTGGTATCATATGATAATGCTGGCCTTACCTCTAAGATACACTATTTCTTGCTTCAGAATTGAACCCCACAGCATGGTCAGCTTATAGAGAGAATTCTCCGTGATGCTTTTTTGTTATTCTTGTACAATATTACAAAACTACCAGTATGGAGATAATCAGCTTTACTGTGATAAGATTCTATTGGACTACTTGATATTGGTCACTGCCAGAGGCAAGCTATTAGATAAATGTTTTATTTCAGCTTGGCAAATCCATATAAGTTACTCTGCATACAATTTGAATGTTGGAAAGCTATTCAAACTATATTTACAATTATTGTTTATTGGAGAACTTAAATCAGGTTTATGGTATTACTCAAATTGAAAGCAAGTACAAATGGAGAGAATGAGAGGGTTGGTTCACCATTGTGATTTGGAAGGTGTGAAATGTGAAGATTATTCAGGTTGAGTTAGCCTGCTGAAGGTGATTTTGGCCAACTGTTGTATCTAAGAAAGCAATGTAGTACGCCCCCTGAGAGTATAATAGGTGCATTAAACAGTTTCTCTGTGGCAGCCAAATCTGAGTATTGATGGAATTAAAATAGGATGTCTTTGGGATAAACTTAAATATAAGCCTCTATGGTTTTGCATACTATAGAAAATTGTGCAGTCTTTCTGAGAGAGTTGAAGTAGGACCAAAATATGATTAGTCTTGGGATCAGTAGAAACAGATCAGAGGCTCACTAATAGCTTGTGCTACCACAGTAATATATGACTTTTAGAATGGCTCCCTAAATGTTATGTACTTGGCAAGGAAATATGTTTCCAGTTGCTTTTCTCTATCATCTTCTAATTTTGCAGAAGAGAAGGTAAAATGTGCCATTTACTGCCAAGCAATATTCATGTTTTGCAGCAATCTTAAATTTTAGCTTTATTTGCATTCTTTATTTATACTGCTACAATTCCTTGGAGCCAGAATTCTGTGCCAATATCTAGTTATGTTAGGCACTGTACAGACATGGACCAAAGGATGGTCCTTTCCTCAGAGAGCTTACAATCTAAGATGAAGACAAGGAACAGAGAGATACAGATAGACATTCGGGCAGTGCGAAACACCATTGTTTCATTTCAACATCCGTTTCGCCATTTCAAAGGGACAGCGTTTCATTTTGTTGTTTTGTTAAGTTTTGAAGCACTGTCCTGTTTTGTTTTGTCGAAACTGTTTCGCTGTTTCGACTCATTTTGACATTTTGACCATAGGCTACGATGGGGAATCATGAGAATAACAAAAATCTTGTCATTTCTTGCTTGATTTGGATGCAAATTGCAGAGATGGTAGCCCCCTCTGAGGACATGAAGGCTGCCAAGTTTCAAGGAGATGGGTGCAGAGGTTTCTTGGAAACTGCACCTCAAAATCTTGCCAGCAAAACTTGCCAGCAGTGGCAGCCTCCTGTCATCCGGCATGCAGATCCAGGGGCTTGCAACCCCAGGAAGGCTGCGGGACTGTGCCAGACTCCTTTTAGGAGTGCAGCTACCAAGATCTGTGCTGGATGATGGGAGGCTGCTGCTGACACCTGGGACCAGCGCTGGGCACAGCTGCACCCAGCACCAGGGAAGACAGATGCTGCCCCTGGCCCTAGGCAATGGTGGCAGCTTCCTGTCATCCAGGCACAGATCCAGAGGCCCGCACCCCCTGGGAGAAGTCTGGCACAGCCCTGCAGCCCTCCCGTGGGTGCAGGTCCCCATATCTGTGCCTGATGACAGGAGGCTGCTGTTCCTGCCAGGGACCAGTGCTAGGAACAGCCCACATCCAGCCCGGGCTGAGCTCAGTGGAGCTCAGCCCAGCAGCAGGAGGCAGAGCGCAGCCCCAGCTCTGCCCATCTCCTGCCACCAGGCTGCGTTTTGAGTGGTTCCGCAAACCCATGGAGCTCAGCCCGGTGGCAGGAGGTGGAGTGCAGTGCCAGCTGTGCCTGCCTCCTGCTGCCGGGCTGAGCTCCATGGGGCTGGCAGAGCTGATAGGAGCTCAGCCCAGCGGCGGGAGGCGGGCAGAACTGGTGCTATGCTCCGATGGGCTCCACCAGCCCCACAGAGCACAGCTTGGCAGCGGTAGGCGGGGAGAGCCAGAGCTGTGCTCCCCGCTGGGCTGAGCTACATGGGGCTGTGGAGCCGCTTGGAGCACAGGCCTGGTTCTCCCCTGCCTCCCACCACTGGGCTGCTTCGAAACTCAAAATGGTTCGAGTGCCCTCATTTTGTTTTGAAGCTGTTTTGAGGTTTTTGGTTTGTTTTGAACTCAAAACGCATTGAAACAGCTTTGAAATTAAACACTTGGCAATATTTCGCACAGCCCTAGTAGACATAGGGTATAAGGTAGCAGAGACACAATCAATTAACATAAGCAGAGGTCTTGGTACAATAGCAGTCAAAACTGTTCTTGAAATCCTGTAGGCATCATGGGAGAATAGAATTTCAAGTCAGAATTTAAGGGAGGTTAATGAAGCAGCTTTGTGGATGTTTACTGGGAGCTTTGTGAAGAGTGGCATAAGAAAATTTTAACAGGCACCTTTGTGCTTTTTAATAACTTGGGGATGGAGACTGATATCAGGTACCAATCTGAGGAGGGGGTTCATCTCTGTAAACTTGATGATAATAATAGTGGTGAGGGACCTTCAGAGTTAAGACAAGGAAAGTTTGCAATGGAGAAGTAGAAATCAAATTCACGGACTAGTCGATCTTTGAAACAGTAATCTGTGGTAAAGTTCTCTTGTAAAAAGAACTCTGCGGCTTCTTAGGTTAGTTGAAGGAAACCAGGTCTACGTGAGCCGGGAACTGAGGGAAGTGAGATGTGAAGAGGCTGTAATGGTTGTGATTTGTTGTGTGTGTGTGGTTTTTTGAGTTGGAACAGGCATTCCAGAGACAGAAAAGTCAGAGAGGTATGGGTGTGAGGTTAAAAATGTTGACATGAGGATTGGAGCTGATGGTCATGGGTTCAGGAGATAGATAGGGAGATAAAGATGGAACCAAGGGGAGGAAAAGAAGCATGGGAACTGTAGAAAGGTAAGGTCTACCAGGATGGCGACATGAAGTCAGTGAGAGGAGGGAAGGGGGCTGGGTACTATGAAGTAGAAGACTGGTATGGTGAGAGAGAGTTGTGAATGAGCTCTCAATAGATGGATGACTGCTAGAGGTTTCTGTCGACAGCATTAATACCGATGAAAATTTAAACTTTCAATTGATTAGCAATGTGTTACTCTTGACTGAAGTTTAGGGAGAAGGTACAAAACATTTTTTTTTTAAGAAGGCCCTCCCTTTGCATGGCTGCTCTGGGATTGGGTTTCCATACTCTTCTTGAGCTGGTCCTGTTAACCTTGGATCCTCTCAGTCACCATCACCATTCACAAGGCTGATGAGTCTGGGGTTGGAGTGTGCTCATGATTTCTTCTTCCTGGCATGAACATACACCCTTGCCTCAGTGCCTTGGATATCTAGGACCTCCAGTTTTTTCATCATTTCCATCTCAATGGCTAGCTTTATGGCATCATCCAAGCTATGGGGCCTCCCTGACCGAAGCTGGATCTGCTTCTCCTCACTGAATGCATCACTGATGAACTGGTCATGGGCCACCAGGCCCTGAATCTTGGGGATGACTTGTGGGAAAGCCTTTAAAATTAATTGTCTTGGGGCAATGCCAAACTCTTGCACCAACTTTGCTGAAGTCTTATGATTAAAGAAAGCTGCATGGTCCCAGTCAGGACCTGCACCTGGTTTCAAAGCATTCCTGAGGGTGCTTGTAATCCTGTTTGGTATCACTGCTGAGCCCACAGTAGACCTCCCTGGCCTTCCCTTTGAGCAACTGGCTTAGGAATTTTAGTTTCGCAGCCTCTTCCAACCCATTTAACTCAGCTGCCATTTCAAATTGTTCATGCCATTCATCCCATTCTTGTTGCTTCCCATTACTGGATGGATTGAATATAGTACTGGATTGAATATAGGCCTTCACTAGATGGGGTGTGTTTTTTCCCCTCCCACTGGGGGGTACCATATCCTCTGTAGTACTCATCTTCCTTGATCAAATGCCCATACAGCAAACAAAATCTATACAGTCACCACAGCAGTTTGCCCTGTATCTTATGGCCTGTGACCACCAGTCCCCATTTGTCTCACTTGTAGGATAGCCCCCTTCAGGATTCCCCAGTGCCACCAATTTGTGTCAACCCGGCGGCTCCAGAAACTGGCACAAGAAGAGGGAGTTCCCACTTTTATACAGAAAATCATAGGGGTTAGTCGCAAGCCAGCAGGCCAAAGAGAGGGAACATGAGCACTAAGGTCACCAGTACATGTGACGGATCTCTGCTTGTTTAAAAGTGCCCCTGCTGCCATTTTGAAGTGTAGGATACTGAATACACGTGACGCGGAGGGTGCTTTAATTAGAGTGCTCTAATGCACCTTGACCCCAGAGAACGTGTATAGACGCTCTATAGTAACATATACTCAACATTTTAATTCCCTCCCCCCATGCCTCTGGAGGTGGTCTCAAACAAGCAGTTAGTCCCTAAAGTGGTCAAACAGCAGCCTGCAGTTGTCCCCAAGTCTGAGTCCAGCTCCTTCAGTTCACAGTCATGGCTGACTGAGCCAGTGAGATTTGTAGCTCCACTGTGCACTCCTCTGTAGGGCTGACCATGTTTCATGTGCATGCTGCTCTTTTTTTCCCTTACTCCAGCCTCAGGCTTCCTCTTCCTTTTTCCCTTGCCCCCCAGCCCCTGGGGGTTTCTGGAAGGTTTTTTTTACAGACATCACAGCTCTGCAGACTGCTCCCCTGGTTCTACCTGTTGTTACATGCATTGCATTCACATTACACTTAAAAGCAGTAACTCTGACAGCCCTTACTTAGGCTGATGAGCTCGGAGCTCACAGCACATGCAGAGCTCCCGCAGGAGCTCCTGAGAGCTCACCTGGCATCCAAGGTAACAGCTCAGGGCTGTACCACATCTCCATCAGCTGTGTGGCACGTGCACAATGAACTCTTCACTGCACATGCACCCCACCCTGATGGATGTGTGGCTGCATTGCCCCCCTGTCGCTGCAATCCTAGATCCACCAGTGCCACAAAAGCATTGGATTTAACAATTTATCAGTACAGGGGACCCTGAGGTTTCAAGTGTGCGGGCCGGGAGCGACCCGGGCCCTTTTCCGTGCTGCACGCAGGCTTTGGCCAGCAGCCCGGGCACGCTGGATCGGAGAGGGAGGGCGACGAGCTGGAATTAAGCACAGACGCTTAACGGTAGATTTTAAAGATTGTTTACTTACACCAGAGATGGTAGTGGTGTAGGCTGGAAAGCTTGCTTGAGTTGCAGTTACAGACACAGACAACATGGACGGTCGCGTGGAGTTTGCTAGGCTCCACGGAACAGAGCTCCAGATGCTCTGGGTGAGCACGCCACCAAAATCGGACTCGTAGATACGTCTTATAAATTCTTTCCGCTCGAAGACGGGAAGAGGTGGGCGTTGGATCAGGTCGCCAAGCTCCTCTGAATCTCACACAGGGTCTCTATTACCCTGCT
>NW_005841921.1:2920555-2924199 GCF_000455745.1 Alligator sinensis
ATAGCGGGGAACGAATTTGCATATGGGTGGCGGGAACTCTTTTGCACCGTGCATTTCTCTTGCAACTTGAGCAATGCACCCTGCAAAAGAAGCTGCAAAGAGGCAGGAAACTCGTCCCTGCACCGGGGTTCTCCTCTGCAATAGGAAACTCTCCCGTGCAATGAAGTTGCAACCTGGCGGGGATAATTCTGGTACCGAAGCACACACAAAATCATGCCTTTGGGTCATGACATCAAGAAGTAAAGTGTAACAGGGACTCAAGCAGGAGCCCTGTTACTTGGGCTAGCTCTGGGAGGAGTGTCCTCTGAATGCACGGTGTCAGGTGGAGAGGATTTCACACCTGGAAAGAGGTGAGAGGATTACCCCGTGAAAACTGGGGATAAAACCAGCAGCAGGACATTCACTGATTGCCTTCAGGCACCAGAAGATGAACACAGGGTTACTCAAGACCCTAGACAGTTGAACAAGACGCAGAAGTCTAACCTGTGACTTGGTAGGGCACTAGGAGCTCTGGATTCCCTGAAGACTCAGCAGGTCAGACTCGGACAGACGCTGCTAGAAAGGATCGTGCTTCTGTGGTGAGTCCAGAGGGACAATGAGGTGGCGGGAGCTGGCCTGGCTGAGAGCCAAGTAAAAGACGGTGTCTCTGGGACGATGGCTGGGGTGGGGGGAAGGAACAGAGACACAGATAAGTCCCTGATCCCGCTGGGACAATGACTATTTAGAACAGGGGTTGGCAAAATGTGGCCCACGGGCCAGATGTGGCCTTCTAGGCCATTCTATCCGGCCCGTGGGACCCCTAAAAAAATTTAGAAAATTAATATTTATCTGCCCCTGGCTGCCTGCCATGTGGCCGTCGATGGCTTCCCAAAATTCAGTAAGCAGCCCTCCACCCAAAATAATTGCCCATCCCTGATTTAGAAGATTAAAAAAAAAAAAGAAGCTGTGGATGAAAAGTAAAAGACACGGAGACCTTATTCCACTAATAAGGCAGTTAGCGATCAAGATTAGTTTAAACAATGTACCTTTGAAGGCTACAAGGAGGGGTTTTCCACACCTTCAAACCTGCTGCCTTTACCAATGAAGGAATTGGCAAGGCTATTGTCATTGTATCTGCTACTTTGAAAAAAATAAACCTAGAATTTGAGCATGTAACATCTGGGTACTATTTATTGATCAAGAACCTTACCAACTCCCTGATCTCCCTCCTTTTCTTATTAAATCCAAGTTGTGGCAGGCGAGTACAGGAAGAACCCGAAGAGATTACCCAACATGCTCACGTAAAGGACTAGTATTTTTTTAAATGAGCTGGTAGCTTGGTTTTAAAACTTTGAATCTATCAAAGCTGATATATGTGACAAACTTTAGTTATGAGTCATCACAGCTGCTTTAATGAGGAATTAAATTACACTTCAAAATCTTGAGACAGCTGGTAGGGCTGCTCTCTTAATATTATCATTCATTGACTGTCTGAAAACTGGTTTAACCAAGTATAGGGAGTGAGTGGTGGTTTAACTGAGTTTCTGATAGATGTTCTATACTTGAAAGTCACTAAACTTATAAACTCAACACTGTGTTGCTACCCTGGTGATCTTACCTACTCGTGCAAAAATGTTTGTTTTCTTAACCATAGTTCCTGGATATATGTAACTACATGAAAATCTCTGCTTTTGTTTTGTTTTGTCTTTTAATGTTGATTGCTAGCCCTCATGGTTGTGGGGATAAAAACCAAAAAAATGTAGAACATGAGAAGCTCAAAACCCAAAAGGCAGATACAGAGTACTCAGTTTTTAAAAGTAGTTGAGCTTAAAATAAAGATTTTTGGAAGGCATGACCATGATTTTTGCATAGGTGGATTTGGCAGTAATATATTTTTCCTCAGCTGGCCCCACCTGTGGGTATCAGGAGTCTGTTGCTAGCTTACAATTGTGATGCTTTGGCAGAAACATGAAAAGAAACGTTCACAGCTGCCTGCCTGCTTTATGCAAATATTTTTGGTCTCTGTTCTAAGTGTACTATAACTGAAATGGCTCATTAAAAGCATGATTTGGAGAAACTGTGTGCTAACAAATTATGGAAAGCTTATCAAACATTGCTTTCTGCATCCAGGGAAATTTTAAAGTCATAACTTAAACTGTCTCACTTAAGCAGAAAATCTTAGTGTATTAATTTATGGTTTTGCTTTTGTATGTCTGGTGAGAAATGAGGTATGTGTTTTGTGTGTGGTGGGGGTGGGGAGGAGAGCATTAGGCAGTATAAGATATCTTATAAGCATATCTACATTAGGCAGAGGTGCACTGATACATCGGTCCAATATTGGATCGGTATTGATATAAAGAAAACTGACTGTATTGGATATTGGCCTGATGTGGCCAATAATTTGGCCAATAAATGCCCATGCTGCGTGCAGCCGCAGTGCAGCACTCAGGCAGCAAGGAACACAGCCGGCAGTGTAGAGCTGTCTTGAGCTGGTAAGTCTTGTGTAGTGAAAGGGGAGGGAAGGGGCATGGTGGGGGCAGATCAATGGCTCCCCGTGGTGAGGGAGGGGGCAGGTGCTGCCCAGGTGGGGCAGGGGGTGTTTGGAGCCATGACTAGTTGCGGGGGGGGGCCTCCCACTGCTGTTTGCACCCCAGGAGGGCACGGGGAGGGTGTACCCCCCCAGATCTGTGCAGGGTGGGGCGCCCGCTCCAAGTCTAGCCCCTGCCGAGAAGAGCCTGCAGCCCTCCCCTCACAGATCCAATGGGCACCCACCCCCCCATGCCCTCCCTGGGTGCAAGCCATGCCCCTGCTACAAGCCGCAGCTCTGCCACCCCTGTCCCACCTTGGCAGTGCCTGCCTCAGCCCCTGCCCCCTCCTTCACTGCGGGGGGGCATTAATCTGCCCCCTCACGCCCCTTCCCTTCCCGCTCCCCTTCCACCATGCTGGACTTACCAGCTGGAGGCAGCTGTATTGGAAATTGGATCAGTATCGGCCCCAAAAATCTCTATCCGTGCACTTTAGGCTTACCATATGTCCAGGTTTTCCTGGACATGACCTCTTTTTTGGTCTCCTCTGCTGTGTCTGGGTGGGTTTTTTCAAAATGAGAGCAAATGTCCAGAATTTTTGCTGCTCTCTCTGCTCTCCTGGGCTGGCTGCTTGGGGCTGGGAGCAGTGGGCAAGGTGATTTGGCTGTCAGGGGTTGTGTGCTCCCTGTGCGGGCCCCAGCAAGCCAGGTAAAGAGCCAGTGTGTGAGTGTGCGCACATGCTGCTTGGGCAGCAGGGCTGGGGGTGGGGGCAGGGATCTGTGAGTGCGGGGCAGTGGCAGGGCTGGGAGCAGGAGCCTATGGTTTGGGAGTGAGGAGGGTGCTGGCAGGGCTGGGAAAGCAGGGGTTTAGGTGTGAGGGGCAGAGGCAGGGCACGGGCATATCCCTGCCCCCCCCCCCAACCATATGCCTATCCCCCTTCTCTGGTGTCACCTTTGTCCTATTGTGTCCTCTTTTTTGCTGCTGGAAATATGGTAACTCTAATCTACATTACATTTTGGCAGCATTTGGCATGCAGAGCAAGAATGGGCATGATATGTTTCACAGTGGTACTTCTGGGCACAGCATGGAAGCAGTGTGGATATGGTAAAAAAATCTGAGAGTACTTCTCAGCAAATAGCA
>NW_005841921.1:2924209-2930168 GCF_000455745.1 Alligator sinensis
TGTTGCCAGGATAACTAGAATCATATATTTTCCTGCATAGCAATTTCCTAACTACACATAATAAATGCTTTAATGCACTTGAAAGTATGTGATGCTGCATGCACTTAGGGACCTCCTCCTCCTGGGGTAAGTTGGATTTATTTTTGTAATTTTGTGTAGTTGGTCTTGGTTTCATAGAATGAAAATGGATACGTTCACTTGTATAGTACTACTTCAGGAGAGGCTAAATCAATTTATTTTAATTGCTTTGCCTACTTTAAAATTAGGTAAAGACATTAAAACAAACAAAAAAAACCCCCTTTGACTCATTCCTCAGTCTTCTGCCCTTTCTCATGCATTCAAGATGTAATTTCCTTTTTAAACTTAATTTAGAATATTTTTGGTCTTTTCACTTAAATTTTCTTAGCAGTTTACTCTTTTGGTAATTAGCACCCAATGTTTATTTGGCTTGTTTTGCTCTAATGAAATAATACTGGAAATACTTTTGTGTTCTGTATTGGCCTTAAAAATATGTAGAACACAATTCAGAGACTTCTAGGCAAAAGATGTAAATTTAGTTCTTGATCCCTTGTAACTTTATTAGGTTCTGTATATGCTAAGAACTTTGAAAACTGGAATCCATGGCTTCTGCAGCGCAGAACAGAAGAATAATTTTATGTTTAATTCCCCTTACGCAGTTGCATTATTGAATCTTTATTGCAGAGCTTTTGTGAGATGCTACATTAATTTTCATATTGCATCTTAATCTGTAGACATGAATTGTTTGTTTTTTACAGTACTCAACAGTTTGTAAGGTACTATTGAGAAGCATATGGAAAGTCTTTGTTTTAAAAAGAATATGGTCCAAGGACACAGAGAGAAGTGACAATTTTCACCTGATCTGGCCACAAAAAGCAGTTTATAGCTGTGACCAAACACAAGTGCATGGCCAATTGGGTGAGAATCTGACCCTTCATGCAATGAGGGGTCAGATGAAGATGTTTCAAAACAGAGCATCTTCTATAACTTCTGTCTGTGCTGCCTGCCAGCCTGTTGCTGTTTTTAGAATGGGAGGGGGAAAGGGAGCAGAGTGAGTTTTATCTGGGGACTTTTCAGCCCCTGCTAGAGTGTGAGGTGGGTATATTAGAACCTGCCTGGGGTAGAGGGACTCCAATACACCCACCCCATCCTTCAGAGTTGGCTGGGGAACCCCTAGAATGAACTCCCTCTGCTCCTTTCCCCCATCCCATTCTGAAACAGGGACAGGCTGGGAGAGAGGAAGGGCCATTACTAAGGGAAACCAGTCTCAGGCTGGCAGCCAGCAGCTAGATTCTCCTCCCCACCCTGGAACCAACAGTGAGCTTCTGTTTGGAGATTTGACGATTTGGCCATAGACGCAGCTTTATATGTTTTTTCTGTGTACCTCAAGGTGTTGCCCTGAGGGCTCAGGAACTCAATATTGCGCTGTTAGGCAGGAGGGTGTGGTATACAATTGTACATGCACACATAAAAATCAGTTAAGCACAGATACACTCACTAGGTGCATACACCCCCTACTAGGCATACACACTCGCACTAGCAGCACGTTCAAAATAATTAGTCTAGGTCCATGCACACCTATCACCAGTTTAAGCCCATACATGCTACACACACACCAAACTTAGATAGAATCAGTTACCGGTTACCAACACCTGCACATCCAATACACATACGTGGATTACTAATTCATATACCCTCCCCCCCACACACAGACACACAATGATATCTATATATGTGTATTCACTAATTCACACACATACCACCCACCTACACATACACACAGGTGAGTTCCTAAGTTGGGTGTTGTGATGTGTATGTATGTATATGCTTGGTGTACTTGGGATACCTGGGGATACCTGGGGAAAGGTTAAGGTAAGAAAGTAAAAGTGTAAGGATTTAAAGATTAGAACCAGTAGACTGCAGGGGCCTGGGCTAAAGAACTGAGGCTTGGGGGTAACTTTAGGTTAATTGATCTTAATTGATTAAAAGACAAGGCCCAAAGCCTGCAGAACAGGGAAGCATGCCAGCCAGAGCTACGGGGAAGCTGAAAAGGTAGATGGGGAGAGGGAAAAATGGGACTAAGGGAAAGTGTGGGTGTTAAAGAGGGGCTCTGGGTGTGGGGGAGCCAGACGATGGCTCCGGGCAGCTAGAGAAGTCTGGGAAGCTGCAGGGTGGGGGAGGGAAGCCTGAAACCAGAGAGACGGACAGCAGAAAAATCACAGAAAAGCAGCAGGAGAGACTGAAAGGCGACAGGGGCAGCAAGAAAGCAGAGAAAGACAGAAACTATTGGAGAGGGGTGGGGCCTGGAAATGAGAGAGAGAGAATGAGGCTGGAATTTAAGATAAGGAAGGGACTGGGATTCAGTAAAATATGACCTAACTCGGGGTTGCAAATGACAGTGGTTTTATTGAACAGGGGAGATGGTGTCACAATGCCAAATTGGTTCCCTTGCGTGCACACTCCCCCCCCCCCCCAGACCACATTGCCGAGCGGGGTTGGGGGGGCGGGGCTGAAGTCCAGGAGGAGAGAGACAGAGAGAGTCCAAATTGGAGGAGGAGGTGTGCAGGTAATATCTACCTATCCCAGGCTGGAAGCTGATCCTCTATGGTCAGTCAGGGTCTCTTTCAGCTCGGTGTTGTCCAGAGGGGGTCTCCGGCAGGGCCTCTGGGGTGGATAGATGACGTGAAGCTGGTCTGGTCCAGATGGAAATGGCGTCCCCACTGGGTCTGTCTTCACTGCCCCTTTTTATAGGGGCAGATCGTGTGTGACCCTAGTGACAGGAGGCATGCCCAGGCAAGGGTTAGCCCCTGATGTACTGAGCATGTGTGCTCCATGCAGGGATGTGCAATTTCAGGTGTCTGTAATGGTGAGACTTGCTGGTTCTGCAGGGTCTTTTGTTTTTCAAATGCTGGTCTTGTCTCTGTTCCTGGGTGAGGTCCGTGGTTCCTGGATAAATCAATGCATTTTAAAATAAATAAATAAATAAAAGAAGAAAGAAACTGGGGGTTTTGCTACAAAGGTACCAGGCACAGCTTGTGAACACTGAGATAGTGGGGCAGATGGAGCATCCCATGGGAGCATGGGGGGAGCCCCCTGCACGCTCGGCAGCAGCTCCGGAAGTGGACCAGAAGTACTTACAGTCCACTTCTGGATCTGCTGCAGAGTGCGTGGGGGACTACCCTGCAACCTGGCTCAGTGACTGGTATCTCCTGGGTCTGGGGTGGCACCTGGGGTCCCCCCGTGGCTGATCACTGAGCCAGGGGAGCACGGGGAGGTCCCCTGCATGCTTGGCAGTGGACGTGAAAGTGGATCGGAAGTACTTCCGGTCCACTTCCATGTCCACTGCCGAGTGTGTGGGGGACCCCTGTGCACTCCCATGGGACATTCCATTTGCCCCACCATCTCAGTGTTCACTAGGTACGTAGAAAAAGCATATAAAGTTATGTCTATGGCTGTATCTCTGATTCTCTGAATCAGAATCAAATCTTCAGAATCGAATCGCTGTCCCCCAAATCGGGCTGAATCCGAATCGAATACTGCCTGCTTTGCACACCCCTAATTGATTGCACCCTAAGCAAGTTTGCAGATGACACCAAGCTGGGGGGAGTAGTAGGTATGCTGGAGAGTAGGGCTAGGATTCAGAATGACCTAGACAAATTGGAGGATTGGGTTACAAGAAATCTCATGGTGTTCAACAAAGAGAAGTGTAAAGCCAAGAAGGCTAACAGAATACTGGGCTGCGTTAGTAGGAGTATTGCTAGCAGGTCAAGGGGAGTATTTATTCCCCTCTATTCTGCACTGGTGAAGCCACGTCTGGAGTACTGTGTCCAGTTTTGGGTTCCCCCCTATAGAAAGGAAGTGGACAAATTGGTGAGAGTCCAGCAGAAAGCAACAAAAATGGTTAAGGGGCTGGGGGACATGACTTATGATGAGAGGCTGAGGGAACTGGGCTTATTTAGTCTGGAGAAAAGGAGACTGGGGTGGGGGGAATTTAACAACTGCCTTTAACTACCTGAAGGGTGGTTCCAAAGAGGGTGGAGCTAGACTTTTCAGTGGTGGTGGATAACAGAACAAGGAGCAAGAGTCTCATGTTGCAGCAAGGGAAGTTTAGGTTGGGTATTAGAAAAAACTTCCTCACTTTGAGGGTGGTGAAGCACTGCAACAGGTTACCTAGAGAGGTAATGGAATCTCCATCCTTGGAGGTTATTAAGGCCCAGCTTGACAAAGCCCTGACTGGGATGGTCCTGCTTTGAGCAGGGGGTTGGACTAGATGACCTCCTGAGGTCCCTTCCTGCCCTAATTTTCTATGATTCTATGTATATATTCTAATTGTGGTGCACAGAGGGTAAGATCAGTGACTGATTTTACTATTGTGATATGACTAATGTTACGGATTATAACAGTTCTGCACCTTTTTAAAACTTTAGTTTCTGTTGAGCTTATCTTTTTAAAAGAGCAAAATAGCTTATTTCTTTTGTTTTTCTTCTGAGCTATTAAGTCCTACTGAGATCTTGCTTCTGTTCCAAACTCATCAAAAATGCTTCTTTATTCTTCCTGTAGGTCATGGCAACCATAAAGAAAATAGTCCATTCCTTAACAACTCTGAAGCTGGCAAGGGAGGTGATTACTATGACAGAAACCTGGCTTTATTTGAGGTAAAATTTAACTTTGGTTTGCATACAAAAAACTAGAACTCTAGTACTAGAACTAGAAATTTTTGTGTGTCTTTTTGTCTCAGACCAACACAGCTATCAAATACACCCCTGAAACTTTGCTTGGCAGACACTTTGGCATGAATATCCATAATCTTATATTTATAAAGAATAGGTCCAGAGGTTACTATCTTGATTCCACTTGGGGAAACTGGCTTTCAAAGTTTACTCTGGCAGTAGGTAGAAAAGGAGAGTGAAAGGAGTAGGTAACATTCCAGGTTCCATGCTAATGCATTTCATACTGTTACTACTTTGGTCTCCTTCTTGCGGGTATATAGTATCAAGAGGCTAAAGACAGGAGGAGTTTACATGTAGAGTCTGGACATGGGTGGATTTGAGATATGGATTATGGAGAGATGGGGAAAAAGTAGTAGATGTGGATGCTGTTTGACTACAAAATTAACTAAAGGGGAGCCTCAGCCTATTTCTCACCATACTGAACTAAAGTATTTTTCTAATGTTGGCTTACATATACATAGAAGCTAACTGCAAATCATTCACTTTCCTGGACTCCCAAAGGTCAGGCTTCTTTTTCTCTGCATTGTATTACTGGAGACCTGAGAAGCAAAGTTGAGAGTTCCTGCTGTCATTGATGCCAAGTCCACATCCCCTTTCTAGTAGAGCTGCCATTCCTTCTAAAAACCTTTTAGCAAATCCACAAAGACTTACATTCTAGGCCTGTGCGAAGCAGCTAATATTCGCTTCAGATTCGGCCAATTTAGGGGACAGTGATTCAATTCGATGATTCAAATCAGTCTCAAATTGATTAGGCCGAATCACCCAGGCCCATTCCCTGCCTGCTCTCCCAGCCCCAGTAATGACTGCCCTGCCCGCTCCAGCTCCCAGCATTTTGAAAAAAAAAGCCCCGACTCACTGAGTGCTGCTGGTTGGGGAGAGGGGAGGCAATCCTACTGCCCCATGCTGTGTGGCGGGGGCTCTCCACGAGACCCCAACCCTCCCCCTGTGCCCCCAGTTCCCCCCCATGGCTGCTGTGCTGACCCCAGCTCTGGCCCTTTAAGAAAAAAAACAAAACCAAAACCTCCCAGACTCACCATTCCTGCCTGGCCGGGGGATGATCTGCGCTGCCTCCCCACAGCCCCGCACCATGTGGGGGGCTCTGCCACGAGCCCTCTGAAGTCTCAAGGCTGCTGCAGGAGTGGTGAGTCCCAGGGTTTTTCTCTCCATTTTTTTTTTTTTCCTTAAAGGGCCAGAACTGGGGTGGGCAGGGC
>NW_005841921.1:2930309-2939576 GCF_000455745.1 Alligator sinensis
TTGGCAGGGGCCCCCCACGGTCCCCTCCTTCTCCTCCAGGCCCCCTTTCCCTCTCCTACTTACCAGCTCCGAGTCCAGCTGCAGCTCCCTGCTGCAGCCACCGGGGACTGTCCAAATCATTGAAGCTCTCTGAATTTTTTCCGAAGATTCAGAGAGCTTCAAATTGATTCAGACCCTTTAATTGGTCCCCTGATTCGATTCTGATTTGGAGATTCGGCCACCAAATCAGGCCAAATTTCCTCCGAATTGAATCAGCACCTGGAGCTTTGCACAGCCCTATTACATTCCATCTGTTCCATTCCTTTGGTGTGCTTCCCAGCATTTCCAGTTCTGGCTATGCCAAGGCACAACGTGACATGCTCCATTTTTCTTAAAACATTTTGGTTCGCAGAAATGTACTAGCAATTTTCCTCTACAGGAAGAATTGGATATACGACCAAAAGTATCTTCTCTGCTTGGCAAGTTGGTCAGCTACACAAATCTTACTCAGGGAGCCAAGGAACATGAAGAGGCAGAAAGTGCTGAAGGCTCAAGGAGGAAAGTATCAAAAGTAAGTAGAGCTTCTCTCAATGGCCAGTAGGCTCTTATATATTTTGAGATTTTTTAAATTTTATTGCTAGGAGAACCTTTCTGAATGAGGACCTAATCCTGTTCTCACTGAAGAATTATAATGATTTCAGTGGGAGCAGGACAGAATCCTAAGTGAATACCATGCCAGTAAGAGTTACCTGTAATATATTGATTCTGGATAGGCTGCTGCCCTCAGAAAATTAGAGGTGAAGTTATCCGTAAGCATTGTAGTCACCCTAGTACAGGATGTCTTTGATAGTATCATTCTCTGGAACTTTGATAAAGTACGTCAGGGTGAATCTAATTTTCAAAACTGGGCAAGTCTTTAGTATGTAGTGTTACCATATTTACCTGAATCCAAGACTACTTTGAATTTAAGACAACCCCTCAGTTATTAGATTCTAGGCATGAAAATTACAAAATTGTTTCAGTTTTTCACATCCAGAATCTAGTTATAGGAGGGTCCTCTTAAAGTTACCCCTCCTCCCCACCCCTTTTCCCCACAGGGAAAGCAGTGGCTGGGAAGCAGATAGCCTGCCCCACTGCCATCTGTCTTCCTCTGGTGCCTCCCCTGCCCCTGCTTATCCTTGCAGCTGCTCTGGCTCTCTCTCCCCCAGAGATATGGAGCACTTGGGCAGGCCAATAGCTAATTCTAGCCTCCACCCTCAGTCAGGGGCAGGGCTAGAGCCATAGCAGCTCACTCTGCTGCTTTGTGCACCCCTTCTCTGCACTCCCTTTGCTCTGTGTCCCTTTTTCCATGCTCCGCCTGCACTATGTCCTTTCCCCCTGCTCCCTCTGCTCTGTGCATCCCTCTCTGAGCCCCATCCCTGCATGCCATGCTTCCCTTCCCCCGTGCTCTTCCTAGCACTGTGGGCCTCTGCACACTCCACCAATATCATGCTCCCTTTCCCTGTGCTCTCCCCACTGCACTCCTCGCCCCTTCCCTGAACTTTTTCTAGCACCATGCACCCCTTTCCCTTGTGCTCCTGCTGCTCCACACACCTCCTACCTGAGCCATCCTGGCCCCTTCTGGAGCTGAAGCAGCTACTTGCCTCACTTGTACTCAGATCTAAGAATGGCAGCCTGCTGACACCCAGCGCACAGATTGGGCATCCACGCCTCCCAGGAAGAGCTGGAGAAATGATCAGAGAGCTGGGGAATCAAACTGGGAGCTAGATGTCGATATCAGAGCAGTCCTTCCCCTCTCTTCCCTCTCCCTCTCCTTAGTTTCTGTTTGGCTGCAAGCAAGCAAGCAAGCCTGGCTTTAAAACTTGAAACATTTTGGAACTTTTGAAATGTTTTGAGTGCCCTCATTTCGTTTCAAAGCTGTTTCGAAGCCTTTTGTTTAGATTTTGCTGTTTCGAGCTCAGCTACCTTGATCCTCTAGGAGTTGCAGGTGCTCAACAGCTTTGAAAACCAGATCACAATACGGCAACAAGTAAAATCAGCATGTTATAGTTCTATATCATGGCACTTGAAGGTCTTGCCAGTTTTCAGGCTTTCATCAGAAAGTTTTAAGTAAACAGCCGTGGACTTTGCACTGCACAGATTTATTTTCACATCTTGTTGCCATGTGTAATTGTCAAATGTACATAAATCTTGAACCATCAAGACAAGGGGCAGAGTTCATAATAATGAAAACTAAGAAATGTATTTCAAAGGCAGTCCCTCTAACCATATGACACAGTCCTGGTGCAGCATCCTTATCCTGTGTCTAATCCTTCTGTGTGAATCAGATTCCAGTAAGCAAAATAGCCATAAACAAACTAATGTGTTTTAAACATCAGTTTTATCTAGGACCACAAGTGTTAAAATGCCTTAATATTGTGGCTTTTATAGTGTCATTACAAGGCCGAGTTAAGCTTGCTTAAGGCATTTTGAGAGTGTAAGTTTTTTTTTTTTGTTTTTTTTTTTTGTTTTTTTGTTTTTGTTTTTTTTTTTTTTTTTTGTTTTTTTGTTTTTGTTTTTTGTTTTTTTTTTAGTGTAATTTTAGCTGTGGTTATTGATTGTGTGCAACAGTAACATTTTGCCGTGTTTTTAACTTCAATTATTGATATATAATCTCACATGCAGTTCTGCTTTAACATAGTCTCTTGTCTGGGGACAATTAATGTCAGGCATGAGCTGTTAATTATGGCATTGCATCATTTCAGATAGTTATTCAGTCTGTTCTTAAAAATTAAGCAGGAAAAAATATCCAAACAAAAGCAAAGTGTAGGCATATAGGACAGCTTCAATCTTTAGCACTTTGCAATGATTTTAACAGTGTCTGTTACTGTTGAATGACTGGTTGTCCAAAATACCACAGCAGGATGCCACTTAATCAATCTGAAAGCTAGTAATTTATTTTCCCCTTTTAGAAAGAACGTAGAGAATTTTGTGGCTGGGCTGCAGATCACTACTGACCCAACACAGTCCAGCTTTACTAAGGAATGAGTTAGGCCAGGGGCTGGCAACATTTTTCAGCAGAGTGCCAAAAACACCCACAACCTCAATTTGTAAGAAGTTGGCCTGCCAGGGGCAGGTGGCAGGGGAACCACCAAAGGCTTTATCCTTCTGGCAGCACAGCCTTGGCCCCTTCCTCACCATCCACGAGGCGCACATGCCAAGCAAAATTCCCTTGTGTGCTACACTCTGGGACATGTGCTGGGGGTTGTCTACACCTGGGTTTAGCAGTGATGGAAAACTGAGAAGTGGCTGTTGATCCCCAGTGGAATAGTTTATGAAGTTAAGTGGTTTTAATATTCTCATTACAGTTTGTATAATGAAACCCACTTATAATGAAATTATATGTAGTGAAGCTTCATGTTAAAAGAGAGAAAATTTCTGTTCCATTGTAGGCTACATAGTACTGGGATGTAGACATCACCTACCAGAGCTTGACATAGTTGAAACCTACGTTCTGTGTGAATGTGCAGATGGGACTGAGCTCTGGTTTTATTCCATGTCCTTGCATTTATCTTTAACAGACGTGTTTACTCCATAGGTCAGACATGTTTTTATAGCATAGATCTTGGTTAATGTTTCCAGCAGTATTGCCACCATCATCCCTTTTCTCTAGTCTTTCCTCTGAAAGATTCTGCAGTCTGATCTCATTGTAGATAATCTGTATTAATTGTCATTTTCATGAATGAGGAGGAATTTAAAGAACATTGATGCTATGAGAATGTGTAGTGTTTAGACACCTTGTTGAATATAAAACCTTATACTGAAATAATACTTCTCATATCACAAAACTGAGTGCAAAATTATGAGCAAGAACAACAATGCAATACATGAAGAGCTCCCAGAAGCTGTGGAAATGGTATTCTTCTTGTGGCTTTCATCTGAAAACAAAAAAACTCCCAGTGTCATTCTTTTTGAAGCATACACTGATACACTCTGAAGTTCCACCTCCCCACCCCCAACACACACACTGTGACACACCAAAACTATCACAGAACTGTGAACATCCCCTTTTTTATTAAAAGGTAACATTGTGAACAGATTCTTTGCTGATTAATATACCAGATATATTCTGCAACATATTCAACTAATGTGACTGAAATTATTTGTCTGATTCACAAATAATTTGAATGGACATTCTATAGGAAACAGAAGGAGCAAAGAGATAGTTTGGACTCTGCAAACTCACACTGTCTTGCTTCCTAAAGTCTTGGCAGCTCTACAGTAGGTACATGTTGCTGGAATGAATTTGGTGGTCGAGTTTATACACCAGCTCCTACATATCGCCTATCAACATATTGATCAGTGGATCTGGCATGTTAAATTGCATGAATTATGTGACCTGTTCTATAAACTATGGCTTTCTGTGAAGAGAAGACAGGTTCCTCAGTTACTTCTTCACCTTGACATTGATGTTTCCTTGTCCACTTTAGCTTCTCTTATCACGTTAGCAGTTTGAGAAAGCAGAATTATTGTCACAATGACTGCTGATTTAAAATAGCAAAATCAAAGGGAGGGCAAGTGCAGATGTTAAGACCTGCAAGTGGCAGACATGAAAAGATAATTTGAGAGTTCTTGCTTCCTAACTAACTGTTGCCACAACCTGCTTTCTGAATTGCAAAGATAGGAAGAGACTTGGAAACTTCTTATTAAGAGTGTGAAAAATGCTTACACAATCTCCTTTAAAAAAGACTAGGACTTCGGAAAACTCTCACCAAGTTTGTGGGAAGTCCAATAATATGACAGACAAATTTCAGAAGAAATGATGTTTTAATATAATTATTTTACCTTGCTTCACTAGTGGAATAAACATTTTGCAATTCAGTGATATATTAGAAACCACTGTCATTCATGATAAGTTATTAGTCATTACAGATACTCCTCCTTTGCATTTAAGAGAACAAGTATTTTGTTTTCTCTCATCTTAGGTTAATGAATACCATCTGTGGTAGAGCACTGGAATAGTTACAGTGCTTCAAAAATAATAAAGATCTTCCTCATAGTGGAAATTAGATTAAATAGTTGAACTCATGTAGCTTCAATTGGCTGTTCAGCTCTATGCAAATATGTATGGTTATGGCATTTAGGGTGTCTCTGTAGAAGTACCAGGTATCAATTTCCTTTAAGCCTGCAGCCAGTTGTTTTGAAAACCAATCATACTGGTATAAAGCAACTAGTATTCTTCAGACTCAGATCAGTAGTTTGCATCAATTACACATCTGAAGCTGATCAGAGTTAATACCACACATGCAAAACAAAAAGGGAGCTGCATCACTGAAACCTAACTAATTTCAGAGAAAGTGTTTTTACTTTTTGACAATTGATCAAAACCATTAGCTTTTGTTAGCATGTCCTGTTAAAATATCTTATAGCCTTGGAATAATCTTTACTATGAAGAGCTTAAGTTACTTTTTTCCCATTTGGAAACTCACAAGATTATGTGCACTTCCCTCATAACTTTGGATTACTTTCTATTGATATCTCAACACTAATTTCATTTTCTCATTTATTCTAGTAGAGTTTGTTGATATATAAAATGCTTTAAAGAAGGACAAAATCACTGCAAATCACTAACATAAATATTAACAAGTTGGTGCAATCATATCCTGCTTTTTTTCTTTGTTGGCAGCGTTTTTCTCTATTGGGTAAAACAAATCCCAGAGTGATTGATTACGTCTGAAGTTTACTTAGTAAGGCTGTAACTTAGATCTGCTTCTTAGCACGCATGGTAGCATCTCTTAAACTGCTTTGCTTTCACATTGTAGGCTTCATGAGGCAGGTAATACACATGTCTTTTTTCCTGTGGTTGAACTCAGCTTGTGATTTGCTGTGCATAAGAAACAGTTTTTGGGAGAAGCGGAACCAGAGCAACAGAGTTGAGTTGCCAATAGGAGCAGAAGAGGTGGAAGAGCTGAGTTGTCAGTGTGGGGCAAAAGTGAACCTAACTGATGTGAACCACAAGTAATTCCACGAGTGAAGGGCCTGGGACCATGGAGAGTGCAATTAGCAAGCTTAGAACTGTACTATACTTGTTAGTGCTATGAATAGTGTGTAAAGGAAGGACTGATTCTGGTTGCTAAGAAAGCCAAGTAGTCCAAAAGTAATTTTACTTGCTACCCTTTTGATCTGATTTTTTTTAGTCCAGGCAGGAAAGAAAATTTAGAGTCTACAAATTTGGCAGCAGTAGCTTAGATAGTTAGTTACGTTTTATAATATTGCCAACCACAAATATTCAGAAATACTGATTCAGACTTCTCCCAAACTTAAAATTATCAAAAACAATAATTCTAGGGTTTTAATTTGCTTTCTAAATGTTAAGTATTAAGATTTATGTTCTCAAGCTTTCCTTTGTAGCCAAGAAACTTATTTTTTTTTGTTAATTCAGCTCTTATATTACAAAGCTTCAGGAACTGGGGGACATAAGTCAAGTTACCCTAAATCTGGAGACTTGAGATAACAATGTTGTCAGCTCACAGTTCTGTTGCTGTGAGCCATGATATGATCTTGAAAACTTTAACATTATTAAAACCTTGCAGTTGTAAATGTTGTTCCTGCTGCAAAGATCAGGTGGTTTGGTTAGTAAAGTAATTTTTTATTTTTTTTTCCCAAACGAAAATGTTTACATTTTTAAGTACAAATGTTATACATGCTGACTTTGGTTTGAATTTTGATATCTTTGGAACATGCCATATATACCATTATATAGCAGAAAACTCCCTTTGTACATTTATCTTCTGGACATTGATATAACAGAAGCCCCTTCTTGCCTGCAAACCGCCCCCCCCCCCGCCATTTTGTGCATTTCTTTTCCTTCCCAGTATTTGGTCATTGCATGTGTGTGGCAAGGCTCAGAGCAAACCAGAAAGCTGAAGTGGCTTTCTGTAGCAGAAACCTAGAAACTACATCTACATATCAGTTAAGCTCAGTGTCCCTCAAGAAATAAAAACTAAAATATCCACTTCAAAGACTGTAAATATATCCTGGTGCTAACCTAATTCACTTACTGTCCCCAGTAGCCTTTGATCTTCACAACCTCACATTGGATTGTTATATATTTCTCACAGGGCATTTTTATATTTCATCTGTCTTGTTTTTACCATGGCATTTTTGTATTTTATATTTTATACTTTTAAACCCTTAAGGAATGTACTCCCTGTAGAATGAAGTTATACCCTGGACCGTTGTTAAAACCTGCATTTAAATTGTAATTGTAAAGTGATAAAATCTGCTATATTGGGCGGTCCCTTGAATGAATGCGAGTATGAATGACCAACCAAGTACCTCTGGCTGTTAATTGACAATAGCCTAGCTAGAGGAAGGTACCATTACAAAACTCTACTCTATAAGCCATTTTAAACTAATCAAGCCAAGGAACTGATTCCTGGAACTAAGCACCCACTCTATTGACTATTCCTGTAACCCATGACAATACAGCCATTAAGTCAATAAGTTAAGGGTGGACTCCCAAAACTTCAGGTACCAGAAGGCAGAGACCCCTGTGACTAACAGCTGTCATGTACTACTCAAAACCCATGTGGGACAGTGACGTCTGGATTGGGCAGCCAAGATGATGCTGGGGGATCACACAAGTCTTCCAGAAAGGGATAAAAGGCAGTGAAGCATGGCCCTCAGTGGTGTGCTCTCATTCAGCACCTGACCTACCAAGACAAGGACAAGCAGACAACCCCCTTCTGGAGAACACATTGCCTTGAAGGAAGCTGAGCATTGACAGCAGACTCCAGGGCCTCGGATAGGTAGACATACTGACACCAGTGCTCTCACAATCACTACAGCAGCTACTATACACTATACTACATGGGTTTGAATGAGTGAGTGCATGTGCGTATGGGTGCGCTAAGGTGACCAGTACCACTCATACCTCAGAGTTTGCATTTATGATTTAACTGGCAACTTCACATCCCATCCAAAAAACTAGAGTTGGTCCTTTGTAGCCAACAATTGGGTATCTGCAGAGGGTAATAGTGGAGACTTCAGGCTAAACAAAAAATGGCACAAGTTACATAGAATGAGCAATGCATAATGCCATGGAAAATGGATTTCATTTCTAAAATGTTTTGTATTGTATTATTTGGGTACAACACAGGATGCTTCCTAGTATGTGGCATAGAGGATGTGAGCCTGCATGATGTGTGCCTGGGCGTCTGCAATCCACGACTACTCAGATGTTACACAGCTGCACATTAAGTCAAGGACATTAGTATAACCAATATAACAGCAGTCGCTAGTTACACCCTTTGGCTAGGGACAGATATTACACATAAATTGGTTTAAGTGATCAGAAAATGGTTTAAACCTATAACAGACTCCCCCAGCATCTCAGCATGCTCTCTGGGTTGGGAGGGGCTCTCTGCTCCAGCTGCAGGGCTGACCCTGCCCCTCTGCTCTGTAGCTGGAGCAGGGACTGGCCCTAGCAGAGACACTGGCTGGCATAGCCCTGTTAAGGCAAAGTGGTCAGGGAGAGGGTTAATTCTTCCCTCCTTCCCCTCTTTCCCCACTGCAGCTGGGTTCAGCCTGTTTGCCAGGGAGCAGAGGGGAGGGGGCTGCAGTGGTGGCCCCTAGAGATGGCAGACCCGGCTGCAGGGAAGGGACAGAGGGAGGAATTGACCCTTCTCCCAGCCCCTTCGCCTTAATGGGGACATGCTGGGTTGGTTGTCCCACAGGGTAGGGAGGGGGGCTCTGTTCTGTGTGGTGGTGGAGGGGGACTCTTCCTCCTCCCTTTCCCCTCCGCTGCTGCGGGGCTGGGAGGGGGGTGCTCCATGCAATGCTGCCCTGCTCCAGATCGTGGGTGGGTGACAGGGGGAAGCTCTATTCCATGCTGGAGGGAACTCTTCCCCCTCCTCCCAGAGTGGCAGCAGGAGCGTGAAGCTCAGCTGGGCAGGGTGTGGATGTGGGGGTGCAGCCCCCACTGCCTGGCAGCAGCAGCAGAAGGGGAGGTCAGGGCACTTGTGCTTGACGCAGGTGGGGCTCTGGCCAGTGCTGCATGGTGGGAGGGAATGGAGCTTGCCTTATTCCCTCTGCTCCCTGAGCCTGCAGCTCCAGCACTTGCAGCAGGGGAAGCCCTGCACACTGAAGCCGGCTGTTTCCCTTGCTTCCCACTGTGTAGGTTCCTGCACTCTGCCGGGAGTGGAGGGAGCCCCCCTCTGCTTCCTGGCAGAGTCCAGCGCGGGGCTTCCCCTCTGTGAGTGAGGAGCTGCAAGCACGTGGCGGGGAGTGTGTGTGTGTGTGTGTGGG
>NW_005841921.1:2939586-2964894 GCF_000455745.1 Alligator sinensis
CCCTACACCTCCCACCCTCCCTTACAGCCCACATACCCATACCCAGCCCAGCTGAGCTCTGCACTCCCACTGCCCTTCTGGGGGGAGTAGGAGGAGGGGGAAGAGTTTCCCCATGGCATGGAACAGAGCCTCCCCCTGTCCTGGTGGGGGAGGAGTGGGGGGAAAAGTCCGCTTCTGAGGCTGGGCAGCATCCCATACAGCCCCAACTCCCCACCTTGTAGTGATGGGGGAGAAGCAGGGGAAAGAACCCTCCTCTGGGGCCAGGCAACTTCACAGAGACCCCTCCCCACTCCACTGCAGTGGGGGGAAGGAGGAGGGAGAAGAGCCCCTCCTAGCACTGAATAGGGCCCCCGTCCTAGCCCCATGGTGGTGGGAAAGAGGGAGGAGGGGGAAGAATTCCCCTCTGGGGTTGAGCAGCCTTGTGTGCTGGGATTCCCAGCTGTCGGGGAGCCACTGGGGTGGGCCTGCCGGGGACTGAGCCTCTGGCCCTGAGCCTTCAGCAGGCTTTTTGCCCTCTCATGCCCCACCTCCCTGTGCTCCCCAGATGAGCCTGCAGCTGTGTCCCATGGCCAGCACCTTTGCCAGCCCTACTCCCTCCCTCACTGAGGGGGCCTTGATCTGCTCCCCCACACCTCTTCCCTCCCCCATGTCTCTTCCCCGCATAGACTTACCAGCCAGACACTGCTCTCCAAGATATCAGGCTACATTTCTGGCCATATGCATGTTGTGGCTGCGCATGTGCACATGGCATTTATCGGTGACATTATCAGCTACACTGGTCAAAAAAAGCTGATTGCCAGTAGTGTCAATTTTCCTTTTATTGGTGCTGATCCAATATGGACCGATATATTGGTGCACCTCTAGTATTAAGTGTTCCATTCTTTCTTCACTGAGGTCAGCAAGCTGATAAAAACATCCACATGGTATTTTCTTTTTTTCTGAGAACCTCATAGCACATTAGCAAATAGTATTCTGTCCCTTTTTTTACTTGAAGACAGGTGCTGCTAATCAGGATGTTTATGTACAATGGTAGTATTTCTTAGCAACATGAGAGAGTACTTTTTTGGTTTTCCCTAAATTCCAAGCAAAAGCCAATATATTTCTTTGTAAAGCAGGAGGCTTTGTCCCTGTTAAAGTTGCAGTACAATAACCAGTTGTTGTACAAATAATGGATTTAGATTACCCTTCATATAAGGGGCCTTGGTGTAGTAGAGTAATGGCTACTGATTCCATCATAACTTGAATGCATTGTTTTTATTTAATGGAACAACTTTCTGCTTGTATTGGGTTACTGGCATTTGAAACTGAATAACAGCTTAGCTGAGCACTTGCATCTTCAGCTGAAGACTGGTGCTTGTAGTAATTTTCCTGAAATTCACTGGAAGCAAAATATCGTCAGTGCAACTTGGGATTTAAATTTTATTTGTGGAAACGTGTGCAGTGAGATGAATCAGTTTGAAGAGCAGTGCTGTGTCTCATGTTTCTGCTTTTTATACGAGTTTTTGTTTTACTTTCAGAATCAACCAGAGAAAGCCACGGAATTTCATTAGCAAAAGTCCCATAGGATTTGGAACTTCACAATTGCTGTCAGAGATGGGTGCACTAATGTTAGGAAGTGTAGGATGTAGCTATGTTGGTCTAAGGACATAGGCAGACAAAATTATTTGGGTAAATCTGATATCTTTTATTAGACCAACTCAAATAGTTGGAAAAAAATTCTTCTTTGCAAGCTTTTGGGCACAAACACCCTTCATCAGGCTGAGGAAATATACTGCAGATGCTTCCTCAGCCTGATGAAGGGTGTTTGTGCCTGAAAGCTTTCAAAGATTTTTTCCAACTACTGTATTTGAGTTGGTCTAATAAAATATATCAGATTTACCTAAAGAACCTTGTCTGCCTAATGTTAGGAATTCTTTCTGTAAGGCATTGAAAATGAAGCCATTGCAAATGGCAGTGTCAATTTTGATACCTTAAACCAGGGATTGGCAATACACTGGATCTGGCCCATGGAGCCACAGGGCTCTGCCTCTGCCTGTGTCCATGCTAATGCCATGCAGCTGGAAGCTGCATCTGTGCTGTGCACTTTCTTCAGCATCCCTTCTACTCTTTGGCTGCAGTGTAAGCACAGCGTCTAGTTGGTGAGGAGCAGTTCTGCACCTGGGAGGCAGGAGAACATGGGGAGAAGCAGTGGCAAGGATCATCTTCCAGCTGGTGGGGAGCTACACTGGCACTGGAGGAAGCAGCAGCAGCACAGGCACATTCCCCAGTCACCCAGCCTCTTCCTGGCTGCAGGCAAAGCTCCCTTTATGCTGCCAGAGGTACCCAGCGTACTTCAAACTGGAGCTGGATTGTTCCAGCCCATGGCTTTTTAAATGTTGCTGGCCACTGCTCTAAACAGAATTCTTATTCTCTTTTCTCTTATCCAAAGATCAGGAAAATATGCAGTATGTTCACACTAAACTGTTTCCAAAACTTCTGATAGTTGTGTCTTTAAAAATCTCTTTTTTGGTGTGAAACTTGTGTGTAAACTTTTGATGGGGGCAGAAACCATCTCATCCTGTACTCATGTAGGGCTTAGTATAGTGAAGTCTAATTCAATTTTAGAAGCTCCTAGGCATGATAGCAATACAAATAATAAAAATATACATTCAGTTGGTTTTCATTAGTGCTGACTTTAGGAATCCTGGTATAAATATGGTGACAGTTGGATCAATTTTTTTTGATTGATCAATGTCAAGATGTTTGGAAGTCTGGCATTGCAGCTTATACTTCTGTTTGTAGTAATCTGCCACAGCACACTGCCATTTGAATAGCTGCCATTAGTTTTTCTCAGTTCTACACCTTTCTCCTGAGTTAATTAAAGAATATTGATGATCTATTTTCAGTCACCCAGCATGGGCACCCTGATGGGAGTGTACTTGCCATGTATGCAGAATATTTTTGGGGTTATTCTCTTCCTTCGATTGACATGGATGGTAGGAACAGCAGGTGTTCTACAGTCTTTCCTGATTGTCTTAATCTGCTGCTGTTGTGTAAGTATATGATCACATCATATTTATTTATTTGATTTATATTTTGCCCTTCCTTACAAAACTCAGAGCAGTTTACAGTAAGAGAATCAGAATACTTATAGAACAGGACAAAATTACTTAAATGGAATTAGATTATCAACAGAAGAGAGAGACCCTGCCCTAAACAATAGCTCACCCTAGCTTGTTTGCTAAATGTTTGTTCAGATAGGCAGGTTTCATAGCACTTCCAAAAGATGTTCAATCTCAGGCTCTGATGAACCTCATATAGTCAGGATGCATCTTTTGTGAAACTTGTAAAATGCAGCTACGCATGAGGGCTGTGTGAAGTTTTGGTAGCTGATTCGATTCAGAGGAGATTCAGCCTGATTTGGGGGTTGAATCTCTGAATCCAAATCAAATTAGGAGACCAATTAAAAGCTTTGAATTGATTCCAAAAAGCTTCAGAAAAGATTTGACTGCTTCGGAGATTCGGCCATAGACTAAACAGGGAGCTGACACAGTTGCCTCCAGTTGGTAAGTCTGTTGGGGTTGGGAGAGGGAGGAGGGAAGGGGCGTGGGGGAGGGAGGGATTGGGGCTGGGACTGAGACAAGCTGCCCAGCCAGAGCGGGGTGCAGGGAGGATGTGGGTGCAGCTCCAGGCAGAAGGGGGCGAGCAGCTGCAGGGCAGAGCCCCTGCTCCCAGTACTGCTGCGACCGTGGGAGCAGGGGCTATGCCATGCTGCCACCTGGAGCAAGCCATGCCTGCATCACACCTCCCCACAACGCCGACTGGACAAGTGACAGCAGGGCATGGCACCCTGTGGCTCCCTCTGCCGGGGCAGAGGCATGCACAGCCAGAGGAGCCATGAGAGAACGTGGCTGCCCTGCCTGGCCCAGCCTCCTGCCACTTTAAAAACAAACAAACAAACAAAAAAAGTCCTGTAATCACTGGCTTTGGCAGCAGGGATCAGGGCCTCTGAGGGATCATGGCAGAGCGCCTCCGCGCAGTGCAGGACACTGGGAGGCAGCAGGGATCGTCCCCATGCTTATAGATTCATAGATGCTAGGGTCAGAAGGGACCTCAACAGATTATCGAGTCTGACCCCTTGCCTGGGCAAGAAAGAGTGCTGGGGTCAGATGACTCCAGCCAGATGCCCAAGGTAGGGGAGAGCACCACCTCTGTTGGAAGCCTATTCCAAATTTTGGCCACCCTAACCATGAAGAAGTTTTTCCTGATATCTAGCCTAAATCTGCTCCCTGTCAATTTGTGACCATTGTTCCTTGTCACCCCAAGAGGCACCCTGATGAATAGAGCATCTCTGATTCCTTGTTGCATCCCCCTAATGAATTTGTAGATGGCGACAAGATCACCTCTCAGCCTTCTCTTACGGAGGCTGAAGAGGTGCAGGTCCCTTAGTCTCTCCTCATAGGGCTTGGTCTGTAAACCCTTAACCATATGAGTGGCTCTCCTCTGGACCCTCTCGAGGCTATCCACATCCTTCTTAAAATACGGTGCCCAAAACTGGATGCAATACTCCAACTGTGGTGTGACCAATGCCACACAGAGGGGAAGAAGTATCGCCTCCTTGGTTCTATCTACACTGTCTGGGAGGTGGGGCAGCTTCACCTGTCAGCCAGAGAGTGGCACCACGCAGCTCCAGTAGCCCCAGATCCAAGACAGTGCACAGTGCCCTGCTGAGCCATGCTGCACCCGCACAATGCAACAGCTGCTGCGTGGGTGCCAGGCGGAAGGGCCAATCCCTGCTGCCCCCCATTGCCCCGCATTCATTTGGGGGGGGGGGGGTGGGGGTGTTCTGCCATGAGTGCCCAGACCCCCCAATCGCTGCTGCTGCAGCTGGTGTATGCAGGGTTTTTTTTCCCCCAAAGTGCTGGGACTAGGCTGGGGCCAGGTGGGGGATGGGGCCAGGCAGGGCAGCCATGGGGGCTTCTCCCATGGCTCCCTCCACCCGGCAAGAGGCAGGCATAGCTGGAGGAGCCATGGGAGAACCTGGAGCCACCCGGCTGTACCTGCTCCCTGGCCAATTGGAATCTCTAAATCTCTCTGAATCAGTGTCGAATCTTCTGAAGCCAATTCAGCTGAAACAATTTGAGACACTGAAATCTCTGAATCGAATCACTGTCCTCCAAATCATCCGAATCCAAATCTAAGTCAAATACTTCCCTATTCGCACAGGCCTATTACACATGTGTATGCAACTAAGGTTCAGTCTGTGGCAGAAACTTTTTGCCAGTATAGCTATTTTTGTGGGGAGGCACGATTTTTTTTAATAACATTTTTATTCAAACAAAAGTCCTAATAAAGATACAGTTATGCTGGCATAATTTATTTTGCTTGGGAAACTGAAATAAGCTGTACACAGCTATGCTTTTGCTAATATAAGGCTGGGAACAGACCTAACACTAAATTAAGAAAAATGCCAGACTTACTGCACAGGAGCTCACATATGCTGAACTGATATAACAGTTTGTCTCTCCAGCTATATTGGAGCTAAACTGTTGTAACTTTTTGAAGCTGAATTAAACAAATCTAGTGTTACAGCACTCTAAGCTTGCAGTTAAAGCAGAGTCGATTAAACAGATGAAATTATTACAGGTTTAGCTTCTGTGGTGCTTAGCCCATTCCTTACACTAGTGATTCTCAACCAGAGTGATGTGGCATGCTGTAGAGATGTGCAGTTACCTACATAAGATTCACAAGATAAAACCAGAGATTGAAATAGACATCCATAGTGTCAAAAACATTCTGACCTGCTGTGCTCTTGTTTTGTTCTTTGCAACAGAAGAGTTGCTTTATTATTTTTTCCATAGTCAAAAAAACAAGTGAAAGGTAAAAAGCATTTTCCGAGGGGTGCCTGGAGTCTAATGAGGTTGAGAACCACTGCGTTATACCACATGTCCAAGCAACACTCATTTCCCACATGGAGAGTAGAATATTATAATCTTTACATTTCTGTTACTGTCCTGAACCCTTATTTTGTTTTGTGGCTAGAAAATGCCCTGTGGCAGGGGAGAATATATAGAAAGACATACTATGAAAGCTGTATTTTATCATGGCATGTTTTCCTTACTGTTTGCCTAATTACCTTAACAGGAGAATTAAAAAGAGTAATTATAATTTTGAGAACTTTACATGGGTAAATTTATATTTGTTACCTTGTTCTCCACAGACTATGCTGACAGCCATATCAATGAGTGCTATTGCAACTAATGGCGTTGTTCCAGGTAATTAATTAGTGACCTTCTTATTTGGTGCAGTTTTTAAACCAATTTTGACTTACCCTTCCTCTTATTATCATAAACTGAATGGTAGACTTTCAGATGGTGATGAGTGCATTGTAGTGTAATTAAATTTAGACTTTTTGCCTTCTATTGAAAAACAGAATTAAGTAATAAAGGAAGTCATTATCCAGATAGGTCAAATAAAGTATCGTGTTGAACTTTTCAAGTGTTAAAAAGTAATTAGAGCCTTAAACCATGACTTTCGCTTAAAAATATTGAGGATGTGTTTGTGAGGGTTTTTAAATTAATTTGGATTTTTTATTTCCCTTGTAGTTTTTGTAGTCTTTATGGTGGCAGTTTATTCACATTTACAAGCTTTCCTCCGATTACAGTGAGGATTAATAGGATTAATTTACAATCTCATACATATGTTCTGTATATTCTGAAATGTCAGATTCACAAGTGGTGTAAAAATATCCTCATCCTTTCTTATCTTGTAGCTGGTGGCTCCTATTTCATGATCTCAAGGTCTTTAGGTCCAGAGTTTGGTGGAGCTGTTGGACTGTGCTTTTATTTGGGAACAACATTTGCAGGAGCTATGTACATACTTGGTGCCATTGAGATTTTATTGGTGAGTGGTAACGCTTATATGACAAGTTACTTTTAGAAAACACCGCAACATTCCTGCCCTTGAGGACAAAGGGGCAGAGATTGAAGGCCTGTGTTTTCAAGGGTGACTTGGTCTGTTAGGGGCCCAATTCCATACTTTCACAAGTTGTCTAGCGTTCTCCATTTTGAAGTCAGGCTTCTTTTGAGGTGTGCCATTTTAGATATAAAACTTTGAGGTTCTTCACATCATTACTTTAGAAAACCTAAGTTGAAGTGTTTCAATATATCACTGTCAAAGAGAGAATGAATTGGATTGTAGGGGAAGAACTACAAAACTGTCCATTTTCAGATAATACCTGGGTGGGTCAAGTTGCAGGTTAGGATTCAGAATGGGCTCGAATTAATGGAATGAAATTCTGTAAAGACAAATGTGAAGTCCTGCACCTAGGATGGAACAGTCACAAATGCAGATCAAGGAATGACTGGTGAGACTACAGCACTGTAAAAAAGGATATAGGAGCTATAGTGGACCATAGATAAATCCATCCTTGTGCTCAAGGAAGACATGGGCAAGCTAAAAAGAGTCTATCAGAGAACAACAAAAATAATTAGAAGTTTAGGAAAAATTATTTACAAGAAAAGGTTGAAAGAACTGGAATCTAGTCCACAGAAGAGAAGACTGAGGGGAAAATTTGCTAAATTTTCAAATACCTGAAGGTTGTCAATAGACTATTCTCTGTGGCCACAGGAGACAAGATGAGGAGTAAGGATCTTGAACTGTAGGAAGGGAAATTTTGGTTGGATTTGGGGAAGAACTTTAACTATGATGATGGTTAAGTATTGGAACATAGGGTTTTGAGAAGTTGAAATCTCCATCCTTGTAGATTTTAAGATGGTGGTTAGACAAACTCTTGTCTTGAATGGCTCAGACAGTGATGGTTCTGTCTTGAATAAAGAGTTGGATCAGATGACTTCCTGGCATCTCTCCAAGGCTTATTTTTCTATGATCCTTAAACACAGAACTTCCCTACAGGGTGAAGATCCTTTCTCAAAAGTATTTTATGAATGGCAGCTTGATTTATAATTTTTTATATAAAGTGTGTGTTAAAAGCAAATGGGAAGGAGCAAAATGAAATGGTAATTTAAACTCTTAGTTGTGTTATTACATCAATGTAGCATGCTTTCTTGCTCTTTCAGACATATATTGCTCCACAAGCAGCAATCTTTCATCCTACTGGTGCTCATGATGCATCTAGTGCTATGCTGAACAACATGCGAGTTTATGGAACCATATTCCTCATCCTCATGGCTGTGGTGGTTTTTGTAGGAGTAAAATATGTTAACAAATTTGCTTCTCTGTTTTTGGCCTGTGTAATAATATCCATATTGTCCATTTATGCTGGAGCTATCAAGTCCATCTTTGATCCACCTGAATTTCCGTAAGTAATCTTCCTGCCTGGGATACATCAACCTGTAATTAAGAAAACAAACCAAAAACAAACAAACAAAAAGCCTTTACTTACTATAGAAGTTTCTTTAAAATTATCTAGCTAATATGTGCTGCATGTGCTTTGTTGCTCTAGAAATCAGTTATAGATGAGTGACTTAAATGTAAGGTAGCTGCAATCTGAATTTAATTAATGTTTTCTGGTAGAATTCTGTGTAACAAAGCTTCTTAGGCTAAAATGAAGTGATCCACTGGATTCTTTAACTAGGTTTGGTAGAATGGTGCCTTCTCCAGAGCTGAGGAAAGGTTTGGTGGAAATTAACACTTTTACTGTTTCCCCTCCCACAAAGAGCAACTCACACCCTAGTACCCCACATGACTCCCCGGGCAAACTCTGTTAATTTTACAGAGCAGAGTTATTTGGGAGCTTTGGGTGCAGGCACTCTTTCTGTGATGCCATGACAGGAGCAGTGACTGGGTCCTAGTGCCCTCCTGCCTCCTGACTAGTGTGGGTCGTTCTGGCCCACAGCCAGAAATATTGCTTACCTCTCATGTCGTGGAGTCAGTTGGGCTCATCTACCTTAATTGCTTCTTTGCCAAGTATGAAGCAGCGTGGAGTAACAAGTAGTGTAAAAAGATGGTTGGGTGAGCGGGGCATGAGTTCAAGCTACTGCCTAAGGGGGATGCCTCCGCCTCTCAGCCCCACTCTGCTGCCTCATGTACTTTCTGGCTCCAACCTCATGGCAAACAGCTGTGGCACAAGAGCATGTGTCTATGATTTAATGACATTCTAGGAAATGTAGTTTGTAGAGCAGCAGTGTAGCTCTCTGCAGATGCCGCCAGTGCTGTCAGTGGTGGCCAACAGCAATTGGGGACCACCCGCAGACGCCGCTGGCAGTGTCGGTGACAAGGGGGGAGGGGTGGTGAGCAGTGACCCCCCTCAGGCGCCACTGGCAATTTTGGCAGCACCTTTTTGCAGAGGGTGCACCCCCTATGCGTCGCCAGTGCTACATGCTACCCATTGCTGGAGCGTCCAAAGCCAGAAAGTAAAAAGAAGGACTGCCATAGGTGCACACCTGGCCAGTTACAGCTGGGAGCAGCCATCTCTGTGTAACACAGAATCCTAAATTACTTTCTCCTTTCCCCTTCAGGATTTGTATGTTGGGCAACAGGACTCTGTCAAGAGATCAGTTTGATATTTGTGCCAAAACGATGGTTGTGGACAACATCACTGTGGTCACCAAGCTTTGGCAGCTCTTCTGTCATAATTCAAACTTTACCACTGATAACTGTGATGAATATTTTATGCTTAACAATGTTACAGAGATAGCAGGAATTCCTGGAGCTGCAAGTGGGATCTTAAAAGGTATGATGGCAAGTGCTGCCGCATTAAAGGAAACCCTCTTAAGTGGCAAACAGAGCAACTGGAAAAGATTGTTCTGCTCAATGCTGGTGCTAGAGGGAGGCTAGACTAACTAATTCAAATTACAGTGAAAAAAATTTGTGGTAAGACAAATGATACAGTCCTTTAAAGAAAAGATAGTATTAATCGTTTTCTTTTCTGATAAGAAGATTGGCTTTTGTGCACTAAAAATGACTGAATTGGATCTGCACATGTGATATCTTTCAATAGAAAACCATCTACAATGCACCATAGGATAAATTACATGCCATATTATTTTCAAAAGAATGTTGAAGGATCTGAATTAGAGCACAGCAGGAGCATTTTGCTTAATAGATCTTAGATGGAAGGAGCATAGAAATATATGCATGAAAGTGATCTACTGACTTCCCTGCTTTCTGCAAGTTTGCAGCAGAGCTTTAGAATAAAATCTGGGGCTCAATGAACAACTGTTCACCAGGATACCCTGGGAGAAAACTAGAAACAATGGCCACAAACTCCTGGAAGATAGTTTCATGCTGAACATTAGGAAAAACTTTTTCCAGACTATGGAACAAGCTCCCCGTAGAGGTGGTGCAATCACCTACCCTAGAAGTCTTCAAGAGAAGACTGGATGGTCTCCTGGCTGGGGTCACCTGACCCCAGATGTCTTTCCTGCTCATGCAGGGGTCTGGACCTGATGTTCCTTTGGGGTCCCTTCCAGCCCTATGAGTCTATGATTCTACAATTATTCTCCTCTATTCACCACTTAGTAAGGTCATATCTGGAGTATGGTGTCCAGTTTTGGGCCCCCCTCTACATAAATGATGTGGAAAAATTGGAAAGAATCCAGCAGAGGGCAACAAAAATGGTGAGGGGGCTGGGGAACATGACTTATTAGGAAAGACTGAGATAACTGGGCTTATTTAGTCTGGAGAAGAAAAGACTGAGAGGGGATTTAATAGCTGCCTTCAACTCCCTGCAGGGGGGTTCTAAGGAGGATGGAGCTAGACTGTTCTCAGTGGTGATAGATGACAGAACAAGGAGCAACGGTCTCAAGTTGCAGCAAGGGAGGTTTAGGTTGGATATTAGGAAAAACTCTCTCACTAGGAGGGTAGTAAAGCACGGAACAGGTTATGTAGAGAGATGGTAGAATCTCTATTCTGAAGGCAGATTTTTAAGGCCAGGCTAGATAAAGCCTTGGCTGGGATGATACAGTTAGGGATGGTCCCATTTTGAGCAGAGGGTTGGACTAGATGACCTCCTGAAGTCCCTTCCAACCCTAATTTTCTATGATGCTATGAAAATAGAAAATAAATCAGTTTTAAATTTTAAAGGGTACAGGTGTCCTCATTTTCACAAGAAACATTAACACAGCTTCTAAAATAGATACAGCGCGTATTCCATGCAGTGTCAAAACATATTTAAATGCAAATCAATGCAGTGCCATAATTTTTCTACTTCCTAAAGAATAAATTGGTTTTTGGGCAGAAAACTGGTCAATCCTACCTCTTCAGGTTTCCTTAGTTCTTATGTATATGAATGCTGTTTTATTTGATTTGTGTGGCAGTATTGCATTTATCTTGTATTGGCTACATAAGTTGTATCCATGTGGCAAATAAAAATGAAATTGCATTTGGTGAATGAATACAATCAAAATATAAACCCTTCTAGTCTTATTTATTGGTGATAATTTGAAGATAGTTGTAATTATTGTCAGATTGGCAGGAAAATACAGCCTATAATTTTTTTTTCTGTTTTGGAAGTTGAGTGTATCTAGTGTTGAAATTATTGTAACTCATTAAATTTCAGTCTTTGAACCAAGGACTGTGCTGCTTTGAGCATATCACTTAGTAAGTTGGGTTTGTAATCGTGTGTCCTAAATGTCTGGTAATAAAAACATGTTTGTGTTAACCTTTCTCTCTTTTTTTCTTTCCTGCTCTGTTCCTGTGATATCACTTCTTCATGTCAGATAACCTGTGGAGCAATTACTTGGAGAAAGGCGAAATACTGGAGAAAGCTGTTCACTCATCACTTGATGTACCTGGGCTGAAAAGCAATCTTCATCTTTATGTGCTTTCTGATATAGCCACTTCCTTCACAGTCCTAGTTGGCATCTTCTTCCCTTCAGTGACTGGTGAGAATACTGGAAAGAGACACATTTGTAGGCTTTTTATATTTTTCTTTGCTCTTTTTGTTACTAAATATATTTTACTTAAACTTAATGTTTGTGTAGGGATCATGGCTGGTTCAAACAGATCAGGAGACCTCAAAGATGCACAAAAATCTATTCCTGTTGGAACAATTCTTGCTATCATCACCACATCATTAGTCTGTATCCTTTTAAAATTAGAATAGATTTTTAGCACATTCTAAATGACTCAGTTGAACTTTTATTGTGCTCCTAGTTCATTGTACTGTCCTGTGAGGACTAAAATACCACTATAAACATCACATGTCAGTAAAACTCCGCTCTGTGGTTCAGCTGAAAATATTCAAAATTTGTGCCTCTTTCCCACAGCATTCTACTTTAATTTCTGGATTCTGCTCTTTGCCATTTGATTAAAACAAACTCATGGACTCTGTGGCATTTTAGGTTGGCTGAAAGCTGGAGACATTCATAAGAAACAGGGACAGCCATTAAGATTGGAAAAGACTTTAAATAAAAGAATCTCTGAATTTTAGTTCCTTTTTCTAAAAGAAACAAGTCTTTTATTTTTAGTAACGTGTGGGGATTCTGTGTTCTCTTTCACATAAAGTGAGTGTTTAGTAATGGAAAGGGCATGGAAAAGGCTGAAAGATGGCTAGGGATCAAGATGCAGTTGCTGTTTTATATATTTGAGACAAATGTTCAGCAGTAGAAAAGAGGAAGGGGTAAAGAATGCATTAAAAGGGAAATCAAAAGATATAAGGCTGGTGGCAATGGAATTTTATAGCCCCCAGTGTGCCAGGTATCTTAGGAATCAGAACTTGTGGAAGTGGTGATATCTTTTATTAGACCAACTAGATATTTGCAAAAAAAAATGTTCTATTTGCAAGCTTTTGGGCACAATCACCTTTCTTCAGGCATAGGAGAAAGCAAAGATTATAAAATTGTTCCTAGGTAGAAATGAAAATTCATATTTCACAGGAGAGCTGAAGGTATATTAAGAAAGCTGACACCCTGGCTCCTGTCCATTTTTCCAGTGAAATCTGCATGTTCACAGAGCTCAAATTGCCTCAATACAAGATAATTTCCTGCCCAGGAGAACTTTCCATCACCCCAGACTCCTGTGAAATATGAAATAATAACCAGAAGGAAACATAACCAGAAGGAACCTCCAGAACAGGAGACTGTTCTAACTTTTATCTGAGCCCAATTTGCACAAAATGAACTATTCCAACCAGGAGATCTTTATATACCTTCAGCTCTCCTGTTAAATATAAATTGTCATTTCCACTTAGGAGCTATGTTACAGCTGCATTTCCCTCTCCTTCTCTTCCTCTCTCTCCCTCTCCCTGCCTTTCCCTCCCTTTCTCTCCCTGTTTCTCCCCCCTCCTTCCTCTCTCTTTCTTCTCTTTCTAGATAATTGAAGCTTTTTCTGCTGGATGACTCTCTTCATAGCTAGACATTTATACGCCATCCACTGGAAGGTTCATAACCTAGAAAAACTTTTAGGACTAGTCAGGCTCTTTCAATATTCTTAAAAACATAAAATAAGAAAAACAACTGTGAAAGGTCCTGGGATCTAATGTCTGGTGTTATGCCTTATTGAGAGTTAAACAGTGGTTTAACCAGCAAGCTGAAATTGTTTACAGGTGTTGTATGTAGCCTAGGAATTAAACCCCTACCATATTTGAAATCACTGGTTTAAAATTTGTTTGAATTTATTGCAGCCATAATAATAAACACCTACTTTCCTTAACATATTTTGTATCCAAGACTTCAGCTGTGTGGTATTATTTGGAGCCTGCATAGAGGGTGTGGTTCTTAGAGATAAGTAAGTAACCATGAACTATTTTACCATTTTAGCATGTTTTGTGGTGGGAGAAGATTATTCCCTGTTTTTTTGTATTTTTCTGCTTGTCCACTTAGTTTGCCAAAAGGCTACAGTCTGAAATGATCCACCATCACTATTGCTCTATGTTGGAATGCCTGATATTGGATTGTATTAAGTATTCTGTGTTTAACAGTGGCAGTTATATGTCTAAAAAGCTCAGGGAAAGAAATCTGAAGAACATTGCTAGTCAGGGCTTTATCAGTACAGCTCAGTTTATATTACAAATTGCTTCTCACCAGGGGAGGATGCAAAGTAGTGCTCAGATAACTAAGTGATAGACACAACAAATTGATGTGGAAGTCTGAAGTATTTAGGAATATTCCTCATACTAGAGTTTCTCTTCAAGAAAACATTCAGTTTTGTTTAAATAAAATCTTTAAAAAATATACTCAAATGAAAGCAAATGCAGTAATAAAAAAGTTTCCCTTATGGCTGGCATTTCTTTTTTACAGGTATGGTGATGCAGTGAACAAGAACTTAGTTGTGGGCACACTCTCTTGGCCCTCACCTTGGGTCATTGTGATAGGGTCCTTCTTCTCTACCTGTGGAGCAGGTTTACAGAGCCTCACTGGAGCCCCACGACTGCTACAAGCCATAGCCAAGGACAACATTATTCCTTTCCTCTGGGTTAGTATATATTAAAATGGGGGCTATTTTGTTTTTTGGTTTTTTTGCTGTATGCAGATACCATTCACCCTGTGGCCTAGCCAACCATAAGAAGTTATATTCCTAGAGACTGGAAGAAGGAGATCTGAATTTGCATATGCCATAAACTTGATACTTCAGTCAGCAGATCATTTGAGAGTGATAAAATGTTGAGGACTATGCACACATAACATAGGCAGCTTTATGTAGAGAAGCATAAAGTGATTAAGTTAATGATGGAAACCAAGACCCCTGGCAGACTGCAATTTTTATGTGATTAACATGTTAATTACACAATAAATGTAGTATGTGCCATATACATGGTTTTTAAGATGCAATAAAATGCCAAACCAACCACAAAGATGTTCCCATGTAACACAGAACATCTTTGTGGTTGGTTTGTATCATGCTTATTTTTCAGTGTATGCCATATAGGCATCCAGGAGCAGTGTGCACAGCCCAGCTGCATGTGAACCTTTTAAGCATGTTAGCCTGTGGGAAGCTGCCAGTGGTGCTTTTGGGCTACAGTAAGCCTTTTAAATGTCTCAGGCCCAGAGAACCTGAGACCAGGAAGACTCCCTTTTGTCAGACTCCTACTGCTTTGGCTCATTTAAAATGTAGATATGCAGTTGGGCCCCAGTGGGTAGCAGAATCCCAGGTTTAAGTTTCTGTTCTCCTCTGAGCCTGAAATGATGAGGAGCTTCTCCCTGATGTTGGGTTCCTGGCACCCCAGGACTTTTACAGAGTACTTTATTAAGGTCCTGCTTTGCTGTGAGCCTACTGGGGAGAGGTCAGTCTTTCAAGTTGCTGCAGGTAGAGGCAGACCATGCAACTGGGATCAGAGGAATTTTATCCCCCAGTTCCAAAAGCCATGCTTCCTGCCATTCATATCTGTTGTGGCCGGATGTGTGATCGGGTATAGAATTCCTCCGATCCCAGTCATATGACTACATTAACATCTGCAAGGGGGCCATGAATAAGGAACCGTTTTAGAGTCAATGGCCATTACTCAGAAAGACAATTGAGACATGAAAGTGGAAGTATGAGATACAAGAACTGAAAGCACAAGCTGGAGGAAATAATTTGACCAATGTGAAAACCCTAGTGAAGCCTGTTTATATTTTGTGCTGGTTTTGCTGTTTCTCTTTAAATGTTATTACCGTAATACAGAAGCTGAAACACTTCAATAAGGCTAGAGTCTGAGAGACATATTTTTGGTTAAATAAATAAAGGTGAGAAAAATTAGGTCTGTACAAAAATTTGGAAGAAAGGGGATCAAAAGATGGTACCATGTTTAAGTGCTACAGGAGAATCATGATTAAAGCTATGTGAGACACTACAACACTAAAAACATATAGTCAAGAAGAATTTTAGGAGGGATTGGTTAGTAAATTCCCTAGCCAAGCACTGGGAATTGTTTGTATTGAACACTTTAAAGCATGGGGACTTTGAAAGAGCTGATAATCTTGCTTTAATGTTTTCTTCGCAGGCTTCTGTTAAGTATCAAGTGACAGCCTGTGCCATCAGAGAGCAGTCCCAAGAGGGACATACTTCAGTTCTTCTACTCAGTAACCATTCTCTACCACTGTTCCTGAAGAATTAGGAAGAAATCCCCTTTTACCAAAACTGAGAAGCAAATATTGAAGCAGTAGCTACTTTTTAGTTGTTGCTTGCTGTGTGCAGGCTACCCCTTTTACTTAACAATTCCCAAAGCAGGAAGGAAACATTCTCTTTTTCCCCTAGAAACTGGGAGAAAGAATGGGACAAATATTTTATATTTTCAAATATTGTTACCTGAATAGTCTTTTAAAAAAGCAACATTTTAATGGAAAAGTGTGTTTTTTAAAGAAGGACTTGGATGGTTGTTTGGTGTCTTTATTAACAAGTCCAGCATCTAATTCAGTGGCCAAGAGAGAGGGATTGAAATTAGCCGGACCCTGTCCTACTTTTTAAATGAAAGATGAAAACATAAAGCAAATCCTGCTGAGGTAAAAAATACAGGCTATTTTCAGTCATTATTAAAACCACTTATAAGCAATGCAACATTGAACAAAGTATCAAATGTTATAGTACAAGTCAGTAAATATCCCTGTTTTCTTTTTGTTCAGGTTTTTGGTCACGGGAAAGCAAATGGTGAACCAACATGGGCCCTTCTGCTAACAGCATTAATTGCTGAACTGGGAATTCTTATAGCTTCCCTGGACATGGTAGCTCCAATTCTCTCAATGTAAGTGTCAGTTTTATATATGAATCACAAAATAAATAGGATCTCCTTTTAGAGTTGTGCTACTTGTATTGATTTTTAGAAAGTTGTGACTGGAACATAAGATCCATTTGCTTAATAAAATAATCATCCTGATGTCCAGCTACATTCACATGTAAAGTCTCTTGCCTGTGGAGTGCATTGTGGCTAAGTACAGATGTCAAAAAGCCCGAGGCTGAATTGATTCCATTTTTGCAATTTAGTCTAAGCTTCATGGGATTGAATCAATAAGCAAGTGAATAGACATTCACTTTTGATTCTGGAAATGCAGCCACATGCCTGCAGTGGCCCAGGCCAAAAGCTGGGGGACCCTAGAGCATGCCTCCCTTCTCAGCTGGAGCAGACAGCTTAGGCCATGGTTAGCCCGCTCACCCTGCAAGGAGGGATTGTAGGAGAGGTGCAAGGCATCCTGAGATGCTGGGGGACTGTGAGTTAACTTGAATCTGGAGTGGATCTGGGACAGACGTTCAATAAACCTATTTAGCCTAAATCAGTTATGGCTGATACTATACCCATCTAGGTTTATCTTAAACTGGTTTGGTCCATTTTGAAAGTTATTTATGCGCAATGAACATCTGTTGTGTTACAGATTTGAACCAGTTTCCAGTCCCTTATACCAGTTTATGTGTAATTTGTGCCCTTAGCTTGTGAGTGGATGTTATTTTTGCCAGACTTGGATTGGTTAGAGGTTTAGCATCATTAACAAGGCTGATTGTGTTATTTGTGTATGAGAGAGAGAGAGAGACACTCAGACCTTCACAGACACAGTCTGCATAAAAAAATTCTGAATGTGTTTACTAAATTGTTCCTTCCCTAGGTTTTTCTTGATGTGTTACCTTTTTGTTAATCTGGCATGTGCAGTACAAACCCTTCTTAGAACTCCAAATTGGCGGCCCCGATTTAAATACTACCATTGGTAAGCAAATGAGTTGGTCTGCTTTTTTTTTTCTAGCCCATATTCCTTAGTGTGTATGGAAGAATGCCAACCCTCCATATAAGTGCAGGAGCCTTGTAGGGGAGAGGGGGTGATTAAGTGGTCTCTTCTTCTGGATAGAGATATAAAATGCAGCTTTAGTTCTATAGTTTATCCTGGCACCCAGCATGAGAAATAGTCCTTCTGATCATGTTAGGCTGTTTGGCAAAATGAAACAATGATGCCATGTCTTGAGGCTGCAGAGATTGAGGAAGGATCATTTATGATTCACATAAGTTCTTCCTACTATCTGGTAGTGTGAAGGGGATGCAGGAAGAAAATCCTGTGGTGTTTAGTGTGGATCAGAATTAAGATGTTTAAGGTAGCGAGAGTATCCATTTGTACAACAGAGTATTGCAACAGTGATGAGGGGGAGTGGATAGAGTGTATTTTGCTGTCGTTTAGTTCATAAAAAAATCAGAGGATGAAAAAACCTTTTAGGGGAAAGGAACAAAAACAATGCATTTGCTTTTAGCCCTCCAACCCCCAAATACTTGCCAATATTTTTTGTTTTTTTGTTTTTGTTTTTAGGGCATTGTCATTTTTAGGCATGAGTATTTGTCTTGCATTGATGTTCATTTCATCCTGGTATTATGCTCTGGTGGCTATGCTTATTGCAGGCATGATTTACAAGTACATTGAATATCAAGGGTAAGTGTTTCTAATAGAATGGGATAAGGAGAAAACAACATATTTCTTTTTTTTAGTAACCTATCTTTAGATTTAACATTTAGTGCATGGATTGCCGTAGCCTTGGGATCATGGCAGAGTCATGGAATTTTTTTTCTTTGTTAGAGTATTTTTGCAACCACTTTGCAAAGGAAGGCTTTAAAAGATTTCCTTTATATGCATCTGCAGGGTACCCCTAGAAATTTGACCACAGAACTTGGAGGCCCCTTTGTCCATCTGTTTCCTGGCTGCTGTTTACTTTCTTGACTTACATTACTGGCAACAAAGGAAGCCTATGGGTAGGCCTCTCCCAATGGCTGGTTCTCCCAGCCTTTATGGTTTATAAATTGGTCAGGTCAGAAGGGTTGACCCATTATAATGGGAGTAAGGGAGCCAGCATACTAAACTCTGAAACTTTGCTTGGAATACAGTAAACTGTTATAACATGGTATCAGACTGGTAGTTTGCCCATATAATTTCACTGTCATAACTTGTGTTGTCTATGTATGTGGGAGATCTCGTTCACTGAGAAGTTTTTTCTTTAATAAATTGTAGGCTAAAAAACTTTAGGCCCTACCTTTACATTTGCTTGAAATAAATTTACCTTTCCATACATTATAGGTACCACAACCATAAGCTTGTTGAAAAATAACCAATTTTCCTGCCATAGCCAAGAAATTGAGCAATGTTAAAATAATCTAATTGCTAACATTTGTGTTCTTTATAGTGCAGAGAAAGAATGGGGTGACGGTATCCGAGGTCTGTCACTCAGTGCAGCCAGATATGCCTTGCTCCGACTGGAAGAAGGACCTCCTCACACCAAAAACTGGAGGTATTCATTTTGATATGTAAAATGCAGCCATTGCCCAGCTTCTAGGCCTGTGTATAGTGTCTAAAACAATAAATTAATTACATGCAAAGATTAGATTGATCCTGAAAAATAGTTTTGCTGCCGGGTCATGAGAGACTACAGGGCTGTGGGAGCGGGGCTTAGGGGGCTGGGGGTCCAGGTGGTCTATTCCTCGCTCCTCCCGGATGTGGGTCATGGGCTGAGGAGGGAGAGACAGGTCGAGGTAGTCAACCAGAGACTGCAGCACTGGTATCATTGTGAAGGCTTTGGCTTCCATGATCACAGCCCGCTCTTTGGTGAGGGAGGCAGTGGTCTGCTGGGAAGAAACGGCCTACACCTCACTCTACTGGGGAGGAGGTTCTTTTCAGCCAGACTTGCTGACCTCCTCGACCGGGCTTTAAACTGAGCCTGCCAGGGGATGGGGGGAGTACCGCCACTGCAGGCCCACTGGGCAGCTTTTGTAAACCCAGCAGGCTAAGGCACTCTACCCCAGCTCCAGAGTGATCCGTAGGGAAGGCAAAGGCCCCCAATGAGACACTTATTTACATGCCTGTACACCAATGCCAGGAGCTTGGGGAACAAACAGGAGGAACTGGCCCTCCTGCTCAACAAAAAGGATTACGATATCATAGGGATAATGGAGACCTGGTGGGACTTCACCTATGACTGGGCCACAGGTATAGACGGCTATACCTTGTACAGGAGAGGTTGTGGGGACAAAAAGGGTGGGGGGGTAGCTCTCTATGTCAAGGAAAGCTGACATTGACACCCGGGGGGGACGATTAGAGACTCTCTGGGTCAAAATCCTTGGCAAACAAGGCACAGGGGACACAACGGTGGGAGTCTACTACAGACCTCCTATCCAGGATCAAGAACTTACCAGGAATTTGCCAGGGAACTGGTTGAGGCTGCATGTTCCCGGCGCATGGTTGCCATGGGAGATTTCAACTACCCAGACATCTCGTGGGAAGAGCACTCGGCCACATCCGAACAGTTGCAAAGCTTCCTCATGTGTGGATGAGCTCTATCTGACTCAAGAAGTCTATGGACCAATGAGAGGCAAAGCACTGCTTGACCTGGTACTGGCAACAGGGGATGACGTAATCAGTGACCTAATGATCGAAGGGAAGCTGGGAGACAGTGACCATGAGCTGATCATCTTCACCATCCACCATAAAGCTGGCAAGTCAGTCAGCAAAGCAGAAGTCATTGACTTCAGGAAAGCTGACTTTCACAAGCTCAAGAGGCTTGTTGGCGAGGCCCTAAGGGACCATGACCCAAAAAGGAGGAGGGAATTTAGGAAAAGTGGTTGCTCCTCAATGGAGCGATCCTGGAAGATCAAGCAATGTATTCCGTCTCAGAGGAAAGGCAGCAAAAGAGCACAGCAGCCCCCTTGGCTCTTCAGGGAACTAGTGGACCTCCTGCATCTAAAAAGAAAGACCTATAAAGGATGGAAGGATGGATTCACCCCAAAGGAGGAGTACTCTGCACTGGTTCGGACCTGTAGGGAGCAAACCAAGAAAGCCAAGGCTGCGACTAAACGCCAACTGGCTACACACATGAAGAACAAGAAAAAGTTCTTTTTTAGATATGCAAGGAGCCGGAGGAAAAGCAAGGGTAACAATGGACCCCTGCTAAACCATATGGGTCAATGACAACCGACACCCAGGAAAAAGCCAACCTGCTTAATGAGTATTTTGCATCAGTTTTTCACCAGCCCCAAGGGATGGCCCTGCTCAATACAGTATGGGATGGCCAAAGTGAGGGAGATCAATGTTGAACATGTGAAGGAACACCCTGAGAGGCTGGAGACCTTCAAGTCATCTGGGCCAGACAGCTTACACCCCAGGGTACATAAGGAGCTGGCAAGCAGCATACCTCTGCCACTGGCACACATCTTTGAGAACTTGTGGTGCTCAGGTGAAGTGCCCAAAGATTGGAAGAAGGCCAGTGTGGTGCCTGTCTTCAAGAAAGGGAGAAAAATAGATCCAGGGAACTACAGGCCCATCAGCCTGACCTCTGTCCTGGGGAAGATCTTGGAAAAAATCATCAAAGAGACCATTCTTGACAAACTGGCTGAAGGCAACTTCTTGAGGTATAGCCAGCATGGGTTTGTTGTGGGTAGGTCTTACCTGACCAATCTCATCATCTTCTATGACCAGGTGACATATCACCTGGACAAGGGAGAAGTGATTGATGTCATATATCTTGACTTTAAAAAAGCTTTCGATCTGGTATCCACCATTGTCTTATAGAAAAACTGGCCAACTGCAGCCTCGGCTACATCACAGTCCACTGGCTGGGGAATTGGCTTCGTGGTCGGACCCAGAGAGTGGTAGTTGATGGAAGTCAATCATTGTGGTGCGCCGTGACAAGTGGAGTCCCCCAAGGCTCTGTCCTTGGACCTGTTCTTTTCAACATCTTCATTGATGATGTGGACATTGGTGTCAGAAGTGGACTCGCCAAGTTTGCTGATGACACCAAACTTTGGGGTAAAGCATCCACACCTGAGGACATGATAGTGATCCAGGCCACCCTTGACAGGCTCGGAAAATGGGCAGATGAAAACCTGATGGCCTTCAACGCGGAAAAATGCAAGTTATTCCACCTTGGGAAGAAAAACTTGCAGCATGCTTATAGGCTTGGCAGTGCTGCTGTTGCTAGCACCATGGCTGAAAGGGACTTGGGGGTCATGATTGACCACAAGATGAATATGAGCCACCAATGTGGTATTACAGCCAGCAAAGCGAGCAAAACTCTGGCTTGCATCCATAGATGCTTCTCTGGCAAATCCCAGGATGTCATCTTCCCACTGTACTCAGCCTTGGTGAGACCACAGCTAGAGTACTGCATCCAATTTTGGGATCCACAATTTAAAAAGGATGTGGAGAAGCTTGAGAGAGTCCAAAGGAGATCCACATGTATGATCAGAGGGCAGAAAAACAGGTCTTATGATGAGAGGCTGAGAGCTATGAGACTCTTCAACCTGGAAAAGCGCAGGCTCCGGGGGGCCCTGGTGGCTGCCTATAAGTATATTAGGGGTATGCATCAGGATCTGGAGGAACGCCTGTTCACCAGCGCCCCATGGGATGACAAGGTCAAACTGTCACATACTCCTACAAGACTGTTTCAGGCTGGACATGAGGAAGAACTACTTTACTGTCCGAGCCCCCAAGGCCTTTAAGAGTCAATTGGATGTTTATCTTGCTGGGATCCTGTGACCCCAGCTGACTTTCTGCCCCGGGGCGGGGGGGTGGACTTGCACGTCTTGTAAGGTTATCTTGCTGGGATCCTATGATCCCTGCTGACTTTCTGCCCCGGGGCAGGGGGCTGGACTCGATGATCTTCTAAGGTCCCTTCCAGCCCTGATGTCTATGAATCTATGAAAAGTAGGAACTTTAACCTAGATCTCCTACAATGCCGATGTGTCTCAACCACCAGGGTATTGGCTGTTCTGCAGGTTGGGGGGGAGGAGAGGGAGAGGAGAGCGGGGCAACATTCTCTTAAGGGAAAATTTAGGTGCATAATTTCTCTTGTGCTCATGCACACATACATTTGACAGAGTTCTTTAATTTTCCTCTGGATTATCCAATTTACAATTTTGATTTACCTGTCTGTTCATTATCTTTATCTGGTGTTAAGGACAACATTCCCTTATGTTTGTGAATGGTTTCCAGCTCTCATTACAATTTCTGATTTTCTTTTCCATCTCATACATAATAGTTTTCCTTGTGGATATTAGGACCATATTCAAGTTAAATGACTGTGACAGGGTGCCGTCTGCATTTTTTGTAGGCCGGTGAGTGGACACCTGTCAAGTCTTGCAGAATTTTCCTCCCCTGAAAGGATATTATAGCAGTTTAAGAGCCAGTGAGGTTTAAGTGCCTGTCTTTTAAATGGGAATTGATGTGCAGGAACTTATGTATAGTGAGTATGAAAAACTAGCCATATTGTGTGCCTTTTCTTGCCTTTGGTCATAGAGTCTTTGCCCAGGCTCTGCATAAGTTCAGGGGCTGGAGGTAACATAAGTTCAGTGCTGCAGGGATCCAGGGACCCTTATGCTTTGTAGTACTACTGCAGAGAGGTTGCTTGCTGTGGTTCCAGCTTTAAAAGCTGGGTTAGTGGCCAAGAGTGACTTCTCTCGATCTCATCTGTTTTATAAGCTTAAAACTAGATCACATAGGCCAAGTGAATTTTGCACGGGAAAAACAATTCTACAGTTGGTAACCAGAAAAAGCAAGTCACAATGGGGTAAGAAATCCTAATTAACTGAGAGTTGCATATGTACACTTTCCTCTCTCATCACTGCTGTTCATAGCACACCTCAGCCTCTAAACTAGAAATATGTTACAGGCTTACCAAGCAATCTGCTGCCTTTTCAGAGGAGTAGAAGCCTACCTTGTGACATACCCCAACCCCAGAGGTATACTCCTGGGGCCTTGTCACACTTTCAGGGTTACTCTTCAGTCTCTCTCTTCTGTCTGCTGCTTGACTGTTGAGAACAGAATGAGATGCACCAGAGGTCACCTCCCTGACCCATGGTGCATCATCTTTACCTGCCTCACCAAGGTCTTTGCCAGGTCTTAGCAGAGGGGGTTTTCCAGGTAGAAAAATCACACTGTTTTCTGGTCACCTGCTCAGAAAAGACAGATTTCCCCTTCCTTGGAAGAGACCTGCCTGAGAATAGGTGGGTTGTAAAAAATAACAAAAAGATTTATTTTAAAAACAAGAGAAAATGTAAGAAATCAGTAACCGTATGTTAAGACATAGACAGGGATATAAGAATAAACAAACAAAAGGAAATATTAGAACAGTAACCTGTTCTTACCCTGCCTCTTACATCCAAGAATGCAGTTGTTACTCAGCCCACCAGCTGAGGGACTCTAGTATTTCCCTGTGGCTGGGAAAACTAAAGACAAAGATTTGCTCTCCAGGCTTAAGTATTGTTTCTTATCTGTCCACTTACATATGTTACCACTGGATTCTTGGAGAGTCCACACTATGCCTGTAACTTCCTGCCCCACCCAAAGGTGCATGTTTATCAGACTAAAAATCTTTCCTGGTTTAAGTATGACTAGGAGAATATTTTTATCCTTTCAGATATATCCCAAAGACATCGTCTCATTTAATTTCCCCACTACCTCTTTTCAGGCACTTAGTCTTTGAGCCTCTTCTAGCTGTGAAACTCAGTATGCAATTCTGGTCTTATTATAACTTATAAGAAATACATTTGATATCAAATACCACAATGCATATAAACACAAGGTTCATATAGATGAATACAGCTTACTGTCCCTTCTCCACTGAGACTACATGAACCATATTAGGAAAACAAACTCAAGAAACAATTTGAATTATGGTGGGGTTTGTGACACCTTAAATAAAACAAACTGTCTTAAAATTCATGGTGATATTGTTACCATATTTTGAGTTCTGGGAAAAGAAAAACAATGACTGCCTAGTGCTGTCATTCAAGATGCATGCAGCAAGTAGGTAGAAACCACTTGTCTATTTTGAATGTTCTTAATTTCCATGGGTTTGGTACACAATAATTATACCATCTTACTGCATAAATAATGTATGTAATCTACAAACATTGGGCAGATCCATGAAAATCCTCCCATGTAAGTAAAGTACTAATGCACATCTCTTAAACTGAGTACGTGAATTTTTTTTAATACTAAGTTCAAAACTGCATAAAACAGAGGTGGTCAACTGGGAGTATAAGTACTCCTGGGGTGCTTAGAAAGGTGGTCAGGAGTGCGGGTGGGTGGGTGGGAGGGGATGGAGTATGCCTTGGGGTGTGGCAGCATCTCCCTGGCCCGTTCCCACACTTTGCCTCTTACGAGAGGGAGGGGGAGGGGCACACCAGGCACCTTCAGCCCCACGCAGCATATCATGGTGCTTCCTGCCCCCACCCCAGCTTGCTCTCCTGATTGGCTGCTGAGCCACCACCCTCAGCCAATAGCTGATGGTGAGGAGGCGCCATGGCCACCTTCTTCCCACAGAGCCAAAAGGGTCTGAATGGCGGGGGAGAGAGGAAGTACATTCTGTTCCCACCCCCCGGTGGCGCATGTTTGGCCAGACATGAGGCCTGTCAGCAGCCCGCAGAGCTGTACATGCTAGCGCCTGTGGGACAGCGGTGTAGGGTGTGGTGCATGGCCAAGAGCGGCGGCGGTG
>NW_005841921.1:2964905-2965114 GCF_000455745.1 Alligator sinensis
GCGCACCCCCCCGTGGGCCCCCCCCCCCCACCCGCCACTATGTGCACCCCCAGGAGGGCATGGGGGGGTGCCCCTGGATCTGCACACAGGGCAAGGCAGGCTGCCTCTGTGGGCTGGAGCTGCGCTGGGCTGTTTCCGGTGTGGGGGCTGGGCCATGGGGTGGGCGGCAGCAGTGGTGGGAGCGGGGGCTGGGGGGGCAATGGCAAATT
>NW_005841921.1:2965124-2966024 GCF_000455745.1 Alligator sinensis
CTGCCATAGCCCCAATCCCATAGGTCCCAGCGGTGAGGAAGGGAGTGGGGTAGGGCAGGCGCTGCACAGCTGGGGCAGAGAATGAGATAGAGCTGCAAGCAGCTTCTCTGGGGTTGGGGTGTCTCCTGCCACTGCACACACACCTGGAGGGCATGGGGGAGAGTGCCCCCAAGGAGGACTGTTGCTGTGGGCTGGGACTGGGGCAACACTGGACTCTTCCCAGTGGGGGTGTTGGTCTGGGTTGTGCTGCGAGGGGAATTGGGGGGACTACGGTGAATTCTGGGGTGGCTGCAGCCTCTCCCATAGCCCTCTCCCAACGCGGCTGCCCACTGCCAGCCCTGAGCACATCCCAGTCCAGCCCCCCACCAAGAAGAGCCTGGCACCACCCTGGCCCCAGCCTACAGCAGCAGCCTGCCCTACCCTGCACACGGATCTGGGGGCACATGCTCGCCATGCCCTCCCGGAGGTGCATGTAGCGGTGGGAGCTTCCCCCCCTCATGTAGCTCAGCCCTGCACTCCACCCTGGCTGTGCAGCACCTGCTCCAGCCCCACTCCCACTCTCACCTTGAGGGCCTATGGCAAGGGGGCTATGGGAGGGGCTGCAGTCACTCCAGAATTCACAGTAGTTTCTCCAAACCTCCCTCCCAGCACTGCTGCTGCCTGCCTCAAGTGCAGCCCCAGCCCAACACCCTTTCTGGGAAGAGCCCGGCACTGCCCTGGCCCCAGCCTGCAGCAGCAGCCTGCTCTGCTCTATGGGCAGATTCGGGGGCACACGACCCACCTGTCCTCCCAGGCTGTGAACTGCAGCAGGAGCCCCCTCTCCTGACATCCCCGGATGAGCCACTCATGGCTCCCTCCCTGCCTCACTTCAGGGGCCTCAATCTGCTCCCCCCCCCCCCC
>NW_005841921.1:2966077-2966733 GCF_000455745.1 Alligator sinensis
ACTTTAAAAACAAGAACAAAATATTAAGCTATAAATGGGTAAATGAGCTGAAACTTTGAGACAGAAGAGGTATACTTGTTAAAAAAGGTTGAAAATCCCTGGCATAAAGAGGAATCCCCAGAAAGTACCAAAGCTGCTTGAGTCTAAAGAAATGAAATACCAATTAGAGTACAGTACTAATAAATATAGTACAGAGAAAATGTACTGCACTGCTGCTGGTATCGGCATTAACATTCAAACATACATAATGTGATGAGAGATACAAATTTGTTCTGAAGATTTTTGCAAAATAATAATCTTGATTGCTTGCCTTTTCTCCAGGCCCCAATTGTTGGTGCTTCTGAAGTTAGATGAAGACTTGCATATCAAGTACCCTAGATTGTTAACATTTGCTTCTCAGCTGAAAGCTGGCAAAGGTTTGACTATCATAGGGACTGTAATCCAAGGGAATTTCCTGGAGAGTTATGGAGAAGCCCAAGCTGCTGAACAGGTGAGTGTTTTAAATACCAAAGATTGTATGCAAATGCTTTGCAAGGTTTTATAAAAGGTTTCTGGAAAATAAAGTACTTTATAGATTCATAGATTCATAGATGTTAGGGTCGGAAGGGACCTCAATAGATCATCAAGTCCGACCCCCTGCATAGGCAGGAAAGAGT